>NC_138385.1:994299-1021991 GCF_054177405.1 Leptonychotes weddellii | reverse complement strand
ACCCCGCCCCGGCCGGGCCCTGGAAGTAACCCTTTATGGAGGATCTCTGTGTGTCCGGCAGAGCGCCCAGCAGAGTGGAGACCAGGCCTGCCACCTGCTGCCACTCCCAGCCGGCCCCTTCCAGAACTTACACGGCCATGACGCTGCCACTCACTGTGAGCTGCTTCTCAACAGCCCCTCCGTGGGGTTCGGCATCTGGGGCCAGGGACCCATAGGCGATCTCCGCCTCCAAGCCGGACGGGAAAGGCACGCAGAGGGCACTGGAGGAGATTCGCTTAAGGCACCATCCAAACGACTTTGTGCCTGGGCCCCGCTTCCCAGGCCACCCTGACTGGCTCCGTCCCCTTCGGGACAGCTCCCACCCCCTCCCGGCCCTAATCACGCCCAGTCACCCCGAGACCTAAGCTCCGCTCTCATTTCTTAACCTCCCCGTCCCCCGCCCCGTGACGCCAAGCCTGGCCCATCCCGCCCCCCGCCCCCAGCAACCGTTGGGTCATGCCCCTGCTCTCCCTCCTTCCTCCGCCGACCCATCCCTCTGAAGCCACCCCGTCCGCACCCTGCTCGCATCTCTTTGCCGCGCCCCCCTCCGCCGGCACCCCCGGCTCCCCTCTGTGCTTGTTTCTTTCCCTCCACACCAGCCCCGGGCCGGACACCCCCAACCGCCCGCGGTTACCGCTGCCCCTCTCCCTGTCCGCCCCCAGGCTGCCCCGACCCTTCCGTCCCTCTGCAGCCCCTGGCGCCCACAGCCAGCCCCCGGCCCAGGCCCCCCTATCCCCCCGCTGTCCGTTCGCGTAGGATACAAGACGTGTATTCGGCTTTCCAGCCTTGGAATCTTGGAAGCAGCGTCTTCGCCTGGCCCCGGGACGTGCCGTGGGCGCGAGACAGGCCGCCCCCGCGCCACTGGGAAAGCCGGGGCCGCCGCGGCCACCAAGGCAGTCATGGCCGTCCCGGCCGTTGTCCACACCTCCCGCCCCGCCGCCTGCGCCTGCGTCCGCTCCTGCCGCCTGCATGGCCGCCTCGACCCGCCTCTCGGGAACCCCGCCCTCCAAGGCGACCTTAGGGCTCCTGCGCAAACAGGCTCCTAGTGAGGCCGCCGGGCATGTGGTCGCTTCCTGCCCAGTCGGCCTTTCCGCCCTTGGGCCCTGGGGGACCCCCCTGGCTGCCTAGCCAATGAGCGCTTCCTCACAAAGCTCAGCGCCTTCGCACGCAATGCAACTCGGGCTCCCCGGAGCGCCCGCGACATTCCCCCATCGTCCCCTCCGCCGTGATTCTGCAGGGCCCCTGGCTAGTCCCCCTCTCGCTCAGCCAGCTCTGCCTTGAGCTCCTGGAGGCCCCGCCCCATGGCTGCCTAGCCAATGAGCGCTCTCCACGAAGCCCCGCCCCCCAGGGCTCGGTGTGATTCCCAGGGCGCCTGCGCAAAACGACCCTGCCCTTGGGAGGCTGCGGGGAGTATGCTCGGTTGTACCGAGTCGACCCGGCGGCCCGTGGCTTCCGGGAGACCCCTCATGGCTGCGTGGCCAGTGAGCGCTCCTTCGCGAAACACTGCCCCGTAGAGTGACGTGTGACCCCGTCGCACCTCCGCAAACCCGTTGTGCCTCAGCTCGACCCCCGCCCCGCCCCTGTCCAAGACCTCGTGTGAGGCCACCAGACTCGTGGCCTGTTCCCCGCCCCGTCTCTTCCTCGGGTTCAGTGTCCCCACGACATGCGGCTCGACGTCCTTGCAGCGATTCGTGGATGGGAGATGGGAGAGAGCCCCCGACGGACACCGGGCCGCCCCCGCCCCCATCGCCGGTACAGGTGGAGAACCCAAAGTGGCCTTCAGAGGGGGCGACCCCTGAGATGAGCGGATCAGATCTGCGTTTTGGAAAGATCCCTAAGTGGCTCCTGTGGGAGGGGAAGCCTGCCAGCGGGCAGAGCCACGCGGAGCCGAGGAGAGAC
The DNA here is from genome assembly GCF_054177405.1 of Leptonychotes weddellii. Classification (NCBI taxonomy): domain Eukaryota; kingdom Metazoa; phylum Chordata; class Mammalia; order Carnivora; family Phocidae; genus Leptonychotes; species Leptonychotes weddellii. The sequence goes on along the minus strand of NC_138385.1, from coordinate 1,020,053 downwards.
ATGGTGGTCCCTGGAACTCAAGTAGTGGCCGTGGAAAACGACTCATGTCCTAGAGGCAAAACCAGAATGCAAAGCGGAAATCACTAAAATCCCAACTTAGTAAACTACGGTATGGATAGATGCACAGAAAGCCTGGAACAATACCCCCAAGTGTAAATACCCATTATCTCCGTGTGGTGGCATTGTGGGGGATTTCGAGTTCCTTTTGGGGTTTCTCTTCCCCCCCAAAAGGCCAACAGTGATCTTACATGACATTTCTTTCTTTTCATTTTCTCTTTTATTATTTTTATTTTTATTTTTTGTTTAAAGATTTATTTATTTGAGAGAGAGACACAGCAAAAGAGGGAACACAAGCAGAGGGAGAGGGAGAAGCAGACTCCCCGCTGAGCAGGGAGCCCCATGCGGGGCTGGATCCCAGGACCCTGGGACCATGACCTGAGCTGGAGGCAGACGCTTAACGACTGAGCCACCCAGGCGCCCTCTTTTATTTTTTTTAAGTAGTCTCTACACCTGACGTGGGGCAAAAAACTCATGTCCCCCAGACCAAGAGTTGCATGCTCTACTGACTGAACCAGCCGGCCGGGCACCCCCATAATCAAAAAGGTGTTTTTAATGTGACATGAGATTCCACTGTGGAATGTTGTGTTACTTTTCTGTGTTCCTCCTTTGGTAATCATAGGGAATTACATAAAACTGAACTATATCATCAAATCCTGCTGGATCTCCCCTCAAAACAGACCCTAAGTCAGACCACTTCCCTCCCTCTCCATTGCTCGTCCCGAGTGGAAGCCACCATCTGTCCAACTCCTTCACCAGCTTCCTGACTGGTTTTCTACTATACTTTTGCTCCTCTACAGCCTGTTCTCCACACAACAGAATTACCTCTTAATTTTTAAAGTAAGTCACATCACATTGCATCCCTGTTTAAAATCCTAAAATGATTTTCCATTGCCCTTGGAATCGTATCTAAACTCCTTGATGTAGCTTATAAAAACTCTGTGTGGGGGCGCCTGGGTGGCTCAGTCGTCGGTTAAGCAGCCAACTCTCGGTTTCAGCTCAGGTCATGATCTCAGGGCCATGAGATCTAGCCCAGCATTGGGCTCCATGCTCAGCAGGAAGTCTGCTTGAGATTCTCTGATCGTCTCTCTCTCTGCCCCTTCCCCCTCTCAAAAATGAATAAATAAATCTTCAAAAAAACTCAACTCTGTGTGACCTGAGCTCCCAGCTCGTCCATCCATACCCTCACCTGTCTGCTCCTGCATTCTCTGTAGCCTGTGGGGCCTTCTTTTTGCTCCTGACCAAGGGTGGCCTGCCCCTACCCCTTTGCATTTATTCTTCTATTTGGAAGACTCTGTCCACAAACCTTCCCATGGTTGGCTCCTCCTTGTCATTAGGATCTTGGCTCCAGTGTCACCTTTGAAGGGCCGTCTGGGTCACCGATTGAACATACTCCCCCCAGGCACCATTCATCACATTTGCCCATTTCAGTCTACTGCATTGCATTTATCATAATCTGAAATGACAATCTTGTTTTCTTTACTTTTATATCGTTCGTATATCTCTCTGGTACCTTTTTTTTGTTGTTGTTCTGTGCAGTTTCTTTTTAAAGATTTATTTATTTATTTTAGAGAGGCCATGAGCAGGGGGAGGCACAGAGGGAGAGAGAGAGAAGCAGACTCCCTGCTGAGCAGGGAGCCCAACACAGGGCTGGATGTCAAGACCCTGAGATCATGACTGGAGTGGAAATCAAGAATATCAAGAATCAGATGCTTGACCGACTGAGCCACCCAGGCACCCCCATCAGTGCAGTTTCTGGAGTATGAGGTTTGCTGCTTGTTTAATGAAAGAGAGTATTAAATACAAAAGTCATCACTGTCTGGACCCAGCAATCCCACATATAGGCAGTTACTTCACAAATATGGAACAACATATGCACAAAATCACGAACTGTAAGATAATTGGTCCTAGAAAACTATTGGACACCATATACATGCCCATCAGCAGGGAACTGGTGAAATCAACTATTGTTGTGTAAAAAAAAAGCAAAATGCAAAGGACACACACACACTCTCTCTCACAGACACACATGCTTATTAGAAAAAAAAAAAGGTAGGAGAAACCTGAAACTAATGAAAATAGTCACCTACAGGGAGTTGAGATGGTGTGGGATTTCTTGGATCATACCATTTTGTGTAGTTTTGACTTTGAACAAAAAGTACATTTGGGAAATCTAAAAAAATCAAATGTGAAAATTGAATAAAACCAAAAACAAATGAAAACAAATAAAACAAAACAAATGAGCCTAACTGCATATCCAAATGATAACAAAACCACACAGAGAAAATAATTCAGCTGACTTTTAAATCAGTTTTCTGCTTGTATATCCCTGCACGGGATATATTCTAAGGACAAAAGAACTGACCTTATTCTTAGTATGTTTGCTCTCAGCAATGGTAGTGATGAGATTACAGTGAAGCCATTTTGGGTGTACTTCAAGATAGACTACCGGGTGGATCAAATGAATCAATATATTGATGTTGTCAGGAACCAGAATTCTCACTGTTGCATGAGGGAAGGTGGGAAAGGACTGTGATGTTGGATTGGAATTGAGGACTGCAGTATGAACTTAAATAATACGTTTTCCTAGTTTTGTCTGGTAGAAGAGCCTAGAAGCAATGAACACACCTTACATCCAAACCTTGGTTTCTCACTACCATTCTCTGCTGAAAGGAACCAGAGCTTCTTGGAGAAATGGCTGCTTCTAGAGCTGGGGCAGGAAAAAATAAATACAAGATAAGCCTGGAGCACTTCGTAGTGCCAAAAAGTAAGTGCTTGAAACACAAAAGGATGAGGCATGGCCAAGGGACACGGGAGCCAAGCAGAAAGAACCACAGCTAGAACAATGTGATCATCTGAAAGGATATTAGACCTTTCGGAGAGGAGTATGACCGGGAAGGGAGCACCAAGGATGGTGCTGGAGTGCTGGCAATGTTCTGTATCTTGATATTGAGGGGACAGATACATGGGTGTATTTACTTTAAAAATCCATCGAGCCGTACACTGATGAATAATGCATGTTACTGTATGCATGCTATAGTCCAATAAAAATTACCCCCCAAAACAATATTCTTGGATTCTAAGTCATTGAATAAAAAAACCCCGATGCATCTACCATGATAATCAAGAAAAGAGAGCAGGGAAAAAGGAAAGCTCTTTCAAGGGAAAGGCTGCCAACTGAGAATTGTAGACAGCAAGCAAGCATCGGCAAACCATTGTGAAGCCATCACTTCATTCCGGCCAGGATCCTACTCGTACGGTAAAACCAGCAAACAGAGGTTGCCGGGGAAGAAGATCGTCACATGGTCACAAGGTATTACCCCAGACTACTTGTGCTTTAGGAAAGGAAGATGCAACTTTGTGAGGCATGTCAGACACGACCTTGACCATGTGACCAAACTGAGCCTCCCCAACAGTGGGACAGCCTGACCCCAGTGCCTCTTGAAGCTGTTGGACGGGGGAGGGGAAAGGACATAGCAACTTCTCAAAGCACTTAAGCTGAATCTAATGAGGAAGGTATCAGGAAAATCTAGACTCTGGAACTTTCTACAAGGCAAGTGCTCTGGATTCTTTAAAAAATATTGTTGCTTGGGACGCCTGGGTGGCTCAGTGAGTGATGCGTCTGCCTTTAGCGCAGGTCATGGTCCCGGGGTCCTGGGATCGAGCCCCACATCGGGCTCCCTGCTCAGCGGGGAGCCTACTTCTCCCTCTCCCTCTGCCACTCCCCCTGCTTGTGCGCTCTCTCTCTCTCAACAAGTAAATAAATTTAAAAAATATTGTTGCCTGATTGCCTATGGAGAAGGGAGAGTTTTGAGAGACACAGGTGGCCTCCTGCTTCCTGTTGTTAAAAGTCCGGCTAAGTGCTATTGCCATTCACTGAGGCAGGCTGTGAAGAAACTGTGCTCACTGAGGGGCTGATGAAGTGCCACGAGGGAAGGAGCTGTGCCAGCATTTGGGACATGGTGGGTGCTCAGTGAATGTGTACTGAAGGAATGAATGAGCTATCTGCAGGAGGGCCAGGAGCTGTCTCAGTCGCTCTAGAGATGTGGCCTGGAGCTCAGGAAAGAGGGCCAGGAGTGAAGCACAGAAATGGGAATGAAGGTGGACAAGCTCCCTTGGGAAGTGATAGAGAGAGAGAGAGAGAGGAGTGGTCTGGGGACAGGGCCCTGGAGCTCCCCACATTAAGAGATAGAGTTTGTCGGGGGAAAGAACCAGCAAAGGAGCTAGAGAAGGAGTGAACCCCTGAGAGGGGCATGCAGAGAGGGCAGTTCCCCAGGAGCCCTGGAGGTGGGCAAGGGTGGTTGTCTCTCCGGCAGGCTTTTCAGGGCCCCGAGGTCTGGAGCTGGCCTCAGCTGTCATATCTGCCCCCGGGAGAGCCTGGCCTGGCTAAGCTGTACCCCTGTTAAACCTATCAGAGCTGGCAAGGCCCAGTTTTAGCCAGGCCTGTGCAGGAAGCCTGAAGGTGCCAGCGAATTGTGGGGACAGCCTAGTTGCTTGGGTACCTCCAACTCAATGAGCCCCACCCTAAAGCAAATGCTGCTCTCCTGAGTCTGTCCCTCCTCCTGGCACCACAAGCATCTCATTCCAGGTGCCAGACCATTTCTGTCTGAGAGGCCCCTTCAGCTGGGCCCTTCACTCATCCTCTTGTCTCCTGGTATCATTGCAATTAATAGCAGGGCCCGTATGGTGCACTGTGTTCCCGGGGGTAGGGGCTGTCCCGAGGCCCCTCCCCAAGGGGCAGGTAGTGGGCCTCAGGGATCCACAGTGGCCAGGGCACAAAGGGTAGCAGGTGGGTCAGTACCCACCTCCTGGGTGGACACAGTGCTGGCCCTGTTGAAGAATCACAGCATTCAGAGCTCGCAGGTGTACACGGGGCCACCCCTAGACTCTAGGGGCAAAGGCAGGGTGCGGCCTATGGCCTCTGGTCTCCTCCCCTGACAGCACAGGCCCCTTCCCCCTGGGCCTCCCACTCCCCGCCCTGCAGCATCCTTTCCCCTCCTATCTTCCCTCCTTTGCCTGCCCAGCCACAGCTACACACTTGTGCACAGACAAGCTTCCAGAATGTGGGGTCCCCAGTCACTGTCACCACCTTCTCCCCTCCCCACCGTGCAGCCACTTCTTGCTCCCCAACATCGCCAATGACTTTCTTGTTACTAATGCCTCTTGGCAGTACCAGACTACACCCACCTTCTGGAAGGGTGTTCTTGCCTTCTCATACCGACCTTTCCTTGTGGCCTACTGTCAGGAAGCTCCTTGGCCTTTACCATGTCTCCAGTTGGTAAAATGCCTCAAGGCCCAATCCTCTCTTCTCTTTTCATGCTACACTTTCTGGGAAGCCACCTCATCTGTCCTCAGAGACCCTAGGACATCCTATCCACACCTAATTCCTGATCGTCATTGTAGAAGGCCGCACAGGGCTCTGGAACTGGACTGGGCTGGGGTCCCAGTCAACTCCTCCATCAGGGTCCCACCATACACCCTGAAGATCTCATTCCTGCCTCCATGTCCATCCTGATCCCCCGGCTGAGTTCCTGACCCCCACGTCCAAGTGTCCAGTGGATGGTTCCTAATCACCAGAGGGTTCTTGTCACTCCTGAGCCAGGAGGGCACTGGCACAAGGGACTCAACGACCATCTCTAGGGTCTGGTTGAAATGCACATCTCTGTCACTCCCCTGCAGTGGACAGTTGCTGCTTGGGGCCACCATTTAGCCCTGGCTTTTGTAGAGAATCCCCCTCTCCCTCCCGCCCATGGGTATCCAGGGGGCTGGCCTCCCCCCACCCATCCCACTGCTGGCCAAAATGATTGGAGCATGACCTGATTCTGACCAATACAAGGACAGCGTTTATTTGCTGGGGGCATCAGAGAAAGAAGGTACACTATAGGGCGAGAAGGTGCTCCTTGCTGACTGTGAACAAGATTCAGTGGCAACTGCAAGCAGCCATCTTTTGCTCCTGAGGCAACGGCCTGGGATGGAGCAGACACTTCAGGATGCAGAGGGGAGGTAGGAAGAAACTGGGTATTTGGTGAAATTGTCCATCTGCTGCCAATACCCCTGGACTTCTCAGTTTGGCAAACCAATGTTTCCTTTATTGTTTAAACCAATTTCTTCCATGATTAGACCAATTATTGGAAACCAAAAGCAGCCTGGCTAACATAGTTCCTTTTGGGTAAGAGTCAGTCCCACGTTCACCTTTAGTGGGATTCAAAATTTCAACAAAAATTTCCTGACTCAAAATAAAATGAGAGCACTGGTAAGTATCACATGAGCTGCCAGACCACACCAGTTCCTGAGCGGGCCCTGCTGTTTGATATTCCCAGCTCTCGGGGGGAGCCAGGGACTTTCTTCTGCTCTTCAAAGCCTTCGCCCATTGGGCCTCTGTCTTCCCAGCCTGCGGACCCAGCATTCACCCCATGCGGCCCAGGCAGGAGGGCAGCTTCCTTCCAGTCTTGACAGCCCTAGGTATCCTCTGCCAAGGAGCAGGTGCCTAGTGACCTCTGGTGCCCATACACCAGGCAACGTGGGAGGATCAGCGCCACCAGGCCAGGCTTCTACCCCCTCCCCGGCACTCTGAGGGTTCCTCTTAGGCAGTGAGGCGTGTGCAGAGTGAAAGGCCCTGTATCCATGCGGCAGGGGAAGGGTCCACTTCCACACTGTGGGTGAACGCAGGATGTGGGAGCCTGGCCAAGGCTGAGTGACCTCAAGTCAGTCACCTGTCATCCTTCAGAGATGAGAAATGCTCACGTCCAGAGGAGACAAGCAGAGAGAGTACCCAAAGAGCTGTGACGTGAAGGGCCAGGACATCGCATCTCTGGGCCATGCTTGGCCATTGCTTGGTTTTTGGCCTGTCTGTTTATGGAGTACAGGAGGAGGGCTGCAGACCCCTCACCCCGGGGCTGGGTAAGGATGAAGGAAAAGGAGCTTTCAAGAGTGGCCCCCATTGTGCAGAGTTAACAACTAGGGACCGACGTGGCACAGGGACTTGCCTGAGGTCATACCGCAGAGGTCCCCGACTCCCCGACCTGCTTTTCCTTGTCGAGTGCTCACTGGCTGCAGCGGCTGAGGGGGCCCCAGGGCTCGCTGTCACTTGGCCTCCTGCCAATGTCCCGAACCTGTCTGAGGTCAGGTGACGGGACTGGGCAGCAAGGGCCAGCTGCTTCCCCTTTCAGGCCTGAAGAAGAGTTTCTGGAGGGTTTATTCTCAGTGGGCTAAACATGATAGGCCAAAGCCCATCCCTTGGAACCCGTCCAAACAGCCCCTTTGTTCCTTTGCACCCTGGGGCATTTCTAGAAGCTGGCTGCACTCAGATGCTGGCTCCCCCACTTCACTGCTAGGTGCCTCGTTGTCTTACCTTTTGTGTGAGGTGTGGGAGCAAACCCATGTCAAGTGCTGTGAGCTGTGCCTGGCACTTAGCAAGAACCAGGTATGGGTACCCAGGTACCTGCCGGCGATGATGATGATGATGATGATGATGATGATGATGATGATGATGATTATGAGCCAGATTGCAACAGGAGAACACATTTAATGCTACATGCAGCTTGTAGCCTGGTCGGGCTCCTCCCCACACTCTGAGAATCCTATTTGGAGAACCCCTTCTCCATAGCTTCAGTCACTTCGGGGTGCAGAAAGCGGTTAGCCAAGCGTTCGATGTCATCCAGCGTCAGGCGGTTCAGGGACCTCTCATAATCCTGAGGAGAGAAGGCCAGAAGGATTCAGGGGGTGCCGGTTGGGGGTACCCTATGACCGAGCCAGGGGATGGGCACAGCTGGGTGGGGAGTGGATGTCCTGGGCCGCCCTTCTCACCCTCTGTAGTTGATCCAGAACTCTGCTGGCATCTGCAGCACTGAAGTGGCGGGCCAGGACTTTGGAGATCAGCTGCCAGGCTGGTGTGGGCGGTGGTGGGACCTCGGCCAGTCTCCGGGCGGTGCTTTCTTCCAGTAACACCTTCTCCAGAGGTTTGACCACTAGGTTGAGCTTGGAATTGGGCCCAACGCTGTAATCAGAGAGTCTTTTCCCATCTGCCAAAGAGAGATTGATGGAGTCGTTACCCACGGCGAAGCTCTGCAGCATCTGTCTGAGGAGGGTTCAGTCACCTCCCTGAGGGTAGAGTGGCCAGCACCCCATCCATCACACTCCTTCCCGGGCTCGGCCTAGACACCCCGTCCCCTGAATTCCTGCGGGGCTCCCTGGGCGTCTCCTCTTCCCGGGTACCTGCCAGGGCCTTGCCCTTGAACAGCAGCCGCTGCTGGCGCACGGGGACGTTGAGCTTCTCAGAGACCAGATGTTTCAGCGTGGACACCGGCTCGTCCTCCGACACCTGGCCGGGCCGAGGGTACGAGGCAGGGGTTGAGTCCGCGGCCCCCGTCGAGGGAGGCTCTCCCGGCCTCCCCATCCCCGCCCTCGGCCCGGCCCATCCCCGCGCCCAGGGGGTGGTGAGTGCGCGAGCCGGCACGGCGACGGGGGCCCGGTGACGCTACCTGCAGGCTGCACTCGCGGCCCTGGAGCGCTTTCACTGTCAGCTGCATGGCGGCCGCGGCGGCGTCCACTGCGGCGGGCGCGCACCCCAACCGCCCCCCGCTGCGCGCCGCCGCCCCGGGCGCGCGCCGGAACCGCCCGCCGCCGCCGGAAGAAGCGCGGGGGGCGCGCCCAGGCCCCGCCCCCTTCCCGCGCTGCCCGGCCCACCCCTGTCGGCCCGGGAGGAGTCACCTTGGGGTCCCGCCTCGTGAACGCACAGGGCCCGCGCGGACTGACAGATTTCGCTACGGCGACGGTGCCTGGAAGCCCGCCACGAGAGGGAGGAGGAGCGAGCTGGGCCAGGTTGGCTTCCTGTGGGAGCTGGGGCTTGGGGAGGACGGAGGAGGGGTCAGGAGTACCGTCGCCCCCAGCGGACTGGTGGGGCAAGTCGTGCAAACCCTGCTTCTCTCGCTCAGGAGTCCACGTAATGGCCCAGTGCCCCACTGCCCGAGGGCCTTCTGCCTCCTCTCTTCTGGCCTGGCTGCAGAAAATCAACTGAGCTTGAGAGCTGGCTGGGGAGCCCGGCCTCTGCCCTCATCCTCCCACGCTCATTCTAGAACAGCAGGGACCACGTTTAACAGGGGATGCATGGGGAAGGAGGGTTGAGAGAGTCTGTGCAGAGGTCACCATCGTCACACAAGCCAGTCCTCCAACCTGGCCCACATCTACCCAGCCACACCCTTCCTACCCCACCCCACCCCCAGGCCCCTAAGGGCAAAGACTGGAAGGCACCCAAGCTTGCTTCTCTCTTTTATTGAAATATATTTTCTGAGCAGTGCCCACCTACCTAACTCAGCATGGCCTCTTTGGCACTGAAAGCTGGAGAATAAAAAACCAGTAAAAAAAATAAGCCTGGATTTTTTTTCTGAGTGCATAGTGCATGAGAGCTGAAGGCCTTTGGTACACAAGAACTGTGGGTACAGTGGGTGGAGGGTGGGGGCGAAGGGTGGTGAAAGCTTGACCCAGGGGCCTCAGGGGACTGGGCACAGGCTGCTATAGATGAAGTGGCCAATGACCAAGGCCAGCATTTCTGAGGTGCCGCTTAGTGCTACAATGAAGGGGGCCTGGGAGGCGTAGTCTGCTTGAAGGCGACGGAGGGACAGTTGCAGCATGGCCAAGGCCAGCAGGCTGTTCTGTACCCCTACCTCAATGCTGACCGTCCGCCGCTGGGCCACTGGCAGCTTCAGGCATGTGGCCAGGCAGTAGCCCACCAGGAGGCCAACCAGGGGCACTGTGAGGCCCACCAGCACGATGGGCAGCCTGACGCCTGCCAGGATGAAGACCCCCATGCGGTAGGCCAGGAAGAGGCCACCCAGGAGAAGCACAAAGCTGAAGGGCTTGATGACCTGCAGCAGCAACTGGGAGAACTTGGGGAGCTTGGACTTGATCACCACACCTGCTGCTATGGGGATGGCGATGAACAGCAGGGTCCCCAGGATCTTGGAGATGGGCACGTGGAGTGTTTCATGGATGCTGAGCAGGCGGCTGTAGATGGCTGAGGACAATGGCAGGAAACCGGTGGCAGCCACTGTTGAGATGAAAGTCATGGAAATGGCCAGGGTGACGTCCCCTCCAAGGAGGAGGCTGAAGAGGTAGCTCCCCCCGCCGCCGGGCGCCGAGCAGGTGATGATGAGGCCTAGAGCCAGGGCCTTGGGCAGCATGAAGACCTTGGCCATCAGGAAAGCATAGAAGGGCATGACCAGGAACTGGCCTAGGAGGCCCAGCAGCATGGGCTGGGGGCTCTGCAGGAGCCCCTTCAGAACCTCGAGTTCTACTTTGCACCCAAATGAACACTTGTTGACAAAGATAAGAGGCAGGAGCAAGTAGAGTATTGGGTTCTCTGAGAAGTGGACCAAGTCGGTGCCAAGGGTGGTGGGGGTGTCTTCAGCAGGTGAGACCTTGATGCAGAAATCTCTCCGTTCCTCAATTAGCATGGGTGGGGCCTCGTGGGGGTCCATGAGCTGGATGTGGAGTGGGGCCAGCCCAGGCAGGCCCGAGTGGATGCTCACCACAAAGCCGCCCCCACCGCCCCAGGTTATGGCACTCACATTCTTGATGGTCAGCACCTCTGTGTCCAAGGAGGTGACCCTCAGCATGGGGCCAGGCCCTGTCCTGTTGCCCTGGCCTGGGTACTGGCTCGAGATCACAATGATGCCCTCGCTCTCCTCTGGGAACTCAAACTCCATCACAGAGCCATCCCCAATGCTCAAGTACTGGCCCCCTGTCCGTGGCACAGTATGGCCCAGAGCTGTGCTGAGGTTGGCACTGGCTATTCCCTGGGCTCCCAAAGGCAGGCTGACAAGTAGCAAGAAAGCCCTGAACATGCCTAGGGGGCCAGGGCAACCTCCCCCCCCTCCCCGTCCAGGCCACCACTGGGAGTTGCCCCTGTCCCTCCTAAACACCATGGCTCCTCCCAGAGGACCGTGTGCCCAGGCCCTCTGTGGCTTAGGAGAGCAGCCCCACTGGTGCCGTCGGGTTGTCTGGAGAAGGGTCCATAGGCCGGGCCTGGCCCTGTGCTGTGTTCTTTGATGGCAGAGCTCTTCCTGAGGAGAGAAGGGACACAGAAAGGTGGCTGGTAAGGGCGAGCAGCTGTGAGTCCAGGAGCGAGGGGATCTGGAAGCCCACTACCGGGAGACCTAGCAGACCCCTAGCACCAAATCCAGGAACAGAAAGGCAATGCCTAGTGCTGGCCCTTGAGTGCCATCTGGCTGTCCCCTTCCCCAGCATACCTGCCTCAAGTTTCCCATCCCTCACCCAGAGGGGCCATCTACAGAGAGGAGTTCCCTTTCAGACTGCTGCTACCTGCTGCTTTCCCTGGCCTTTTCTAGTACAGTGAACATGCAGAAATGTCCTGATACCAAGGGATTTGGGAGAGCCACCCCCAACCCTGTCACCACTAGCCTGTTCCCCACGGGCTTCGACTGACACAGACACAGAGGGGCCACAGGGATCCCGCACCCAGGATGAAATCTCTGAAAGGCTGCATGGGGATGGCAGACCAGCCTGCTGAGAGCTGGGTGCTGAAACATCGGCTTGGGCCACATCTGAGAGGCCATCAGGGTGTTTGAGCGTCGTTGGCCAGGCCGAAAGCAGCCGGCACAGTAGCGTGTGCGGTGAGTGGGTAACCATCTGGCCGAAGGCCTCGGGGGCTGACATCTACCACGACATGCAGTTGTGAATGGTGCTGCTGTGGCTACCTGGTCTCCCCTACCTGCTGACAGTGGTGAGGTGGGGGTCCTGGGGCAGACAGCAGGTCCTCTCTCCCCAAGGAAACTGCTAGAAGGGGAAGCAGGAGGGGGTCAGACAGGACCACTGTGTTTGCTGGGTGCTTTTCTTCCTCCTGTCAGAGCTCCCACTCCTCTGGCAGTCCCCAGAATTTGAGCTCCTAGAAGCACTGTGTCACATCTGAGAGGCTCTGTCTGGAGTCCAGGGGCTCCTTCCCATGCCCACATGAGGCCCTACCAAAGCCTAGAACTTCCAGTGGGATTGTAAGTGTTTCTGGGTGGGGGGAGGGTGCCTCAGGATGAAAGGTTTGTCTGCTTCCACTTCTCAATCTGGGCCGCCGGCATCACCTGCTGGAACTGGGGCAACCAGGGCAGGGACACAGTGGTTTAGCCTCACTACTGTTGGTTGCCTCACAGTGCCTCACTGCAGTGTCCCAGTCCTGGAAGAGGCCCTTGCCTCTCCAGATCTATCAATCTTTGGCCCTGTTCCCCCTCATCTGAGACTGGGGAGCTGGGGAAGTAGGGGGTGAAGGGCAGGTTAAGCAAAAAGCTCATCCCTGGGAAAGTTCCCCCACCCCTGCATGCCATGGCCTCTGCTGGTTTGGAGTTTGGGTCACTTACCCTGGAGGCCTTGGTCCAGCTTTGCATCCCACCGCGGAAGAGGGAGGCAGGAAAACCAGAGGGAGTATGAGAAGCAAAGCAGAGGGGAGTCACAGGGAAAAGATGACAGCACCCGGGACTGAAGCCACTGGGGTGGTGTGAATCAGTTCAGAAGGGAGAGGAGGCTAAGGGCCATCCACCCTGTCCTTCCAGTACGGCTGGCGGCTTTGAGTCACTGCAAGAGGGCTCTGGCCCAGATCCCACACCATTTCTGCTTGAGGGACTGGAAGAGTTTGAGCAGATGCACCCCAAGGGAGGGGAGGGAACCCTGGGCCGACCGCTTTTTCCACACTCGCCGTGTGTTCGGTGTTAGGACAGTTGGCATTGCTGACCCGGGGCTCCTCCCTACCCGGGAGTCCGGAAGTTGCCGCGTTAGGCACAGAGCTCGAGTGCGAACCAAGGAGGGAGCGGCGCCCCGCCGCCGCCGCGCTCGCGCTGCCGTCCTGCAGTCGGCAGGCGGGTGAGCCGCCTGGGCGGTCCCCGGATCGCGCTAGTGGCCCTCACGCCACTCCCAGGCCCTGTGGCCGCGCCCGTCCCTGGCCGGGTCCGGCCGCCCGAGCGAGCGAGCGAGCGAGCACGGAGCCGGGCCGGGGCCGGGGGCCGCCTTCCGCCCGCCCTTTCCGGCCCAAAGCTCTCACCTGCCGCCGAGGCCCGGGAGCTCGGCGCCGGGGCCAGCGCCTGCCCGGCCGGCGGACGCCTGCGAGCTGGGCCCGCTGGGGGCCCGCCTCGCTTGCTGGCGCCCCGGCCCCGCCCCGCCGAGGCTCCGCCCCTACCCCCCCGCGGCGGCCGGCTGCCTCACCTCTGGCGACCGGGGCCGCTTCCGAGCGGATATGACGTATCTGGGAGCGACGAGCTGGCGCGGGCGCACGGACCTGGATGCCTTCCGGGTCGCGGTTGGCCCACACTGGGTTCCCCTCGGGCCGCTGTTCCGAGTGTTCTGTAGTTGGCGACCGGGCGACAGGTTCCGGGTAGGGGCCCTGGTCAGGCCCAAACACTCTGCGGCCTCTCGGGGGCAGTGGAACACAGGCTTAGCCGGAAGCAGGGCTCGGTCGCCCCGGGGGGCTGCTGGTGGTGGCGGGAGTCCAGGGTCAGGCTGCGCCTAGTTCCACCTTCCCTCGTTCAAGCAGTGACCGAGTATCTACTTCCAAACTGTGGGACATCAGTGGGCTTGTCCGCCTTTCAAAACTATTTGGCGCCATTAGCAGGGTCTGAGGGCTTCACGGAAAAGGAATGCAAACAGATAGCATAAGTAGGGCAAGGAGGTGGTGAGGGTGTAGAAAGGACATGGAGAGACAATAAGCAAGTGCTGAGGCTAAGGGGATTTGCATATTCGGAAAGGCTGCTGGGCAACTGCAGTCAGTCCGCCAGTGGGACAGTGGCTACCCACTGCTCGGGAAAAACTTGTCACAGCTGTGATGGAGGCTAGTGGTCCTGAGTCACAGGTACTTGCCCACAGGAGGTGCTGAAGACACATCGCTGAGAATGTCAACAAAACAAATCAGCATCTGTATTTTAATTTAATTTTTTCAGGCACATAGTGACTTTAATAGTAAAACTATTAGTTTAAACTTAAATACATTTTACTTATTTAAAAATTGTGTTTCATAAAGTTCAGATGGGTAGTATATGTGATATGTAAACAGATAAACACATGGTGGGGTGTATGCTCAAGAGGGTTTGATTTATGTCAGCGATCAAAAACATTCAGAGGCCCTAGCTCTAGGCTGTTCTTTAGCCTCAGAGGACCAGTAAGGCATAAGCCATTTGTGTGTGTGTACTGTTTCTCAGAACATCCTCCATACCATCCCTCTCAAATGAGGGTGAGGGGGTCCTGACGGAAGCAGCTTGGCACGGGTGAGAGGCCTGCGTTGGGCACAGTGCTGCAACGAAGAGGCAGTTTGCAAAAGGGCAGGGGGGTGGGGCTGTCTGAGGGCGGGTATTACCGGCCAGGGGAGAAGGGGAATGGGTCAGCCAGAAGAGCTGGGGAAGGAAAACCTAAAAGACTTGTCCTCCCTGGAGGAAACCTGTGATTTAATAATCCAACTAAATGGAAATTGGTGCCCGGGCTCAGAGGGGAGTAAATGGAGTTAGAAGGCTGCTCCCCATTACTGTCAATCACTTCAGCCCTCCCTGAAAAGCCAGAGTGGGCTGGTGGGGTGTCTGGCATGAGGGAATTGGGAGGCCTCTACAGGACAAAAGGACGGCTAATTAAAGGCAAGAGAATGTTCGTAGTTGGTTTAGGGGATTAATAATTTACCCCAGGAGAGGAGGAAGGGCTCTACAAATCAATCAAAGATATCTAGTCCCAAAAGATAAGTCATCTGGACTGAGAGAACATATAGAACAAACGACAGTGACAGCCAAAACATAAATGCAGTTCAGATGGGAGACCTGCCACTGTACTATGTAATAGGGGCACAATGGCGACTCTGAGAGGTATGCTTTCCTCCTGGTCTCCGGGCAGCTGTCTCCAGGAATACTATGTGATAGATAAGCATGCATGGAAGACATGTTCTCTACAAGCACAAGTATGGCATGCATTTGGTATTTACAGGGAAGTGGTGGCAACTCTCATTTTTGCCTGCCCAGCATCAGGTAACAGCACCTCAATTTTCTTTGTGGGAGCTGTCCCTCCTCCACACTTGGTACACAAGGTCTGGATGTGGGTCACTCCAACACTGGCTTCTGTGGTGGGCACATGCCTAGGTGCAGCCAATGGGGAGCCAGACATACTGACACAAGGATAAGTCCATAATCTGACCTGGACCAATGAGAGCTAGTTCCCAGGGATTTGTACTACAAGTATTGGGACGGTGGGAGCTTTTTGGCTGGGATTGCTAAACTGGGACCTCTATTACTGCTCCCCCTATGTGGGGGAGACAGCATGTTTGAAAATGAAGCAAATACAGAGAAAAGTAGAGCCAAGAAATGGAGGGAGCTCATGTCCTGATAACGTGATAGGGGCTAGAATCACCTGTGGGCATTGGGGTCCAATATGGGAACACTAAGTGCCCCAGCCCCTGTCATCACTTATTTTTGCTTATGTCAGTTTGAGTTGGGATCCTGGCACTTATAACAAAGATGACCTAACTTTAGTAAGGGTAGGTGGGGGGAGGGGTACCACCCTGGTGCCCCGGGGGGAGGAGGACTGAAGGATAAAGCTTTACCTCCACTTTGGAAATTCGGGCAGGCTGTGCTCCATACCATCATCAGCTTCCTAGCCTGGGTTGGGCCAAGTGGAGGATAAAGGGGCTTGCTGTTTCCATCTGTGTGATTCTGGCGACTCCCAGTGAGGACACAGCCCCCTGAGGAGTGAGGGACCATCACTGGGGCTCACTCCTACATTCCCAGATGTAACCCAGTCCAGGGCAGGCCCTTGGTGGATGTTTGGGGAAGGTCAGGCAATTACAGCAGTTGTATGAGAGGCACAGTGGGGCCCACATGCCTCCCAGCCTCAAGTGTGGACTTTCAGTGAGGTTCTGTTTCATTTGGGAACAAGCTACCAACCTTGGGGAGCCCCACTTACCTGGCTTCTAACCTCCCGGCTCCAGTGAAATTTTCCTGAACTCACCAGGGACTTTTCTCTCTCCTGTAAATGGGGATGATAGTCGTTTCTCGCTAGGGTTGTCATGAGGCCCATGCGGGTAGTATGTGTATAACCGGAATGCCAATGGGGTGAGGGGTGCAGATGGAACACTGGCCACATGGTGATCAATGTGGCAGCCCAGTGGGTACACAGGGCTTCGTGATACTGTTCTCCTTCAGGGGACGTCTGAAATTTTCTATAATAAGAGGTTGAAAAGTGAATACTTGTATGATACTACAGTCGTAGATACGTGTCATTACCCGTCTGTCAAACCCACAGACTGTAGAACACCAAGAGGGAACCCTACTGTGCACTCGGGTTTGGGTGATGATGACATGTCAGGGTAGGTTGGGGATGTGGGAACTCTCTGTACTTTCTGCTCAACTTTGCTGCGAACCTAAAACTGTTCTAAAAAAGAAAGTGTATAAATAATGAATGCACATAAAGCACTTGGCTCAGGGTCAGGCTGGGAGTGGACTTCTATGATCAGCATCTGGGCCCTCCTTGCGTCTCCACTTCCCTGACCTTTGAGGTCCTGGCATCACAACTGCAGCCTCTCCTCTGGGTGGTCCCTGGGCCTCTCACTCCTCTTCTGCCTGCTCCTTAAATACTTTGCTTTCTTGACACTCTGTTCACATTCTGGTAGCAATGAATTCCTAGGAGGTGAGGGCTCGGGAAGCCTGTCTCCACAGCAGGACTCGTGAAGTCCTTCGCCCCTGCCTCAGCCCCCTCAAGGTTGCCTGGCTGGCTCCTGGACTCCCCAAATCTAGGAAGTTCAAACTTTTCTTCTTTTTCTGACCTCGGACCGCTTCTTTGCCCCCGGATGTGCCATTCCAGCAATACTCCTTATAGTTTCTTGCTGGTTCTCACTTAATGCTCATTAAAGGGAAACAGAACTGCCATCTTCAAGAAATGCCAAATAGCTCACGTGACTTGGGCTTCGAAGTCCTGATCTCAAAGGCATCCAAAGTCAAGTGCTGCAGGTAGACACCCTAGCTCTTGAGGGAGGCTGTGGGGAGTGAGGAGGCACCTGGCTGGTTTTAATCCTCATCCCTGTCTCTACCGGCCTTGGAGGTGTCTGAGGAAGTTGGTGGGTTTCCTGCATCCCCAGAGGGCAGAATCATCTCTCCTGGGCAGGGCTATGGGGACGCCAGTTGGGGAGCTGCCTGTCAGTGGCAGGAGCCCTGAAAACAAAGGCTGCGGGAACAGGTCCCTCCCCGCAAGGACAACGCCACCCGACTCCCCACTGAATGCACTTGATTCGATTGGGGGCCACTAATTTATTAAGAGGTCATCTAGAAGGTGGGCCCCCTGACAAACTGCAGGAGCCATCTGCTGCGCTAAGGATGGTGATCAGGTGCCCCTTTAGCGCCCCTGCCAGCCTGGCTCCAAGGAGGCCCCTTCCTGCAGAGAGCAAGGCAGGAGGCGGCCAGCGTCCTGAAGCGGCCACCAGGTGTGGCTCATCGGAAGGACTCATGCTGGAAAGAGGATTAGCCCAAAGAGCAGCAAGTGGCTCTGGGGTGGAGAGATTCTGGAAGATGCCCAGCCCCTGCAGGGCTGCTACCACATTTGTGCGGTGAGGGGGCGGGCACACCCCGGGGCCCTTGTAGCTGCAGGTGCTTGGGGATCAGGTTGGGGCTCCCCAGGGGAGGCAGCTTTAGAAAAAGGAGATGGGTACCTGACTTCCCCTGTCCAAGTGAGCCGCGGCTGGCCCCTGCAGCCCCCCCCACCAGTCACACTTGGGCCCCGGTCACTGCTTTGGAGCCCCGACGTGTTGGGGCAAGAGCGTTCCCGGCTGGGCGCGGGGTCAGGCCTCAGCCCTGCCCTGGCACCACCACTGCCTTCTCCCGGCCAGGCACACGCAGCCTCCCTCAGCCTGGTCCTTGCGCTCGGCCAGCTAGCTGGCCGTGGTCCTCCTCGGGATGCAGCCTTCCATCTCCAGCGCCTCAGGCCAGCCTTCGTACTTATTCGTGTGCTTACTGTTCTTCACGTGCTGTGGGGTTTGGGGAGCAGGAAGTCATGGCCTCAGCCCTCAGGCATAAGGGTCAGACAGAGCTTTCAGTCCCCTTCTCATCCACAAAATGGCAATAGCTTCCCTCACAGGTGGAGTGTGGGGGAGCCAACTGCTCTGCACGTGTGTGGGCCTGGCACACACAGGGAAGGTAAGGAGGGAACATGATGTACGTTCCCGCCCTCACCTGGCCCGCAGGGAGCTGCTGGAAGCTTCAGGAAGAACAAAGCCAGAGGGCGCATTTCTTCTCGGGGTGCTGAGTTGCTCTTTTCTGGCAGCCAGAGCCTTCCAGAAACCACTGAACAGCCTATTTGCCTTGTCCTGCTGTGTGTGTGTGTGGGGGTGGGCGGGGTGGCAGGACTGGGAAGCACTGTGGCTTTCACCAGGCTAGGAACCTCCCACAGATGAGGATGGTGCCTGGGGCTTCGCAGCCCCTCACGTGGGGCTTGACATGTGTGGCTCTGGAGGAGCAGTCGACCAGAGGGCAGCAGGGGCTGGTGGGAGCAGGAAGTGCGGTGTGAACCAGGGCACTGGGTCGCAGCAGGATGGGACCAGCCTGAGCATCTTGAAGATGTTTGGGAGAAAGATTTCTTAATTGTGAGTCTTGCCATTGTGAAAGCTTTGCCATTTAAAGACCCTGGAGGGGTCAAAGTTACTGGCCTTCCCCATGCCGACGGCGAGGGGTCTGGAACTACCCTGGGTAGGGGTGCTGGTGCTGGAGGAGAATTCAGGGAAGCCTGGGGCGTGGACTGAAGGCACACTGGCGGGACGGAGGCAGAAGGGGTGGGCACACTGCTCTGGGCTCTGCACCCGTACCTGCTCAAAGGGGCTCTTGTTCTGCACGCCCTTGGCCCCCACAAACACCCAGCTGTCCCGAAAGGCCAGATCCTTCACGTTCTTGCTGCCCAGATCGCTGAAAAGCTTCCTGGTCTCTTCATTCATCCTGCCACACAGAAGGAAGAGATATAAGCGGTCGCCGTGGGAGGGTGAGGCTGAGGCTGGCCTCGGCAGTCACTTACTTGGTGGCTGGGTCGTCGTAGGATGCCACAAATACCAAGGTGCCTTCATGCAGTGGCCGAATAAACTTCAGCAGGTCGTTGACATCTGGGGTGACAGGTCCCATGAAACATGGAGCATCAGGCACCACGGAGTGCCCATTCCCCACCGACCCCTGTTCTCCAAACAAGGAAACTCAAGTAGGGATCAGGCCAGGGACACGCCCACCAAGGGTCGCCAAGTAAGTGAAGGGACAAACTGGTATAAGAAGCCAGGGCCACCCCTATGACCATACACCTGCCTTTTCCAAACCCAAGGAAGTGCTCAAGAAGCTGCAGTGAATGAACAGAGGGCAGCACTTCGGGGGAAAGATGCCCAGTCATTTTGCTGCACATGGTGACCACTCACCTCCTGCCCACATGTCGAAGGCCCGGGCCTCGATGAGCTCACCACTGACCCCTGGGTTGAGAGGGAGGGAGGGGGTCCTGCTGGGTGAGCCGTCAGGGCAACTCCACCCTACCACCTCAGCCCCCCGAGACAAGGCTAAGGACACGGCACTGGCCACTGAGTGCAGACCTTCTGGAAGCTTTTCAAACATTCCCTCATATTCATGCCCACTGTGCCCCCTTGTTCAGACAGCTGCAGCCCATCCAAGGCTGTGGAGGTTCTGTCTGCCATTTGAGGCTCTCCAGGGGCTTCCTAGGAAATCCTCTCCAACTTCCTGGAAACTTCTGGTTCTTTACTGCTACTGTGCTTTTGTTTATTGGGTCACTTCTTCTGTGGAACATTCAGCTTGCACAGACCCCTTCCCAGGCCTCCTTGGGAATTCCCAGAGGGAAGGGGAGGGGAGGGCCAAGGCCAATGTCCAGATGCCTCCTCATGGGGAGGGCACAGGGAAGGAGGGTGGGAGGTCATGACATGGCTTCTCCGATCTCAACTCTGACCCCATATCACAGGCACTCACCATTCACCAGGGCGATGTTCAGTCCACGGCCCACGTTGTCCTTGACACTGCTCATGAGCCTAGCGGGGTGGGGGTGGCAGAGCCCTCAAATGGCACATTTGCTCCACTTCCCTTCTCCTATGCCCCCCCCACTGTCCACCCCAAGGAGCTCACATTTTATCTTCGAGGCAGATCTTTGGTCCGATGACATTGGCAGCCCCGCTGACCATGCGGAAGGCCAGGTGCTCCTCAGGACACGGCTGGGGCAGGCCGCATTTGTACTTCCTGGCTCGTGGCTCTGAGCAGGGACAGCGGGAGTGACCCACAGGCCTGGCCCTGGGGTCACCTGAGATCTGAGAGGGGAAGGTCAGGACCAGCCCACAGGGAGGCATGAGTGGCCACAGAACAGGGGACCAACAGGGGATGGAGAGGACATGGCTCAGGCCAAGGCCAGGGACACTTCCATAGACACTCTGCGTCCTACTGGGGCTGGCCTCAGGGCAAGGTGACGGGGACCTCAGGGAGGCTTTTCTGCCCCCGGTGGGAGAGGGGAAAAGATGTAGGAGGGCTGGCCTTGGCTGTGGCCCTGCCGGGAACAGAGCACAGGTGGGGAAGGAGGGAGCAGCTGGGAGGGTGACTGCAGAAAAGTGGTGACTCCCTCGGGCAGAGGTGGGAGGACAGGAGCAGGGCAGCCTCCGTTACAGGTTAAATTGTGACCCACAAAAGATGTGTTGAAGTCCTAACTCCCAGCACCTTCGAATATGACCCTGTTTGAAAATAGGCTCACTGAAGACATGATTTGTTAAAATGAGCTCATCGCGGAGTAGGGTGGCCCTAAATCCAATGACAAGTGTCCTTATAAGACACAGAAGACAAGACAGATACAGAGGAGAAGGCCGTGTGCAGACAGAGGCAGAGACAGGAGGGACGTGGCCACAAGTCAAGGAACACCCGGGGCCCCTGGAAGCCCAAAGAGGCAGGAAGGACCCTCCTCTGGAGCCTGCAGAGGGGCTGTAGCCCTCCAACAGCTAGATTTCGGACTTCCGGCTTCCCGAACATTCCTGAGAGAAGAAATGTCTGTCATTTAATCCATCCAGTTTGTGGTATTTTATTGCAGCTGCCCCGGGGAAACTGATACAGATTTTGATGGCAGGAGGCGGGGGGTGGGGTGCACAAACTGGAAACGGCCTCGGAACTGGGTAATGAAGGGAGGCTGTAGAATTCTGAGGTGCAGCTAGACAAGGTCTAGACTGCCTCATGGGAGTGTTAGTAGAAATAAGGACGTCAGAGGCGCTTCTGGTGGGAGCCCAGACGGAAGGGCGCGGAGAGAGAGCACATGGGGCCCGGAGCGCTGCCGCCGATGGGCGCCTTAGAGACGCTTCTGACGTTGTCTCGGGTGGAAATGGGGAACATGGTACTGGACACTGGAGGAAAGGGGGTTCTCGTCATAAAGTGGCAAAGAACTTGGCCAAATCTGGTTCTAATGTTTTGTGGAGAGCAGAACTTGTAAAACACTGAGCTGGGATCCTTAGCTGAGGAGATCTCCAAACACAGCGCTTGAGAGCACAGCCTGGTTTCTCCTTGCTGCTCACAGTAAGATGTGAGGAGAGAAAGGGAAGTTGAAAATGGAATTGTTAAGTACAAAGGAACCAGAATGTGTAAATTTGAAAAATACTCAGTCTAATCATATTGCAAAATATGAGAAAGCAGGCTCTGGATAAAACACCAAGGCTGTGGTCGGAGGACCAATTACTAAAGAGCTGAGGCATGTGACTTGTGGTTCCACTCAATCCTGTCAGCAGAAGCCAGGAATCGAGATCTGCGGGGCCCTCCTGTCTCTGACCTCAGAGTCTCATGAAATGCACAAGACACCAACGAGGTTTTTGAGACACTGCCATCCTGGGCTGAAAGGGACAGAAAAAGGACAGAAGGAAGTAAGGATGGCTCTGAGGACAGAGATGGCACAGGCCCAGAGGGTAAGACTACCCCCACCAGAGGGTGCCCCCCCCCACTCCAGTGGGGCCAGAGGACAGAGCATTCGGCCACAGAGGATTCTTCTCAGGCCTGGAATCCTGATGGCATTTGCCCTGCTGGGTTTCAACTTGCTGGGATTGCTGACCCCTTTATTCCTTCCAGTTTCTCCCTTTTGAAATGGGAATGTCTATTCTATGCTTGTCTCACCAGTGTATTGTGGAAGCAGGTAACTGGTTTTCTACTGGAGCTCCAGTAGGCTGTGAAGGCTAGTTTGGGGAGGGATGGATGGAGAACAGAGACCCTGGAGGACTTGAGGCAGGCCGTGCTATGAGGGCTGGGCACGGGGGAAGAGTGGGGAGGTGATGGAGCCTTACCTGTGGTCACTGAGTTCTCTGGGCCTGTGGGTACAGAGAGTTGTTTGTGTTAGGGTGGAGGCCTCCAGGGGCCGGCAGCAGGGCGCCCTGGCCCTATACCATGAACTCAAGGTGGAGGGTCAGTCAGGCTCAGGGGCCAGGGGCTAAGCCAGATGCAAGCCCCCTGCTCTGGGAAAAGGGTAAATTACAACTGTAAACAGTACTTGGGGGAAGGGCTACTAATAACAAGGTACAGAGTTCCCTCCCCATCCCAGAGGCCAGGATAGAGCCTGCAGGGAGCAGCTGGGATATTGTCCCCAACGTTCAGCAGAATCCCCCTGCCCCTCACTGACTCCGCTGACTCCAACAGGCCACAGAGTTCTAATTAGCAGGGACTGGAGTTCCCAGCTGAAGCAATTGGGTGGTAGGGGGAGGACTGTGCTGGGTGCCAGGAGACAACCCGAGGGCAGCTAGAGGTGGCCTGCCAGGAAGAGACCGAAACCCCAGGCCGCCCCCACCCCACCCTGAGCCTCTGCCCACAGGCCCAGAGTGCCCCCCCAGAGCGGCCTCCACAGGAGAGTGAAGAAGCGTCCCACACTTACTGGTGAAGAGTTGCTGGATGCGAGGAAAGCCACTGCCAGGCCCACCCAGGAGGATGCTGACCACGATCCAGGTAAGGCCCACGGTGACAACCAGGGCCACAATGCGGAGGGGGCCTGGAGGCAGGACAGACAGGGGCAAGGCCACCTTGGTTGCCAGTTGCCAGTGAGCTCCCGAATGACCCTGGGGCCTCTCAGTACTGAATCTCCCTCCCACTTGGGAAGAAGTGAGCAGAGGACAGGAAGGTGGGGACCTGCTGCCATCTGCCAGGCCTGAGAGGGGGACTTGAGCTCCTGGTAGGTAGAAGGAGGCCCCTGAATCCAGGGCTTTCAGCTTGGTTCTCTGTGGCACGTGTGGAGGAGCCTAGCAGACCTTACTGCTCAAGAGGCTCCAAGCCTCCCTCAGGAGCCCCTTAACTTTCTGCCTCTGAGGCTACCAACATATTTATATCCCATCTGTCCTGTCCTCTTTTTCTCCTGTCATGATGGAGGAGAGGGTCCGTACTCCTTTTGAAGACCAGTTCCTGCAGCTGTTGTGAGCTGGACCCTAAGCTCTCCTCTCAATGATTGTCATCCTCTCTCACTCTCCTCGACCTGCAACACCGCCCATTGTAAGAAAGCACAGGAGAGGCCCTCCTTCAAATCACATCCAGCCACTGACTTCTCCCCCCTCCCTTCGTCTTCCCCAGTCTCACCATCCACTCTCTTCCAACCTACTCCAGTGTGGCCTTATCTCCATCACCCCAGCGAAACAGCTTGTGGCCAAGGCCATGTATCACCTTCTTGGAGTCAACTTCCTGGGTCACCCGTTGGCCCCAATCTTCCTGACCTCTCAGTTGGCTGCCCGGTCCTCCTGCTGGAAACACTTCTCCAGTGGCTTCTGTGACAGCACATCCTAATCCCATCTGGATGCTCCTCATCCTCCCTACTTAGATTGTCCTCCTCTACTCTCCCCTGAAACGCTGGACGTGCCCGGCTTCTGTCCCAGGCTGCGTTCTCTGCGTACAGTATCCTCTTCTCAACTCCCCGCCTCGAATTAACCCGCAGAGCAGTGACTATTTTTTGCTCCAGCCCTCGCTGATCTTGAGGCCACACCCTCCCAGCCAGTTCCTCACCAGCCAGCTCTACTGCGATACATTTACAAGGCTGCAACCTTTAGCAGTTCTGAACTGCAATTCTTGAGTTCTGCTCGCCACCGCCCACCCTCATCTGTTCCTTCCCCAGCCAAGCCGTCTATGTCAGTTGTCAGGCCGAGGGCAGGTTTGGCACCGGTTCTTACCCAGCCCCATCGCCACTCCGGTCAGTTTCTACTCTAAGACCACGCCTCTCCGCTACTGCACCCCGCCCCCTCTCCACCTAGCCGCCATGCTCCCTGGAGCAGCCTCTACCACCACTCGTTTTTTCAGACAGCGGCCAGCTATCCGAGTTGGGAGAAATCGACTACCCTGATCCTCCTTTCACAGCTCTTGAAGTCCTGGGAGGTGAAAGGATTTACTCAAGGTCACAGAATGAGTGTTTGTGCGGTGCCCTTCGTTTCCAAAAACCACACTCAGTGGTCTACTCGGGCCCCTCCAGGCAGACCTTCGGACACCTGGGCCTCCAGTCCGGTCCCCTTTCCAACTGCCACCCGTTCACTGTGGAGGCCACCCACCTGCCAACCTCATGTCCACTTCTACCGCTGGGTTGGGGCCGCCGGCAGGTGCACTGTTTGGGGACCGTGCGCTCTGGGGACAATAAAGCAGAAGAGCAGGTTTGGGTGGGACTCAAGGATGAGCCTGGGCTTGGCCCCTGTTGCTAGGAGGTCGCGATCGGTGCACCGGGTTGTTCGTCCAACCAGCTGGTCAGGCTTCTCGCGCATGCGGAGAGAAGCCCTGCCAGGGCAGGAGGGTCCTCCGGAACTCGTCGGCTCACGATCGTGCCCACGGGAGCCTCTGGGGCCGCGGAGTAAAGGTGGTTCTCCTGGACAGAGGCCTCCTCCGTTGGAGGCCCTGAGCTCAGGCCGCCCCCCTCCGCCCCAAGGCTGGGGGCGGACGACACGGGCTAGGCTGGTGGAGACTTGCCTGGCCGTGGGGGAGATGCGAGCTGGGTTGGGGGCAGCCTGGTCAGGCCGGCCGCTCGGCTCCGCTCCGCGACGGGAGGCGAGGGAGGTGCGCAGCTCTGCCCGACAGGCCCGGCAATGGCGGCCCGGGGCGGGGCCGCGGCCCGCAGGCACCACCCCTGCCGTCCGCTCGGGCCCTGCCGCCGGGCGGTCAAAGGAGAGGCGGCTGTGGAGTCCCCACCCCGGGCTCCGCGCACCCCCGCCCACAGGCCCGCCTCCACCATGCGTCCTGGGCGCCGGGTGGGAGGGGCCCGCGCCGGCCCCGCCTCTGAGTGCGCTTCGCCGGGGCGGCCCGGCCGCCGCAGGGGAGGAGCCGTGTGGCCTCCGCGCGGATCCCACGTCGGCTTTGAAGCACAAGTCTCCCCTCAGGCTCCTCCAAGGTGGGAGATGCCAGCCTTCCTAGGCTTCGAGGGCTGGGGTTGAGCTCGTGGCCTGCAGTCGGATTCCTGAAGCCTGGGCGAAGCGGATGGATCTGGGGGCGTAATTGGAAATTGTTTTAAAATTGAGATGTGGGTCTTTCAGAAAGCTGGAGGCACAGAAGAGTACACGGGGGAAAACAGGAGAGCGCGACGAGCCCGAGGCCAAAGCGATGCCTTTCCTCACACTCTGTTCTCTAGACGGAAGCACGTCCACACGGTCTCGCGTATCGCCGACGGCGGCGAGCTCCTGCCCGCGCCCCTCCTGCCCTCCTGAGGCTGGAAGGCAGCCGTGACACCGCCCAACGCACCAGCAGAGC
>NC_138385.1:985809-993799 GCF_054177405.1 Leptonychotes weddellii | reverse complement strand
CCGAGGCCAAAGCGATGCCTTTCCTCACACTCTGTTCTCTAGACGGAAGCACGTCCACACGGTCTCGCGTATCGCCGACGGCGGCGAGCTCCTGCCCGCGCCCCTCCTGCCCTCCTGAGGCTGGAAGGCAGCCGTGACACCGCCCAACGCACCAGCAGAGCTGCACCCGCCTCGCTCCCTGCAGGGCAGCAGCCCGGCGCCCTGAGAGCCCAGGAAACATCTGTGCCCTCTGACCCAATCATCCCATTTACGGGAACCTTCCTAAGGAAAGAATCCGAAATAGATAAAGCTTGTAGTGCCAGGCAGTGACAGCTCTGGCTAGAATCCAGTAGCTTCTCCGTTGGTATACACAACATACAAGATCAAGGGAGTCAGTTTCAGGCCCCTGCTGCTGCAGTCGGGGATTAGTATTTTTTTTTTTTTTCTTTTTCGTGAACTTGGGATCAGAGATAATGCTGACCATCCGTGAAACGTACAGATCTGTGAGTAGGGAACCCTGGGTACGACGGGTCTTTCCTGCAATGCTTGTAGTTGTGGTGCCCAGTGGAGGGAGCTCCTGGCTACCCACACTCTTGGGCGGCCAGCCAGGCATGGGGCACCTGCCAGACTGGTAGCTCAGAGACAAGTGTTTACGTCTTGCTCAGAGCAGGCATTTCGGAAAGTTTGGTTTAATGAGTCCCCCTGAGGGTCCAGAGGCACATCCACCATCCCCACAGGCACCACATAAGTGATGGGACCCAATTCCAGATCTTCTGGGCCTTCTGGGGCAGCCTTGCACAACTCCCTTATTTTCTCTGGGACTGCTTTTCAGTCAGGACATAGAGAAGATTACACTCTCATGTCCTAGGCCCTCATGTCTCCTCCTGCCCCAGTGCAGGCAAGGGGCGTGACGTAGCACAGAATGTCTCCTCTGGGTGCTCTTACCTGTGCCATAGCTGAGGTGCCACTGGAGTCCTCAACAGCTCTCTCGTTTGCTTCTCTCAGTGTAGACGCTGAAGCGGTTATCAGTTGATGGCCATCATATTGGCCTGCGTGCTTCTACCCCTGAGTCGGTCTCCTCACCTGGGACCTCTTGCCTCGACTCTAGATTAGGCGATCAGATCTCAGGTGACAATTGATTGCTCCCACCTGGTCCGTCCTGCCTCTGCCTGTCTTCAATAACCCACAGCTTCAGGGCCAGTGGAATATGGCCTCAATGGCCCCTCCTTCCACTTTCCAGAACAGGCAGCAAGATTTGCACATGACTGTCCTCATCTGGGCTCTCACATCTCTACCTAGTGCCTCATTCTCCTTTCTTGCACGGGGGTCAAGACCTGGGCTTGCACTGTAATGCCATCACCTGGGCCCTCACATCTCAGGCTGCTGTAGCCACACTCTGATGGGGCTCGGGTCTCTGCCCCAGCATAGCTCGCACCAGCTCACACGGCTGCAGCGCTCCGTGGGCATCGTGTCTTAGGTTCTCGCTCTCCGTCTCAGGGTAGGGATCCAGATCTGAGCTAACAGTCAAATGACCTCACCTGTCCCTCATTCCTCCACCCGAGGTTAGGCACCAGGAGCTGAGGGGAAAGGTGACTCTCCACTCCTGACCCTTAAGCCTTGCCTCAGTGTCAGCATCCAGAAGTTAAAGGTTAGTTGAACGTTGAAACTTGGGCCCACCCAGAGCTGAGGGGACTGTTGGCTGTCCTCACATGGGCCCTCTTGTTCCATCCCCACATAGACATCTAGAGCCAGTTGAAAGCCCTTATGCCTCAGGGCGCCTGGGTGGCTCAGTCGTTAAGCGTCTGCCTTCGGCTCAGGTCATGATCCCAGGGTCCTGGGATCGAGCCCCGCATCGGGCTCCCTGCTCGGCGGGGAGCCTGCTTCTCCCTCTCCCTCTGCTGCTCCCCCTGCTTGTGCTCTCTCTCTGTCAAATAAATAAATAAAATCTTAAAAAAACCTGTAAGCTATCATTATAAAACAACTTCATCCCTAGCACTTATTAATCAGCAAGGCCCTAACTACTGTGTCAGATCGTATTCACTCAGAGCTGAGGTGATAGCTTAATGTCCTTACTTGGGACCTCATGCCTCTTCCCCATTGCAGGTTCCTAGAACTGACAGTTGACTGTCTTCATCAGGTCCCTCTCTTTGTTCCTCAGTCATCCAGGGTCAGGTGACAGTTGTCATTACCAGGGCCCTTATGTGTATGCCCCAGTGTAGCACCCAGACCTGGGGTGTCAGTTGACTGCCCTCACCTGGGCCCTTGTGCCTGTCACAGTAGAGACGGAGCAGGAGGAGATCAGGAGGTCCCAACACTCTGCCCTCCCCACTCACACACGATCATCATGTGTTGGGGGCCCCAGAGGAGCTGGGTCCCTCTTCTACTTTGGGCTCCTGCTGCTGCCCTTATGTGGATCTTCCCACACTTCCAGAAGCATCCTCCTTGGTGATGCCAGGCCAGTGGGTTCCCCAGGGGGCCTGGGAAGCCAAGAGGATTATCCCCGGAACACAGCTCTGCTGGGTCCCCCTGAGTCTATGAATGTCTGTGGGGCTCTGCAAAGGACTCTGAGCTTGAAGATCCCTCCTAGGGTCAGGAAGCACTCCCACATGTTCATTTATTTGGCTTCTCCCTGACTCCCAAGGGTTTGAAGTTATCCTCAGGTCTGTATCTTGAGGATTTGAGGTTCCAGGGTGGTGGGCCTTAGTGGTTGGGAACTTAAGAGTAGGCAGGACAGCACCCTCTGGTGGTAAGCGGGGGAAGGCGCGGCCACATCTTCAGGGACCCATTCTGCCCCATTCCTGGCCACCATCCCTTGTGTGTCACCCCAGCTCATCTGCCCATCCCAGGCATGAGGCTGCACCATAGTCAAGGGCAAGACCCTCTGTGGCTACGTGGGAGCCAAAGGGTTACAGGGGAGCCCAGGAGTTCCTAGGCTGGCCCCCACTAGCTCCTGGGGAGGCCTTTGCCACGGCCCCCTCTCCAGGAGGCCACAGGCACCAGAAGGACCAAGGCCACTGCCTGCTGGCTGAAGCCTGGCCTCCAATCCTGTCCACATGGAGTCTTCTCGGCTGCTCTGCACGACCTGGGCTAGGAGGGATCCTGAGGTCCAGATCCCACCGAGGAAAATGACCACTTAAAGGTCTGTGATCTGGGGCGCCTGGGTGGCTCAGTTGGTTAAGCGACTGCCTTCGGCTCAGGTCATGATCCTGGAGTCCCTGGATCGAGTCCCACATCGGGCTCCCTGCTCGGCGGGGGGTCTGCTTCTCCCTCTGACCCTCCCCCCTCTCATGTGCTCTCTCTCTCAAATAAATAAAATCTTAAAAAAAAAAAAAAAAAAAAAAGGTCTGTGATCTGTCCTAATCCCATGAAGCTCCTTCCTTCCCTGTTTAGGTGACCTTGGTGATTTCCCTCCTTCCTTAACCTGAAGGCACCACCTCCCCTGGTTACAGGAGGGGACGGGGAGAGTGCAGATGGCACCCAGGGGTGACACGCTAGCCTCGCTTATGGGACGAGAAAAGCCCACTATTACAGTTTCTTCTTTACGTATTGTTCCCAGGTGGGAACCTTGGCTCATCCCCCACAGCCAGCACTCTGCCTGTCAGGCTGTGCCCCTGTCTTCCTCACCCTCACCAGGCCTCCCACCTGTTGCCATCCCAGCCCAGGGGGACCATGCAGGAGGGAGCCCAGCTGGTTCTCAGTGGGAGGACCAGGAGAGGCCCAGATGGTTAGAGCAAAAAAAGCTCCAGGCATTTGCCTCCCAAGCAGGGTGGGGGACAGAGGGGCCAAACCCTGACAACCACAGCGCCCTGGGCTAGGTCTTCACCTGGCCGGGAGCAGAGCATCCCTCCTGATTTTCTGGGCTGCTTGTTCCCTCCATAAAATGTACCACCATCGCATCATTTTGTCCTTTTGTTCCTGCTTGGTTGCATCTCCCAGAGCCCAGGCTGAGGAGAGCTGGCGGAGAGGGCAGGACAGACACTCGGGCTGCCGCCTTTGTGGGGAGTGTACTGGGATGAGCAGTGTCCCCCCAATGTGTGTCCACCTGGATCCTTGGAATGTGGCCTTGTTTGGAAATGGGAGTGTTTACAGAGAGAATCAAGGTAAGTTAGACTGAGGTCATGGAATGGAGTGGGCCCCTAATCTGATATGACTGGCATCCTTCTAAGAAGAGAAACCAGGAGGAGACACACGCACAGACACGAGGCAGAGCTGTGGGAGGATGGATGTCTGCTGTCCTAAGCTCCCCCTCCCCGGCTGTGCTGCATCCGGGGTCAGTCACAAAAGCCCATTGCCTCTCCTTCCTAAGTACTTCTTGCCTCCGTAGACTGGCAATGCGTGTAAACGGCCCTCAGTGATTCTGTGACGTGACCTCGCTGTGGCAGGGACAAGGTCAGGGCGGAGGCGGCCCATGTGGGCAGCAAGTGCAGTGGAAGCATTCGCTGGAAGGTGAAAATGAATGTGACCCAATCTCGTACCCCTACGCGGTCTGGTAATGAAATTCCGTGGAGTGGGGCAGGGTGAAGAGCACAGATGGTGTGGGGGGGAGGACTCTCAGGAGGCAGCTGGGCTCAGTCATGACTAGACGTGGGGTCAGGGGTGAACAAGGCCCAGACTGCCAAGCCCACGCTGCGGAGGGACGTGGGTGACAAGAACCGGGTGAGGGATGGGTCCACTGGCAGGAAGGAAACAAGCAGGGAGCAGGCGGGTGTGTTTGTGGATTTAATGGCAGGGACTGAGATGGGGTGCGCCACTGGCTGTTTCTGCTTTTCCAGTGGCAAGGGGGCCCCCTGTAGGTGCACTGAAGTCGGTGGGCCATGGAGTGCAGAATTGGGGTAGTGGGGAGAGCTGAGGGGGGCAGAGGGGCATTCAGGGGGCCCAAGACACCGGGGACTGCTGGGCAGCAGGGAGGTCCCTTCCAGCGGGTGACCAGGAATGTCGAGTGGCACTGAGACTGGTGTGAAAACACTTGACCCCTTCCCCCCAGTTCCAAGGACCTTGCTCATAGCCAGCAGGAGTGTGGGGTGGCCACTGGCCCACGGATGCCCGCCCACTGTCCCCTCCATCATCCCTCACTCCTGTCCCTAGGTGGAGGAGCCCAGGACAGGTGGAAAAGCCACTCTGCTTCCTTCTGCTGGGGCTCAGTCCAGTGGACAGAAGCTGGCTCAGGAAGGGCCAGTGGCAGCTAGAGATGGTCACAGCGCGAGTCTCGAGTGCTTGGTGGTTGCGGAATGTAGCTAGGCCCGGGGTGGCTGGGGGCCAGGAATGTGAGGCTAAGGCCTATGGTCCTGAAGCCCTCCCGATGTGAGGCTGGGGGGGCAGGGAAGTGGGAGGAACGAAGACAGACAGGGCCAAGGTGGGTGGGGTGGGGACCTGGGGCTCAGGGCTCAGAGCTTGTGGGGATTCACCCACTTGTAGGTGCCCTCGTACTGGAAGCCCACTCTCTTCATCAGCTCATCTGCCTCCGCGGGGCCTCGGCTGGGAGAGTGATAGGCAGAGGGGAGATGTGAGGGAGCCCCTGGGCTCCTGTGCCCCAACCCCCCAGTCCCATCCTTCCCTCCCTGCCCGGCCCCTCACCTGCCATAAACATAAGGGATGGGCTGGAGCTTCTCGCGCTCAATCTTGTGCAACAACGGTGTAAAGATCCGCCAGGCTTCCCGGAGCTCGTCACTGAGGGGGCACAGTATGGCTTTGGGGGGTGTTTGTGGGGGCAGGGAGGGGGTAAGGGAGGGAGAAGGCTGCCGCATCACCTGGAGCCCAGCTCAGCCCCAGCACACACAGGGGGCACAGGGAACCCCTCACCTGCGCACAAAGTGCATCTGGTTCCCACAGAAGACGTCCAGGATGAGGCGCTCGTACGCATCGGGGAGCTTCACGTTCTACAAGGAGGAGGGTCCCTGCTGAGGCCGCCTGTCCACGCATAGCCCCCCAGCCACCCCCTACCCCGGGCCACGTGTCCACCTTGTATCTGTTGCCGTAGGTCAGGTCCAGCTCGGACTCCTCAGGGTTGAAGAACATGCCGGGCTTCTTGGTCATCATCTTGGTGTACACGGCCTCGTTGGGCTGCACGCGGATCACCAGCTCGTTGCGCTTGCACTGCTGCTGGAAGATGTCGCCGGCCACGTCGCGGAACTGCAGACGCACCTCAGCCTTGCGCTCGTTGAGCGCTTTGCCACAGCGCAGGATGAACGGCACCCCTGGTCGGGGCACAGCTGGCTTCAGGACCTGCCCTGCCGGGGGCCCAGGCGGAAGGGAGCGGGGCTCCCCGGGGCTATGGTGGCCCCGCCTACCAGGCCCGGAGGCGTCACCTACCGTCCCACCTCTCGTTCTCCACATAAAGGACAACGGCTGCAAAGGTCGCAGTGGTGGACCCGCGGGGCACTGTGGGGTCATCCAAGTACCCTTTGGTGGACTCCCCCTCTCCGCTGGGGTTCCCGACATACTGGCCCAGGACCACGTTGTCTGCTTGCACCTCTGAGATACATTTTAACACCTTGACCTGGGAGAGAGCCGGGACAGAGGGGCTCCTTGGGTAAGGGGATGGAGCAGCCATGTGTGGGACAGAGAACAGTAGGCCTGAGGAAGCCAGGGGACCTAGCAGGGTGGGCTTCCCGGCGGAGTGACTGGTCAGCACAGACAGGAGGACATGCATCACCCTGCTGAGGCCATGGCCGTGGCTCTCCTACCCAAGGGCTCCCTGGGACCACCTGGACCCGCCCCCATCTTCTGAAGGAGAGGCGATGGGTCTGCCCGGGGGACATGACAGTCACTGCCAGTCCTGGCAAAAGGGACCAGGAGGGGGCACCTCCACCCACCTTCTCGTCACGGACGTCATCTGAGTCCGTGGAGGCAGGCTTCTCCATGGCCACCAGACACAGCATCTGCAGGAGGTGGTTCTGCATCACGTCCCTGCAGAGGGAGAAGCAGGTGGAACTTGGCTCGGGGGGCATTTGGGCGGGGAGGAAGGAGCAAGGAGGGGGCTCACCTCCGCCCCCTCCCTGTCAGCCAGGTTCCGGGGACTCAGCACCTCAAATAGGGCTTTCTAGCAACAGGCTATGGGACTTGCTTCCTGAGCTCACATCTACCACTGAGGGCCCCTTAAGCAAGGGAAGAGACAGTGAGCCCTCCCTTCACAGCCACCACTGACCACTCAAGACACCCACTTGTGAATCTGAATTTTGGGGTGGGAGGAGCTCCCCAGAACAGGGAGGGGTGACCCTGCAGAATGGCAGGATTGCACCCCTTGCCTGTGCTGACCTCCCAGGAAAGGAGACAGGCTCTCACCGGATGATCCCAAATTCATCAAAGTAGCCCCCACGGCCCTCAGTGCCAAAGGGCTCCTTGAAAGTGAGGATGATGCAGGCGATGTTGTCCCGGTTCCAGATGGGGCCAAAGATCCTGTTGGCAAACCTGCAGGAGGGGCAGCGTGGAGGGTGCTGCTGTATCCTTGGGGGCAACAGCAGGATGGGCTGGGCCCCATGAGCGCCCAGCCCAGACCCAGTCCCCCTCCACCCTGTCGCCCAGGCCTGGCCCTGGCCACACCTCAGCACCATGAGGTTCTGGACCATCTCCTTGCCCAGGTAGTGGTCGATGCGGTAGATCTGGTCCTCGCGGAACAAGGAGGAGATATGGTTGGACAGCCTGTCGGAGCTCTGCAGGTCCCTCCCGAAGGGCTTCTCCACAATGACACGGTTCCAGCCTCTGTGGGAGCCCAGAGCTGTGTCACCCCACACCCTCCCTGGGCAGCAGGGGCCAGAACCTCACCTTCCCCCAGGTCTCCCTCCCTGAGAAGAGGCAGAGCCTTCCCTCCCCATCTGCATTCTTAGGTGACTGGCAAAGCTCTGCTGGGTGGGCCCTTCTGCCCCACCTTGGCAGAGTCCCCAGACCTGAGGACACCTTCTGTCCTCCCCAGCCCTCAATGCCACACTGAGAACTTCCTCAGAAGCCTTCCTGCCCGACCCGCTGGTCACGAGGATAAGTGGTCCCGCTCCCTCCCAGTCCCACACTGGGAGCA
>NC_138385.1:976240-985709 GCF_054177405.1 Leptonychotes weddellii | reverse complement strand
GGCAGCAGGAGTTTCATGGAGCAACACTGCCACCTTGTGGTCATGAAGGGGACCTGGGGAAGCACTGAAAAACCAGAGAATAAGCGACCGGCAGCAGGAATTTCATGGAGCAACACTGCCACCTTGTGGTCCTCGCAGGAACAGCGGCCAGGGAAAGTTGGATTTCTAGCAAGATGGGCCAAGGAGGGTCATCAGGAAGATTTTCAAGGTACGTAAGTGCGGTAGCATTCTCGGTAAATGCTATTAGAAAGCCCCTGTATTCATACCCTATTCTCTTCTTTGGAGAGCTAACTCATGTAGAGAACAAACAGGGGTCACCATCTTTTTCAGACTCGGTAGACTAGTTTGCCCCAGGGACTCTGGACAACTGCCAGACCAGGACAGGGCACACCTAGGAAGCAGGAAAGGCAAAAGACAAGCCTTACGTCTGGCTCATGCAGGTCTCGTGGATGTTCTTGGTGACTGCCTCGTAGACTGTGGGGGGCAAGGCCAGGTAAAAGAGGCGGTTGGCCTGGGGCCCCTGGTGGAGGGCATTCATGTGGCTGTTGAGGCGCTCGTAGGAGGCCGTGTCGTCATACTGGCCAGCCACATAGGAGTTGCGGGCAAAGAACTCCTCCAGCTTGGGCTTCTCCTCTGGTGTGGCCTGAGAAAGACAGATACAGGGACACTGGCCCCTCCCTGGCCCTCCCTCTCTCATAGCCTGTAGCCCCAGCGGGCTCCGCCAGAAGTCAGTCACCCTAACTCCACACCGGGTTCAGCCCCATCTCGTCACCTATGCCCACCTACAGGGGGAGGCCTCGGGCCCTGACACAGAAGTTACATTTCAGGAAGCTGTGACCTGGCAGAGCTCTCTCCGAAGTCAGGACACCAAACTCTGGTGTGTCGGGAAAAGGCAGATGTGTAAGATTTCTGTGCTGAAGACACTGTTTCAGCTCCTGGCCCGGGCGGTGGGGGTGGCGGCGGCGTGGGAGGCACAGCAGGGAGGACCCAGCGTGTCCAGGTCAGAGGGGAGCTGGAAACAGGGGTCTCAGGCCGGAAGGGTCCCTGCACCTCGCCCTACGCTACTTCTGTCATCCAAGAAGCGGCAAGAGCAGGTGACCGCTCTGGGGAAGGCAATGGGGAGAAGTGCTAGGGCAGGAGAGGCTCCAAGGAGGTTTCCTAACGTGGCCCTGCCCCTCCGCCATGGCCGGGGAGAAGGGGGCCTGTCCCAGGGAAGAAGCAGCAGAGAGCAGGAGTGGGAGGAAGGAAAGGCCTCCTTGGGTGGGATGGGAGGGGGGCTGTCCCTCCTGGAGACCCCTGGAAGCCACTCACTTTGAAGAAGGGCTCGCTCTGTTTCCGGATGTCGGCCACTGTGAGGCGGGAGCGGGCGTAGCCCACGATGAAGGTGTCTTCGGGCAGAAGGCCATCCCGGAACAGCCACCTGAGGGCACGCCATGGCTGTGGCCGGGATGGGGAGGGCGGGGAGCGCTGGGGACAGTGGGACGGTGGGGGGACACGCTTACCAGATGGTGGGGTAGATCTTCTTCTTGGCCAGGTCGCCCTGTGGCAGAGGGAATAGGCATGGTTAGGAGACGCTGGGGGCATGACCTAGATGGTCTCCTCCCTTTTGACCTGGGCACCCGCTCAGGGTCAGCACTCAGCCGCAAGCATATCTATCTCAAGTGGGAGACTGTGCTAGCTCTTTACCCTGACCCTGAGCTGCCTGCCCTGCAATCACACAGACCACGGTCTCTGGTCACAGTGCAAGCAAGCGGAGCCACACCCAGGCCAAAGAGCCTGCTGCTAAACAGCCCACAGGCTAAAGAAGAAAACCTGAAAACTCTAGAACCAAATGGCAACAACCTATGGGATGTGGCCTGAGATGCTGCCTTTAGCTCGGAACTAATGAGCTCAGGGCCTGATTTAAGAAGTCAGACAAAACAGTAGAATTTTAATTTTTTTTTTTTTTAAGATTTTATTTATTTGCGAGAGAGAGAATGAGAGACAGAGAGCATGAGAGGGAGGAGGGTCAGAGGGAGAAGCAGACTCCCCGCCGAGCAGGGAGCCCGATGCGGGACTCGATCCCAGGACTCCAGGATCATGACCTGAGCCGAAGGCAGTCGCTTAACTGACTGAGCCACCCAGGCGCCCCAAAACAGTAGAATTTTAAAGCCAAACAAATTACAAAGCAGGAAATAATGAAAAATAAGAATTAATAAAACAGAAAATAAGCCAAAAGAAAATATCAAGAAAGCCAAAAGCTGGTGTTTGAAAAGGACTAATAAAAACAGACAACCCTCTGGGAAGACTACTTTTTTAAAAGGCACCAAGAATTAGGAGTGAGGGGCGCCTGGGTGGCTCAGTTGGTGAAGCGTCTGCTTTCGGCTCGGGTCATGATACCAGGGTCCTGGGATCGAGCCCCACGTCGGGCTCCCTGCTCGGCGGGAAGCCTGCTTCTCTCTCTCCCACTACCCCCTGCTTGTGTTCCCTCTCTTGCTGTCTCTCTCTCTGTCAAATAAATAAATAAAATCTTAAATAAAAAAAAGAATTACGAGTGCAACAGGACAAAAGTACAATCAGAAAAACACGGAAGGGGATTATGATGAACAACCTTATGCCATGTCTGACAACTTAGATGAAACGGACAAATTTCTATAAAAATCCAGTCTACCAAAACAGAGACAGGGACCTGAGTGGGGAGTGGTCATTAAGGAAACTGGATCGTGCCCATAAACTTTTCCACCAAGGCATCTCCAACACTGACCCTGGTGCTGGAACACTTCACTGGTGGATTCTACCAAAATGCCAGAAACAGGGAAGTCCATTCTGAGGCAGACTCTGCCTATAATCCAGAATATATAACCTACTCCTACACCATAATAAGGAAACAACCCAATGAAAAAGTGACCAGATACTTCACAAGGAAGAGAAATGAAGAGCTAACACACGAGAAACTGCTCAAGATCATCGGTTGTCAGGAAAACGCAAATGAAGCCACTAGATGCTGTTTCACGTCCATTAGAACAGCTGTAATCCAGAAGACTGACAACACCAAGCGTTAGAGAGGATGTTCACAGCAGCCTCAACTCACAACAGCCCTGCGCTGGAGACAACCCAGATGCTCAATCACCAGGTAGATGGACAAGCTGAGAATGAAGCTCTAGGATAGGCAAAACTAATCAACTGTGGTAGAAATTACATCGCTGGTTGTTTGGGGTGGATTGACCGGGATGGCCATCTAAGAACTTTCTGGAGAGATGGCAAGAAAGGCCCTATATTTTTTTGTTTGTTTGTTTTGTTTTTAATTATTTATTTGAGAGAGACAGAGAGAAAGAGAGAGAGAGAGAGCACAAAAATGGAGGGAAGGGCAAAGGGAGAAGGAGGAGGAGAATCTCAAGCAGACTCCCTGCTGAGCATGGAGCCCAACTTGTGGCTCGATCCCAGGACCCCGAGATCATGACCTGAGCCGAAATCAAGAGTCGGATGCTCAATCGACTGAGCCACCCAGGCGTCCCTCATCACACTACTGTGTAGACTTTGTGGATGTGCGAAATTTTCCACAATAAAAAAAAAGGTGTGAACACGTGGCAACTTCAAGCAACAATATGGCAGATCCCAGAAATTCCACAGAGGACTCCCTAGAAAGAATCACAGAGTTCCTTCTCCCCAGGCTCCAGTTCGGTCACTGCAGCCATCCCAATATGCTTTAATTCTGTGACCTGACAAAGGAATTTTCTCCTTCAGGTGGAAGAGGAAGGGGCAAGAATGGCCACAGGCTCCTGAAGAACAGAAGAGCAGAGCACCCTTTCATCTGCCTACCCTGTAATTAGAGCGTGGGATGGGCCTGGACTGTGAACCCACGCTCCACCAAGCATTGCCTATCAGTGGGGAGAGAATAAGGCAAACTGGGGTGCACTGGACTTGCCGTAGTCAGAAAAACGAACTCCAGGGATAAGGACCTGAATATTCAATGCAAAATTACCTTTTAGTAGCCATGTAACCATTGGATAAGCTCATTTCTATGAACTTATGAACCCACAAAATGGAAGCCACATGATCAGAACCAAAGTAATGCCAACCTGGTTCAATCCCCACCAGGGATAAACAGTTAGGAAGGCACTCAGGGGGCTCTGGGGTGGGAAATCCCTGCTGTGGGTGGGGGCAGGTGCAGACTCAGGGGCGCCTTGTGCCTCGAACGCGCGAGTTTCCTCCTGTTCTTTGCTCTACCTCAAGTCTCCTGGGGTGACCTGATGTCCCCCCAGGGCTTTAGGTGAGGACTTGCATGTGGACCCCTCCACGTGTGTATCCCTGCCCAGACTTTAGTGAGCACTGAACCCACACAGTCAAGTGTCTACTGGTCATCTCCAGGCTCCCCTGGAACCCCAAACTCCCAAACCGGGTGTTTCCCGAAGCAGGGAATCCTGTGTTGGTGCCCCTGCTCACATCTGCTAACTGTTCACCACTCATCTCCCGAGCAATCTGGAGTGGGTCCCTGTTGTAACGGCCACC
The DNA here is from genome assembly GCF_054177405.1 of Leptonychotes weddellii. Classification (NCBI taxonomy): domain Eukaryota; kingdom Metazoa; phylum Chordata; class Mammalia; order Carnivora; family Phocidae; genus Leptonychotes; species Leptonychotes weddellii. The sequence continues at coordinate 981,221 of NC_138385.1, read as the reverse complement.
TTCACGATGGCTGCTGTTACTGGTCCTTCATGGTCCGACTCCAGCCGCCAGCCCGGGAAGCTAGCTCCCTGCCCATGTCCCTCATTGCCCAGGGGCCCCCACTATGGCACCCTCACAGCGAATCGGCAGTGGCCGCCTCTGGCTTCTCCCATCAGCGGGACTGGAGGGATACTCTGCTCAGGTCACCTCAGCCCTGCATGCTCCGGGAGAAACAATCAGAAGCACAGCCTACAAACGCCTCCCAACCTTCCTTGTGGCAGGTGATGTTTGCTTATGATCAAATTCCAGCGGGCTGAGAGGACTCGGGATAGGCTGCGGGCAGTGGACTGGTAGCAGGGGACTAGTCTCCTGTCTGCTGAGTCACAGTGCCCAACACCCCAAGCTCTTTGTTCCTGCGGCTCCCCTTGGGATTAACTACCGACTGAACCTGCTTGCCTTGTTCAGCTCAGCCCCGGCAACCAGAGGCCTGCTGGGCTCCAAGTCATCCGAGGAAGAGGCGAGAGACGGCCCAGGACAGCGGTAGGGGTCCTGCTCCTCCTCATGGGAAGTGCGGTGGCCGGCCCTCCCCGCCAGCCCCAACCAGATGCCTTTGCAAGACTGAACACGGGAAGACCTCGACCAAACATAGGCACACCATGTGTGGGGGTGGGGGAGATCACAGGGTCTCTCGGTGAAATGCGCCTCGGAGGCCTCCTGTCTTCCCAACCCCTGTCATTTTTGTCTGAGGACCACAGCAGGGAAAGAGCTGCCCGGGGACGTGTGGTGACTTTAGCAGGAGCAACAGGACCTCATTAAGATCTCCAGCTACCAATATCTGTCCCAGTTGGGGCAAAGGGACTTGGGCCACCGCTTGCCTGTTGCCACCTAGGTTGGACCTCAGCTTCTAGTTTTAAAAGCCCAAACCACCGCTGACATCTCTGTTTGAGGATGTGAGGACGAAGGGCGCAGCACAGAGCTTCAGAGGCCGCCCGCCAGCTGGAGGCATGGGAGGGGTGGGCCATCCCTGGCCCCCGAGGGTCACCCAGGTCAAGGATCTGTCTGGCCTTATGGGGTGGAGTCTGGGCCCTAGCTGGGGCCCAGCTGGCTCCTGGGAACCGGGGAGAGAGAACCTGGGGGCTGTTGAGGTAGGCTCTCTCCTCCACCCTGGGGCTCATGAATCATCAGGCCTTTGGGGAAGTGCCAAGGTCATCATGACACAGCAAGAATCTTATCGACCCAAGGGGGAAAAGCAGCCCAGAAACATCCCCAAAAGAGAGGGGGGGCCAGGACTACCAGGTCACCCCTCGCCTAGGCGCACATTGGGATGAGGCCTGAACACCCATCAAGTCCATGGTCCTTACGGTCCAGGTGGGGAGACTGAGGTCCAGAGAGGTGAGGGGCTTGCTGAGAACCCTGCAGTGAGCCAATCCTGCCCATGCAGACTCCCTGTCCTGTTCTCTCCCTGCTCCTCCATTCCCTGTCGGGGAGAGTCCTCTAGCTTGTCCGAGGTCCTATCAGATGGGGGAGGACATGATTTGCCAGGCCCAAGATCCCCCTCTCCCCAACACTGGTCTCTAAGGAGAAACTGGTTTCTTTCATTCCAGAGCTTTCCAGACAGGGAGCGTAAGTATCTCCACGCCCTTCCTGGCTGGGGGTGGGAGTTCTGAGGAGTGGGTAAGTGGCCACATGGGAGGAACAGAGAGCAGCTCAAAGCCTATTGGGTAACTGTGAGCCAGCATGAGGAAGGAAGCTGGGTGTGAGAGCAAGGCAGGTGAGGAAGGGGCAGGGGACAGCCATGTGGGCTACTGGGGGCTCTGCGCGTGCTCTTCTCTTGGCATGGAACTCTCCCTGAACCTGGCTCTGCAGATCTCACGCTGCAGGCCCTCTGCCTGGGACTTGTGTGCTGGAGGTGGCTGGGGACACAAGGGCCCATTTGTGTTTTCGGTCACATGTGCCACTAGGAGCTCTGATTGGGCTACTAACTCCCCTTGGGTCCCTTCCCCCCAGCACAGAGATCACACAGGGAAGGCAGCTCAGTATACTGTAGAGAAGGCACTTGATCACTTTGTTGGGTGAATGAGCAGTGAACTTGCTGGTTTCCCAGAAGAGCAGGTTCTGAGAGGGTGTGCCCTCAGCACCACTCTGCCTACCCCTTATTGGAGAGTGGGAGCTGTTCTAGATGCTGCCTGAGCATGAGAGGCCCACCCACCTGGCTCCAGTCCCCTTGGGCAAACAACTCAGGACAAGGGGTGCCCCCCCACCTCACTCTGCTGTAATAGCACTTCCCATTTCTGCTCTGGAAGCGTCTGGTTGTCACTCTCGGAGCAGAGGAGAGCAAAGGGGAACCCTACCAATTGCAAAGAAAAGTTGCTCAACCCCAAGCTGGCCACAGGTGAAGGCAGTGAGCTAGTCACAGAATCAGCTCAGCCCGAGGTCCCTTGACATTTGTTTCAAAAGCCCTCATTTGCTCCGCAGAAACACTAGAGGTGCAGAGAAGGAAAGACACTTGCCAGTCATACAGCAAGCTCGGGTGCTCTCAACAAAGCATCTAAGAGTTGAGAGCCTGGAGTCCTAAGCCATTTCTTATGGCCTGGGATCCTCTGGTGGAGCTTCCTATGACAGCCCGGTATGGGGGTGGGGGAAGGAGGAGGAATAATCCTGAGTAACTTTCTCCTCCAACCTGTTTCTTGGACCAAGGGCCTAATGGTCAGAGTCCTAGGTGTGAGACTTTGTGGCCAACACAGGTTTGCCTCCTCTAAGGAGAACATGCTGGGGCAGGGTAGAGACTAAGCCTGCTCCCCGCCACCCCATGTCCCTGGGTCCCCCTACCCTAGGAGTTACGGAGTCAGAGGACAATGCTTGGGGTGGCCCACCTTCCTTCCCTCCCTTCATCCCTCTGGCAGAGCCCTACCCCCACCCCCAGCACTGCTGAGTTCTGATTAGAATCACAAAAGCTGGCGGGGAGCAGGCTCTGCAAAGGGCAGTGGCACCTTATGATACATGAACAAAGAACCAAGAGGTCCATCTTCTAGAACAAAATGGCAGTTCCACAGGCTAAACAACAGGGCGGGGAGGGACAGGTCATAGCTCCTCAGCAGGCCTTGGAAGTTGGGGTAATGACATGGTGTTCAAAGGAAGGTCGAGCGTTTGTTCCCAGGGAACTTGCGGGAGAGACAGACAAGGTGGAGCTCAGGCCTCAGATCCTGCCTTTGGAACGAACTGTGACATCTACCAAGTCACAAACAGCTTTGAAAAAAGATACAGAATGAATAGCCTGCCCTGTTTGCAGAACCAAGTTCTGCCAGAGCTAAGGGGACCTTGACATGGAAGGGCACAGAGAGACAATGCCTACTCTGTCAAGAGCTAGCTAGTTTGGGTGGGATTCTTGCATAAGATTATACAAAAAGTTACTGGCAGAAATGGTCACAGGATGGTTAGCAGGTTCTTCGTCATGCCTAGGGTGAAAACGAAGAGAGATCGCTTTTACTTGGAGACAAAACCCCGGCAGCTCATCTTGCCACCCAGCAGATCTTGTTTCCACGTGGCACACCGGCACACGGTGCTTTAGTCTGGGGGTCATGGCTCCACTAGGACCCACCCTCCCTCTGCTGTCCCCCCTCCATCACGTATGGTCCTCTGCCTTTGCTTCTACCCTTTGATCTGCTAGAACAAAATGGCAGTTTCACAGGCTAAACAACAGGGCGGGGAGGGACAGGTCATAGCTCCTCAGCAGGCCTTGGAAGTTGGGGTAATGACATGGTGTTCAAAGGAAGGTCGAGCGTTTGTTCCCAGGGAACTTGCGGGAGAGACAGACAAGGTGGAGCTCAGGCCTCAGATCCTGCCTTTGGAACGGACTGTGACATCTACCGAGTCACAAACAGCTTTGAAAAAAGATACAGAATGAATAGCCTGCCCTGTTTGCAGTTTTCCCCGTGGGGGAAGAAGTCCAATGAGACAGTTTTTAAAGTCCTCCCGGCTCCAGGACACGGGTCTATGGTCAATGACCTATGCTGGGTGGTACTGGGATGAGAGTGGCGCACAGGCAGGACCGAGAGAGAGAGCCCAACTGAGCAGAGCCCCTGGGGCCCCAAGACAATCAGCTGGGAAAGCCCAGGCACCCGGCAGAAAGGGACCCGAGGCAACGTCACAGTCTACGCTTGGTTTTTAAGGTGTGGGGCCTGGGGGAGACTCACCGATGCACCCATGATGATGAAGATATGTGTATCAGACTGATGGAAGGCATTGCCCTGGTACAGCTCTTCCCGCAGGATTCCGCACACCTGGGTCCGGCTCAGGGCCACCTGTTCTGCCATGATGCTCTCTGGTTAAAGAAAGGCTCGTTGACAAAGCAGAAGAACAGAAGAGCATGGGGAAGTTGGCCACTTTCTGGAGGGGTCCTTTGAGGTCTCACCCCATGACGCCTGATTATTGAAACCACTCACTGAATGGCTGGGGGCTTAGAAAACTGCAGGCTCTGGGCTCCCACCATACTCTCCAGGCGGCTTTATTTCACGGCGTACTTTACAGAATTACTCAAAGCACTAGTGGATTCCAGCTAGAGCCTCAACTCTGCGGGACCACGTAAAGGTGCTGGAGCATTGCACAACTTGCCCAGGACCATCTCACCCCGGACTCAAGCGAAAACTCCACAATGAGCTGGAGCACGTTAGACCGTGCCGACGACGGAGTGCAACTCCAGCGCTCCTCCTGCCCAGCTGGGAGACGCCGGCGGGTCGCCGCCCCTCTCAGGGTCCCAGTCTCCTCAGGGGTCCAATGGAGGGATGCAGGGGACACTGGGATCGGTTAAACCCTCTCGATTTTGCCCCGCTCCCAAGCATGGCAAATCAAAGGGCCTCGCGGCACAGCACGTTCCTCCGCTGGCGTGGCGCCTAGCCACTACGTTACCTGCGCCTCGCCGCCCTCGAACGCCGAGCTCAAAGCCTCGGAATCCCCGGCCGTTTCCGGGGGCTGCGCCCAGCCGGCTCATTTAACCAGCGGGGGC
>NC_138385.1:968631-976140 GCF_054177405.1 Leptonychotes weddellii | reverse complement strand
CCCGCGCTGGGCGCCCCCCCCCCCCGCCCTCCAGCCGCGTAAGGCTCCCACCCTTGGCCCGCCCCGCCCCTTGGGCACCTGCGAGGGCAGCCCGGCTGCCGGGCGCCTTCTCTCCCCACCGCCGCTGCGCTGCGTTCTCGGTGCCTCGCGAGTCCGCGTACAGCTTTGCACCGTTCGCCCGCGTACCCATTGCTGGCTCGGCCCAACCCTACAGTCCAGTTTTCTCGCCCGTCCCGGGCGGCCGTGCGCCCTCACGGAGGGCTCCACTTCCGCCGGCAGTGTGGCCACGCCTCCTCGACCCTGTTCCTGGGCGGGGCCTTCTGCTGCCCAGCGGGGGCTCCCTATTAGCTCCTCCCCTGGCAGGGGCGGGGCGGCCCAACACCCGAGAGACGACGGGGAGACTGGGTCGCGACTCCCCAAAAAGTAGCAGGTGCTGCATGTCACTAGAAACATCCTGTGGGCCGACCAAGGCTGGCGGACTCGGGTTCCCCTCTGGAACAGCCTCTGGCACACTTCTGCGGCCTCCCGGGTGGGGGCGGGGCTTGCGTGTTTTATTTCCGGATCCCACAGCTACGACACCGGAAGCAGGAAGTGTGAGTTTCGGCAGCGGGAGAAGGGAAGGGTGACCGCAGAAACCGGACTTTTTCGGAGCGCCAGGGCCCGAGGAGTGCTCGCGGCTCGCCGTTCCTGCCCTTCTCACGTCGGACCGACTCTGCTGACAGGTGTGGTCCTCTTCCCGAAGACAGGGTACTATTGGTGGGCGTCCCGCCTCCTCCGAGACACCCCCCGGACGTCCAGGCTTCCCCCTCCTGTTGGGCCGTGGCCCATTTCTGCCGCCTGCTTATAGAGCACCGGCCAAGGCGGCCCGATGCAGGAGGCGAGTTACCTTGGCGGCGACCGGGACTGTTTCCGCCTCTTCCTCTCCGCCGCCGCAGCGGAGTCTGACCACACCCCTGCTTCGTGGATGACTTCTAGTTCAGAGACATTTTCTGCTCATCAAACTTGACTGCATTCGAGGTTGTTAAATTCTTTTAAAAAGGCCCCAAATATAGTTTGGCAGCTACGTATCTCACTTCATGTGCCTCAGTTTGCTCACTCTGCAAAAACGATTAATGTCTACCCGACCTCAAATCGTTTCTGTGACTCAAGGATGGATGAGCCATCCTGGCATGTTCGAGGTACAGCAAGGAGGCCACTGTAACTGGTGCAGAGTGAGTGAGGGGAGAATACTTGGAGAGGAAGCAATGAGGGGCCAGATAGTTCAGGGCTTTGCAGGCCGTGTTAGGGCCTTTGGCTTTTACACGCAGGGCAATGAGGAACTGTGGTAGGGAACAGTGTAGAGGACGGACATGATCGGAATTATCTTTTAGGGTGATCTGGCCCCTGTGGGAAGAACAAACTATAGGGGACAAGGGTAGGAGCAGGGTGACCTGTTAGGACGTTATTGCAGTAATCCAGATGAGTGGTGCTTTGAGCATTTTGTTGTGAAAAATTTCAAAGACGTACAAAAGTAGAAAGAATAGTATAGTAAATCCCATGTCTTCACTGCCCAGCTTTGACAGTTGTCAACTCATGGCCAATTTTGTTTAATTTATAGCCCTCACAATCCTCTTCCTTTGTTATTTTCAATAACAGCTTTATTGAGATATAATTCTCATACCATACACTTCACCCATTTAAAGTGTACAGTTCACTGGTTTTTAGTATATTCAGAGTTGTGCAGCCATCACCACTCTCTCATTCCAGAACATTTTCATGACTCCAAAAAACCACTTGCCTCCTTAGCTATCACCCCATTACCCCATCTCTCCCAGCTCTTAAGCATCCACCAATCTTTCTGTCTCTATGGATTTGCCTCTTCTGGACATTTCATATAAACGGAATCATACAGTATGTGGTCTTTTGTGAGTTGCTTTTTTTTTTAGCGTTATGTTTGCAAGACTGGTCCCATCTTGTAGCATGTGAACGTACTAGATTTTGTTTACTCATCAGTTGATGGACATTTAGGTCATTTCCACGCTTTGGCTGGTGTGAATAATGCTGCTCTGAGCGTTTCTGGGTGCACATGTGTTTTTGTTTCTCTCAGATAGATACCTAGGAGTTCCCACATTATTTTGAAGCAAATTCCTGACACCGTATCATTTCACCTGTAAGTATTTCAGCATGCATCTCTAAGAAAGGATTAAGAAACAACCACAACACCACTATCACACTTAAAATAGTTAACATTAATTGCATAGTGTCATCAGATAGATTCTGGGATACATTACGACAGGATTTCCTGATGCATTAGATGTGAGCTGTGAGACATAGAGAGGAGTCAAGAGGGACTCTGAGGTTTTTGTCACAGTAGCTGGACATCAGCTAACAATAAGGAGGGCTGTGGGTGGAACTGGCTTTTGGGGCCTGTCAGGAGTGCAATTTTAAGGTTAGTTCTGAGAGCACTACCAAATATCCAAGTGGAGATGTTGAGTTTGCTATGTGTCTGGAGTTCAGGAAAGAGGTCTGATTTGGGGCATCAGCAGCGTGAGGATGGGGGTTAAAGCTCTGAGGCTGAATGAACTCTGTACTGGAGTGACTGTAGGTAGAGAAGAGACCCCAGAACAGAGCCCTGGGGCACCACAACATTGTGGGGTGGGTTGGTGAGAAGGATCGAGTGAAAGGATCTGAACAGGAGCAGCTAGTTAGGTGGGAGGAGAACCAGGAGAGTGGGCTTTTCTGGAAGCTCAGGGAAGGATCAGTGGCTTCAGTGGAGCAGTAACAGTTTATTCAGCGTTAAAGCTGTCCTCTCTCAGCTCAGGCCTGCTCCTGCAAGCTTGTATTGGGATCAGCCTCCTCCTCCAGGTAGTCTCCCCTTCTTGGGCAGAATTTCAAAGGGCTCCAGGTCGACTTCTGTAGTTCATAAGAGAACGCAAACAGCCCTGCTGTCTTAGGCTGCGAGCCCACCTCCCACTTTCAGATTCCTCAGCACATGTCAGATACTAGGTATCCCCTCAGGCCCTCAGTTCCAGTGAACACTTACCAGGTTCTTTTTTTTTTTTCTTTTTTTCTTTTACACTTACCAGGTTCTGAGTGGTGTCCTTGAAGCCCCTCTTACTAGGTGGATTAATTTCCTAGAGCTTCTGTGACATGACCACAAGCCGAGTGGCTAAGACAATAGACCTTTATCCTCTCCCAGTTCTGGAGGCCAGAAGTCTAAAATCAAGGTGTCTTCAGGGCCTCGTTCCCTCTGCAGGCTCTAGGGGAGCATCCTTCCTGCCCCTTCCAGCAGCTGGTGGCTCCAGGCCTTCCTTGGCTTGTGGCCATGTCATTCTAGTCTCTGTCATCACATGGCCTTCTCCGTGTCTGTTTCTCTTGTCTCTTACAAGGACACTTGTCATCGGGGGCACCTGGGTGGCTCAGTCGTTAAGCGTCTGCCTTCGGCTCAGGTCATGATCCCAGGGTCCTGGGATCGAGCCCCACATCGGGCTCCCTGCTCCGCAGGAAGCCTGCTTCTCCCTTTCCCACTCCCCCTGCTTGTGTTTCCTCTCGCTGTGTCTCTCTCTGTCAAATAAATAAATAAAATCTTTAAAAAAAAGGACACTTGTCATTGGATTTAAGGCAACTCTGATCCAGGATGATCTTATCTCAAGATCCTTCACTTACACCTTCAAAAAAACCCCTTTTTCCATATAAGATCACATTCACCGGTTATGGGGGTCAGGATGTGGACATATCTTGCTGGGGTCATCATTCAGCGGACTACACGAGGTAAGGGGCCAACATCTTCACTCCTGCTTGGAGGTGTATGTAGCAGGTAGGAGTCACAGCATGCTGACACCTCCCTACAAAAATAATCCTCCCCGTAATTTCCCCCTCTCTTGTGAAATTCTTAACTTCAGTTTACAGCCTGGAGATAGGTCCTAGGCAGAGTTTATAACAAGTGCTGAACCATGGCCTTTCTGACCCCACGTACGGGCCTGCAACTCCCTTTGTAATGAGAGGATATGCCACCTTGTAGATTGAAAAGCCTGTTTTAGCTCCCTGTTACACTTGATAAAGTGCTCAGCATTCTGCTTAAAGTGTGGCCCCAGAACTGCTGCACAGACCACACTCCTTGTTCTGCAAGGTAAGAGAATTCTGCGAGGGTCTCGTGTGACAAGTCTGCTGCCTTTCTCTTCCAGACCCTGACTTGTTGGATGAGCAGGCCCCCCTGGAAGAGTCAGCCGTGTGAGATGGTGCAGCCCAGTGGCGGCCCGGCAGGGGACCAGGACGTGCTGGGTGAAGAGCCTTCTCTGGGGAAGCCAGCTATGCTCCACGTACCTTCTGAGCAGGGTACTCCTGAGAGCTTCCAGCGCTGTCTGGAGGAGAATCAAGAGCTCCGAGGTGAGGAGGGCAGCAGGTGTGCCGAGCGAAACGTCAGAGGTCCCAGCCCTGTTGGTGGGGGAGGCTTCTTCCACTCATCTGTGCCTCTGTTTTTACTGGGTCTGAGGTGGGGGTGCACCTGAGAGCCAGCTAGTGATTCAAAGCCACCCTCCCTTTTTGTTTCAGGTGGGATTCCCTGGAAATGGACTCTGAGGTATAGATTGACTTGCAGGAAGTTTATTTAGAGTTCTGTCAGGACCAACAATGGGGGAAGGAAAGGGACAGGGAAGGGGAGCACAGGGAGAAGCTGGACTGCAGTGCAGGCCGACCCTGCAGGTTGCTCTGTAGCTGGAGTGACCCTTCTGAGTTGTCCCAAGTCAGGCCAGCTGCGGTGGGGCTTTTCTGTCTCCATCCTGATCGGTCCTTAAGCGGCCAACTATCCTGGGAGCGGCTGGCTATTCTGGGAGAGGCCCTGCGGCTCCTGGGAAGGGGGGGCGTGGCCTGCCCTGGGAAGGGGGCGTGGCCTGCCCTGCGACGGACCTGTGGGGGAAGGGCTGCTTTCGGAAAGGGGGTTGGTTTCTGGTGCCTGTGGTGCGGGTGTGAGCGCGGCCACCGTGGCCCCCAGAACCTTCCCATTTCTGTCTTCACCACGACCTCCCCCACCCACTCACCTGCCATGTCCTCGCTTGTATGGGGAGGGGGGCAGCTTCTTCAGCTCCCAGTGGCCTGCTCCATGCCTCTCAGGTGGTTGGCTGCCCTTGGCTGGCGCACATTTGTGCCCGCCCTGCGTGTGACGACACCCTGGCCCGCCCTCTCTGGCCTTGTAATCATGCTTAGACATCTAGGGGCTGTCCTGGCCACTGCATGGTGTTGAGCAGCATCCCTGGCCTCTACCCACTAGATGGCAATAGCACTCTTGCAGTTACGATAACCAACACTGTCCCTGAGGTCAAATGTCCTGCTGTGTTGGGGTCACATAGAGCTGGCAGCCAGGTTGGGGGAGGGGAGACAGCTCACCTTCCACAACTATGTGTGTGGCCTCTGCTGGTCCCCAGGAGGGTGCTCTGGCAAGAGGGACTTGGGGGAAGAGTGTGGCAGGTTGGCTGTAGAGGGATCATGGCACCACCAGCTTCCCGCCCAGGGAGCTCGGGCTTTAGTGGCAGGTGGAGACCTTGAAGCTGCACCCTCCACCTGTGCTGCGTGAGGCAGATGGCTGCTGTGTGTCAGGCCCTGGGTCACACTCCCAGGGCACTGAAGGTGTCTGCCCCCAGCGATGCTCAGGATTGTGCCTAAGGAGGACGGCGCAGGGGAGAGGACATAGACTTTGCTTGGAATGTTTGGGGGGAAAACATGGAAGTCGGTTGTGGAAGTCATGGAAGAGGTTGTGTGTACCTAGGGTAGGAGTCCATTTATGTGACATGTCCAGGAGAGGTGGATCCAGAGAGAGAAACAGATGAGTGGGTGCCAGAGGCTGAGGGTGATGGGAAAGTGATTGCAAGTGGGTTCAGGTTTCTTTTGGGGGGGGGGTGATGGAAATGTTCTGGAACTAGCTAGAGGTGATGGGTGCATAGCTTTGTGAATACACAGAAACCACTGAATGTGTACTTTAAATTAGTTAAAATGATAAATTTGATGTGATGTGAATTTTATCTCAATAAAAGGGGAAGTTGCATATGAGTTGAGGCTTAGGTGGGGGGTTGGGCAGGATTGCAACAGGTGGAGGGTGGAGGTGGGTGAGGGAAGTATGCCTGAGGCAGGAGGCTCCTGTAGAAGGGCCACACTCAGCTTTGCTCCCCTGCAGGGGAGGAGTCACATGGGGACAGTAGAGTGCAGAACGAGTCTATGGAGCTGGGCTCAGAAGCCAGTGCAGTTCTAGTAAAAGAATGCTCCGTCATCAGGGTTTTGACCAGAGAGTGACACGAAGCTACTGCCCGTTGCAATCTTACAGAGTTCTGTAGTTGCAAGAACCTTCGTGTGTCACCAAGCAGTTTTGTCACCCCTCCATGTTCTTCTGCTGCCCGGGGTATCCCTGGGTGTGGGGCTCTCCTTTCCTCAGCCTCTGCTGACTGCCTGGCCTTGGCACATGCTCGTCCTTCAGCCTCGTGAGCGGGGGACTAGCTGTTTCATGACCACTCGCTGTGCCCAGATCCTGTGAGGTGGCTGTGGTTATCCCCGTTGAACATGCAGATGAGGACAGTGAGGCTCAGGGAGGCCAGTCCCTGGGCCACTCGAAGCCTTCTGGGCCTCCCAGGCTGCAGCCAGCCATGCCACAGGGCACTTTGCCCTGGTGGCCTTCCCTGAGTGTGCAGGTAGCTTCGGGTTTCCTGATTCTGAAGATAATGACTTTGCGCCCCAGGGCGCAGGCAGGCGCACCTTTGACCTGTGGCCAGAATACAAATGAGTTTGAGGAACTTACAGAGAAAGTGACCTTTGGCACATACTTTTAAGCAAAGCTGATGTGTTTGGTATCTCTTCGGAGAAATTTAGGGGCTTTATCAGTAGCATAAATAATTTTGAAAGTGTTACGCAAAATAAGAGGAGGTGTTTCAAAGCCATCTCCACATGCGAGGCCGCATGGTACCGCGGGGACGGCGCCGTGACGGCCCGGGAGGGGCTGGGAGGCCCCCTGCCAAGTCTCAGCTCTCGGCCATCTCCTCTGCCCCCAGATGCCATCCGGCAGAGCAACCAGATGCTTCGGGAGCGCTGCGAGGAGCTGCAGCGTTTCCAGGGCAGCCAGAGGAAGGAGAAGGAGTTCCTCATGCAGAAGTTCCAGGAAGCCAGGAAACTGGTAGAGAGACTGAACCTGGAGAAGCTCGACCTGAGGAGGCAGAGGGAGCAGGCCCTGCAGGAGGTGGAACATCTGAAGAGATGCCAGCAGGTAGCCAGAGGGGCTGGGCGGGCCCTTCCCCAGGAGCTGGGGAGCCAGGGGGTTCTGGAAACCACAGGGATGCCAGTGTTCCCCGAGGGAACCTGTGGTCAGGGCTCCTCGAGAGCACCCTCAGGCTCGATGCTTCACTAGGAGGGCTCGCAGAACTCAGAAGAGCCGTACAACGGCTCCCGGTTACGGTTGTTATGGTCAATTACAGTGGAAGCACCCAGGTCAGAATCAGCAAGGACGCGAGGAGCGTAGGGCCGGGTCCAGGGGAGACCAGGCGTGAGCTTCCC
>NC_138385.1:941206-968131 GCF_054177405.1 Leptonychotes weddellii | reverse complement strand
ATGAGAGGGAGGAAGGTCAGAGGGAGAAGCAGACTCCCTGCCGAGCAGGGAGCCCGATGTGGGACTCGATCCCGGGACTCCAGGATCATGACCTGAGCCGAAGGCAGTCGCTTAACCAACTGAGCCACCCAGGCGCCCAGCCCCTAATTCTTTAGTGTCTATTATCTTGGTATTTAGGAATGAAGTGATAATTCCATGATCTATTTGATTGAAAGATCAATTTTTACCAGTGAGTTTACATTTTACAGCAGTAAATTTTTACTTGTGAGTTTAAAGACGCACTCTGTGTCCTCTCTGTTAAATAAATAAATAAAATCTTTAAAGATGCAGCCAACAAATGTATATTTAGCAAGGCGCTATGGGGTACATAAAAAGTATGACAGTCTGTGCTTCTGGATGACCAACTACCGTTTAACATTTAATTGGCGTATATATAAAAGAGGAACTGAAAAGCTAGGAAAATACTTGAAATCTTTCCCTTTCAAATGTTCCCTCCTAAGCTTCAATGTTCCTCTGTCAACAAAGGAAATATCTTAGGAGAATATCGATGCCTGGACCAGGAGTTAGAGGAGTCTGGGATTTTTTTCTGAAATTGAGTGAAGTGTATTTTCTTCTTCTTCTTCTTTTTTTTTTTTTTTTAAATATTTTATTTATTTGAGAGAGAGAGAGCATGAGCAGGGATGAGGGGCAGAGGGAGAGGGAGAAGCAGACTCCCCGCTGAGCAGGGAGCCCGATGCGGGGCTTGATCCCAGGACTCTGGGATCATGACTTGAGCCGAAGGTGGACGCTTCACCGACTGAGCCATCCAGGCGCCCCAAGTGTATTTTCTTCTTAAATGACTTTGTGAATTTCCAAGACTCTTGAAATATCTTTGCATCTCTTTCCAATTTGTTGTCAGTTCACCTGAAATCGAGTTGGAATGCTTATATTTCAGCTTTATCCCATTACTGGTTTTTTAATCAGATACTTCATGGTGACAGAACTTAATTTGAGACATGCTTCCTAGGACATTGGAACCTAATGATGGGAGATGGAAGTCCCACATGCATCTGTTAGGGACTCACTCTGGGCTATGTGGGGCCACCTGAGTGTGACGCAGATGTTGGAGAATTGAGAAGACACCACTGTAGACTCCAACCCTGTTATACCTGATAAAGAAAAGCCGTGAGAGGGTTGCCTGGCTGGCTCATTCAGAAGAGCATGTGACTGTTGATCTTGGAGTCATGAGTTTGAGCCCCACGTTGCGTGTAGAGATTACTAAAAAAAATAAAGTAAAATTAAGGGGCGCCTAGGTGGCTCAGTCGTTAAGCATCTGCCTTCGGCTCAGGTCATGATCCCAGGGTCCTGGGATCGAGCCCCGCATCGGGCTCTGTGCTCCGCGGGAAGCCTGCTTCTCCCTCTCCCACTCCCCCTGCTTGTGTTCCTGCTCTCGCTATCTCTCTCTGTCAAGTAAATAAATAAAATCTTTAAAAAAATTAAGAAAAGCTGTGAGAATATTTGTTATTGCCCCTACAAAATGCACATCTTTTATTATTGATATCTTGATCCCTCTCTCAAGCCTTTTCTTTCCTTTGAGAATATGTATTTTTCTTTACGTCTGGGATGGTATTAAATTGTCATCCTTAAAATATGTTTATTGGTAAGCTGTGAACAATGTGATTACTAGTAAAATTAGCTTGAATTTGCCCATTAAAAAAAGGATCCTAAGAGAATACTATGAATAATTGTATGCCAACAACTTAGGTAACTTAGATGAAATGGACAAATCCCTAGAAACACAGACTACCAAAACTGATTCAAGAAGGAATAGAAAATCTCAACAGACCTATCATGAGTAAAGAGATTGAATCATTGCTGTGATCTGAATGTTTGTGTTCCCCCTAAAATTCATATATTGAAATCCTGACCCCCCAAAGGATGGTATTAGGAGGTAGAGCATTTGGGAAGTGATTGGGATGGGATCCATGAATGGGATTAGTGCCTTTATAAAAGAGGCCTCAGTGAGCTTGCTTGCCCTTTCCATCACGTGAGGGTACCAGGGGAAGTCTGCAGTCAGGAACAGAGCTCTCACCTGACCATGCTGGCACTGTGATCTCAGATTTCTAGCTTCCAGGACAAATGAGAAACAAATTTCTGTTGTTTATAAGCCACCTGTCTGTGGCATTTTGCTAAAGCACCCGAAATGGACCAAGGAAATCAGTAATCAAAAACCTCCCAGAAGAAAAGTCCTGGACCAGATGGCTTCATTTAAGGAAGAATTGACACCAATCCTTCCTAAACTCATTCAAGTAATAGAAGAAGAGGAAATACTTCCTAATCCATTCTATGAGGCTTTCCTTACCTTCATTCCATGAGCATTACCTTGATATCAGAGCAAGACAAAGACATCACAGGAAAACTAGACCAATATCCCTTATGAATGTGGATCCAAAAATTCTTGATGGAAAAAGCATTTGACAAAATCCAACACCTCTTTCATGATAGAACACTCAGAAATCTTGGAATAGAAGGGAACTTTCTCAACACAATAAAGGGCATTTGAAACCCATGACTAACATTGCATTCATTGATTTTCTCCCTAAGATCAGGAATAAGATAAGGATGCCCACTTTTACCATTTCTGGTATATATGCTGTATAGATCTTGAGAATTTATCTTTATCTTGAGAATTTCTACCCAACATTGTACTGGAAGTTCTAGCCACAGCAATGAGACCAAAAAAAAAAAAAAAAAAAAAAAATCCAATTAGGCAGCAAAAAGAAATATAAGACCTCTATTTTGGAAAGAGGTGAAACAATCTCTATTTGCAGATGGCATGATCTTATATATAGAAAATCCTAAGGAATCCACAAAAAACTGTTAAAGGCAATAAAAATTCAGCAAAGTTCAGGATATAAGATCAACATGCAAAAAATTAGTTGTGTTTGTATCCACTAGCAATGAACAATTCGAAATGAAATCAAGAAAACAATTCTATTTAAAATAGCACCAAACAGAGCAAAATTACTTAGGAGTAAATTTAGCCAAGGAGGTACAAACTTGTCTGCTGAAAATGACAAAACATTGCTGAAAGAAATTAAAGATGATCTAATTAAATAATTAAATAGCAGCTTTGTTTATTATAGCCAAGGGCTGGAAACTATCCAAATGCCCATCAACAGTAGAAGAGATAAATTGGAGCAATATAAAACCCTGCCATAATGTAACAGATAGCTTACAAGAAATTCAATCACATAAAATGTGAAATTATGTTGTGGGATTAATGAAATGAATGGGGCAAGTCTATCGGACCACCCAAATCTGTTCTGATCCTGGCTGGAGTTTGGTGCCATCTAGTGGCAGGTGTTGCTCTGGCATAAAGCACTGATGAAGATTCTGGGTCCCATGGCTGGGACTTCCAGGACCGGGGCAGTAACTATGGGAATTTCCCAGTTAGTTGGGACTTGTTTTATTTACTTGATCTGGGGATATTGGGTTGGGAGAATACTGGGTAGACCCTCCCTCCATCTTGCTTCCTGAGACAAAGGTTATGTGCCTCTCCTTCCCGATCTCCTGCTGAAAGTAAAAACCTTAGTCTGCCTCTGTTTGAGAATGGAGGCTGGGCAGGGGAAGGGAGGCAATCACCAATTGGGTTATGTCTTATTTTCAGCTATTTCAGGTCTAATTGTGTTATCAGGTTGTGTTTCCTGTTTATATTCTTGTGCTATCATTTATTGGAGTATTATACAGCAGTGAAAATAATGAACTAGGGATATACACACCAGCTTGGCTGAATCTTTCTTAAGCCTTTTATTGTGAAATATAACACACATACAGCCAGGTGCACAAAATATAAATGTACAGCTTAGTACATTATTATAACATCAGTGTAACCCTCACCCAAGGTACGAAATAAAACATTGCCATAACTCCAGAAAGCCCCCCGTACCTTGTCCAAATCATGACTCTACTTCCTTCCTAGAGATAACCACCACCCTGACTTTTATGTTACTCTTTTTTTTCTTTATAGTTTTGCTACTGTTTTGGTTATCTATTATTATATAATAATTCTTCATTGTTGTCTTTTTCTCCTCTTCCTTCTATTGCCTTTAAAAAAACCACTTATTGAGGTATGATTGACATATGAAAAGCTATACATATTTAATGTATACAACTCAATGAGTTTGGGGATAAGTATACTTGTGAAACCATCACCACAATCTATGCCATAAAGTTTCCTCTTGCCATCATCATCATCATCATCATCATCATCATCATCATCATCATCATCATTATGTGTGTTGAGAACACTTAACATAAGATCTACCCTCTGAGCAAATTTTAAGTATACAATACAGTATTTTTAGCTATAGACACTATGCGGTATAGATCTTGAGAATTTATCTTACATTACTAAAACTTTGTATCCTTTAACCATCGTTTCCCCATCTCCCTCTCCCACCAGGCCCTGGCAACCGCCATTCTACTCTCTGCTTCTATGAGTCTGACTATTTTAGATCAACATATGGAATCCTACAGTATCTGTCTTTTTGTATGTGGCTTCTTTCCCTTAGCATAATGTCCTCCAGATCCACCAATGTTGTTGCACATGGCAAGATTTTCATCTTTTTTAGGCCGAATGATATTCCATTGTATGTATGTACCATATTTTCTTTATCCATTCATCTGTTGATGGACATTTAGGTTATTTCTGTGTCTTGGTATTGTGAATAATGCTGCAGTGTTCGAACAGGGGAGTGCAGCTATCTCTTTGGGATCCCAATTTCAATTCTTTTGGATAAATAACCAGAAGTGGGATTCCTAGATCATATGGTGGTTCTATTTTTAATATTTTGAGGAATCTCATACTTTCCCCCATATTGGCTGTACCCGCTTACATTCTCACCAAATAATAGCCATCCTAACAGGTATGAGTTGATATCTCATTATGATTTTTATTTGCATTTCCCTGATGATTAGTGATGTTGAGCACATTTTCATGTACCTATTGGCCATATGTATGTCTTCTTTGGAGAAATGTCTATTCAGGTCCTTTGCCAACTTTCAAATTGGTTTAATTATTTGTTATTGAGTTGTATGAGTTCCTTGGATATTAACCCTTTATCAGATATATGGCTTGCAAATATTTTCTCCCATTCTGTAGGTTGCCTTTTCATTTTGGTGATTGTTTCCTTTGCTGTGCAGAAGTGTTTTCGTTTGATGTAATCCCACTTGTCTATTTCTGCTTTTGTTTCCTGTGCTTTTGGTGTCACATTCAAAAAATTGTTGCCAAGACCAATGTCGAGGAGCATTCCCCCTATGTTTCCTTCTCATAGTTTTATGGTTTCAGGATTTATGATTAAGTCTTTAATCCATTTTGAGTTGATTTTTGTGTATGGTGGGTCCAGTAGGGGTCCAGTTTCATTCTTTTGATTGTAGATCTCCAGTTCCCAACACCACTGACTTAAGAGACCATTCTTTCCCTAGTGTGTATTCTTGTCACCCTTGTCAAAGATTGATTGACCATATATATGTGAGTTTATTTCTGGACTATTCTGTTCCATTGGTCTATGTATTTATTTTTATGTCAGAACTACAAGTGGTTTATTGATGTTACATTACAAAGAATGACAATATTGTATTATCTGTATTTCTAGACTTAATGGCCACCCCATAGGAAGCATCTTTGGAATAGAAAAAAAGTTGTAAGAATTTGTTTTCCCATAATCATAAAGCTGTCATGCTCAGTCTGGGCACAGCTAATGCAACATTTTCCTCAACGCACAGGCTCCATTCCCTTTACCAACTACTTATAATATGCTTCAGTCACTCACAGGAGAAAAAACAGTGTCAGCATCAATATTTAGCAGCTTTCAAAATACGTTTTTTTTTTTTTGTCTTGAATAAAAAGCTGAACTATTCTTTTAGTGCAGTAATTGCATATGGTCTTATTACTTCTATACACAAGTTACGATCCTTTAACATTTATGTAGGTAAGTCTGTCTCTCCCATTTTTTTGAAGACTCCCAAAGACTTTGAGGATTTTATTTTATTTTCATTTTTTAAAAAGATTGTATTTATGGGGCGCCTGGGTGGCTCAGTCGTTAAGCGTCTGCCTTCGGCTCAGGTCATGATCCCAGGGTCCTGGGATCGAGCCCCGCATCGGGCTCCCTGCTCCGCGGGAAGCCTGCTTCTCCCTCTCCCACTCCCCCTGCTTGTGTTCCCTCTCTCGCTGTGTCTCTCTCTGTCAAATAAATAAAGTCTTAAAAAAAAAAAAAAGATTGTATTTAGGGGCGCCTGGGTGGCTCAGATGGTTAAGCGTCTGCCTTCAGCTCAGGTCATGATCCCAGGGTCCTGGGATCGAGTCCCACTTCGGGCTCCCTGCTCCTTGGGAGCCTGCTTTTCCCTCTGCCTCTCTCTCTCTCTCTCTCTGTCTCTCATGAATAAATAAATAAAATCTTTTTTAAAAAAAGATTGTATTTATTCTTTTGAGAGACAGCGAGCATAAGAGAGCATGGCGGGTGGGGGGAGGCAGCGGGAGAAGGACAAGCAGACTTCCTGCTGAGCAGGGAGCCCAACTCGGGGCTCGATCCCAGGACCCTGGGATCATGACCTGAGCCGAAGGCAGATGCTTAACCGACTGAGCCACCCAGGCGCCCCTAGAGGAACAGAATTTTAGGATTTTATTTTTTCACAATAAAAGAAAAGGGCAGTGCCAACCCATGAGGGTCAGCCAAGCTGGGTAAGTAGATCCTCTGCAGAACTCAGTTCCTGGTGCAGGAAGCGATTTAACACCCTCCCCTCGCTCTCAGCTCTTAGAAAGGGATCTGAGAGGGATAAAAGCAGTAACTATCTGTATTACTTCATAGCCTAGGAAGGGAGAAAACAAATGTAAAAAAATACAGTCTAATAAAAATAGTAGAAGCCAAATACTTTCATTCCAGGATGTCTGCAAAGGAGAGATTCTATGGAGCCTGGATGCAGAAAAGGTCTCACTCCTAACAGAAAAAATAAATTGTGGACACTCACTCAAGGCCAGAGAAGCAACCACAAAGAGGAACTAGGCGGGGGCTACTGCCCTGGGCTTTCTCAGGCCTCCTGGTGCTGTGGTTCAACAGCCTTTGGGGGACGGGGGAACCAGAGGCCAACACCATCACGTGTGAAAAGGCTACTATGGCAACAACATGATGGTCAGAAATCAGCTAGGGTTTGGGTTAGATGCCATTTAAATCCAGCCTGTACTTGCTTTCTTGTGAAGGGCTTGAGATGTGCAGAGGCATCTTAGACATGTGTAGGTGACCCTTCTTGTGGAAGGCAGAGAGGAGCCTCTTCTACTCATTCGTTTTCATTTCAGTTCACCATTTAAAGTAGGAAAGACACTGCAAGCTATGCCCACTAGCTTCTAGCTTGAACATGGCACTAATACCACACAGACAACTGAATGAATGACATTTTCCTGGTTCTTCCACGGGGCTTCTTTGGACTAAATAGGTGTGGGCTTGTTCGAGAAAAGCATATAAACACAGGGCCAGATTTTGTTAGTCTGGGTCCCAGAAAATTGGTGAAGCACTCTTTGGCTCTTGTATAATTCAATGACTGGCTTTGCCACATCCTTGTTCTGTCTTAGCCTGGCAGGCACAGCTTCAGGTTCATCATCCTCCTGCTGGACTAATGGTTCACCCATGATGTCATCAATCCCACGTACACCAGGTGGATTGAAGTCCAAGTTATATACCCTTCCACTAGGAGGGTGAATCCAACGTCCGCTGAGACGATCTTAGAGTGTTTCAAATGCAATGTTCAAAGTGATCACTATACTAGATCCAGTTCACAGATTTTGTCCAGGGCTTCAGCCTGAACTGTCCTAGGAAAACCATCCAGCAGCCAGTGCTGGCCGGGCCCGTTCTCCAGCTCCAACATCATTAGGCATGTGATCACATGATTTGGAACCAAAAGACCTTTCTCTAGGTACTGCTTTGCCATATCACCAACTTGGGTGTTGGCTTTGATGTTCTTCCACAAGAAGAGATGCTGGAGGCCAAAGCTCTGAGCGATCCTCTGGCACACAGTGCCCTTGGCCAAGCCAGGAGGCCCAAGGATGAACACGAGCAGGAGTTTGGAAGCCATTGCCTTTGCCAAGCAGGGAGGGGGCGGCCAAACAGGCAACCCGGACAGCAGCCTTGGAGAAGCTCTGGGAACTTTTTTGCTTCTGCTTCTGCCTCTGACACTCTCTGCTCACGTGGGGACTCCTGATTGCTATAGCTTTGTAATATAATTTGAAATCAGGAAGTGTGATGCCTCCAGTTTTGTTCTTCTTGCTCAAGATTGCTTTGGCTATTTTGGGGTCTTTTGTGGTTCCATGTGAATTTTAGGAGTGTTTTTTTCTAATTCTGTGAAAAATACCATTGGAATTTTGATAGAGATTGCTTTAAATCTGTAGATTGCTTTGGGTAGTATGGACATTTTAACAAGATTAATTCTTCCAATCCATGAATATGAGTTATCTTTCCATTTATTTGTATCATCTTCAATTTCTTTCTTTAATGTTCTATAGTTTTCACTGTACAGATCTTTAACCTCCTTAAATTTAATCCTAAGTATTTTATTGTTTTGATGTGATTTTAAGTGGGATTGTTTACTTAATTTCTTTTTTGGATAGTATGTTGTTAGTGTATAGAAATGCAACAGATTGGGGCGCCTGGGTGGCTCAGTCGTTAAGCGTCTGCCTTCGGCTCGGGTCATGATCCCAGAGTCCTGGGATCGAGCCCCGCATCAGGCTCCCTGCTCAGCGGGAGGCCTGCTTCTCCCTCTCCCACTCCCCCTGCTTATGTTCCCTCTCTCGCTGTCTCTCTCTCTATCAAATAAATAAATAAAATGTTTAAAGAAAAAAAATAAATGCAACAGATTTTTGGGACGCCTGAGTGGCTCAGTCGGTTAAGCGTCTGCCTTCAGCTCAGGTCATGATCCCAGAGTCCTGGGATCGAGTCCTGCATCGGGCTGTCTGCTCCATGGGGAGCCTGCTTCTCCCTCTGCCTCTGTCTCTCATGAATAAATAAATAAATAAATAAAAAGAAAGAAACGCAACAGATTTTTTAGTGTTGATTTTGTATCCTGCAACATCACTGAATGCATTTATTAGTTCTAACAGTTTTTGGTGGATTCTTTAGGGGATAATTTTGCTGCTTCCTTTATGATTTGGATGCCTTTTATTTCTTTTTCTTGCCTAATTGCTCTGGACTTTCAGTAATATGTTGAATAGAAATGGTAAGACTGTGAGGGGGTGCCTGGGTGGCTCAGTCAGTTAAGCGTCTGACTTCAGCTCAGAGTCCTGGGATTGAGCCCCACATTGGGCTTCACACTCAGCAGGGAGTCAGCTTTTTCTCCCTGTGCCCTGCTCCCACTCATGCGTGCTGCGTGCTCTCTCTCAAATAAATAAATAAAATCTTAAAAAAAAGAAATGGTAAAAGTGGGCATCTTTGTCTTTTTGTTTCATTTTGTTTTTTTTGTTTCTGATCTTAGAGGAAAAGCTTTCAACCTTTCACCATTGAGCATGATACTAGCTGTGGGCTTGTTATAGATCACCTTTATTATGTTGAGGTACATTCCTATAACATAATTTGTTGAGATTTTTTTTTATCATGAAAGGATGTTGAATTTTGTCAAATGTTTTATGCATCTATTGAGATTATCATATGATTTTAATCCTTCATTCTGTGGGTGTGGTGTATCACATTGATTGATTTGCAGATGTTGGACTATCCTTGCATCTCAGGGATAAATCCCACTTGTTCATGGTGTATGATCCTTTTAATGTGCTGTTGAATTCAGTTTGCTAGTATTTTGTTGAGGATTTTTGCGTCTATTAGAGATATTGGCCTGTAATTTTCTTTCTTTCTTTTTTTTTTTTTTTGGTAGTATTCTTACCTGGCTTTGGTATCAGGAGAATGCTTACTTCCTAAAACAGTTTGAGATCATTCTTTCCTATTCAATTTTTGAAAGCGTTTAAGTAGGATTGACATTAATTCTTCAAATATTTGGTAAAATTCACCAGTGAAACTATCTAGTTCAGGGCTTTTCTGTGTTAGGAGGCTTTTGATTACAGATTCAATCTCCTTACTCATTATTGATCTGTTCAGACTTTCTTTTTCTTTCTGATTCAGTCTTGTTAGGTTGTGTGTTTCTAGGAACTGATCCCTTTCTTCTAGGTTATCCAATTTGTTGACACAGAATTGTTCATAGTAGTCTCTTAATTATCCTTTTGTATTTCTGTGATATCAGTTGTAATGCCTCCTCTTTCATTTCTGATTTTATTTTTTTGAGACTTCTCTCTTTTTTTCTGAGTCTTAGCTAAATGTTTGTCATTTTTGTTTATCTTTTTAAAAAAAACAGCTTAGTTTCATTGATCTTTTCTGTTTTTTTTCTTAGTCTTGGTTTCTTTTTTTAAGATTTTATTTATTTATCTGAGAGAGAGAGAGAGAGAGAGTGAGAGAGAGTGCAGAAGCAGGGGGAGTGGCAGAGGGAGAAGGAGAAGCAGGCTCCCCATGGAGCAGGACCCTGGGATCATGACCCGAGTCGAAGGCAGAGGCTTAACTGACTGAGCCACCTAGGCGCCCCTAGTCTTGCTTTCATTTATTTCTGTTCTAATCTTTTTTAAAAAAATGTTTATTTATTTATTTATTTATTTGACAGAGAGAGAGAGACAGCGAGAGAGGGAACACAAGCAGGGGGAGTGGGAGAGGGAGAAGCAGGCTTCCCGCTGAGCAGGGACCCCGATGTGGGGCTCGATCCCAGGACCCTGGGACCATGACCCGAGCCCAAGGCAGATGCTTAACTAACTGAGCCACCCAGGCGCCCCAAAACAGATTTTTTTGATTTCTTCTTTGACCCATTGGTTGTTCAGGAGTGTGTTGCTTAATTTTCAGTATGAATATATAAAGTTTCCAATTTTCTTCCTGTTATTGGTTTCTAGTTTCATACCATTGTGGTTGGAAAAGAGATTGACATAATTTCAATCTTTTTAAATTTGCTAAGACTTGTTTTGTATCTAACATGATCTATCCTAGAGATTGTTCCATGTGTGCTTGAGAGGAATGTGTATTTTTTGCTGCTGTTGGATAGAATGTTCTGTATATGTCTGTTAGGTCCATTTGATCTAAAGTATAGTTCAAATCCAATGTTTTCTTTTTTTTTTAAAGATTTTATTTATTTATTTGAGAGAGAGAATGAGAGAGAGAGAGCATGAGAAGGGGGAGGGTCAGAGGGAGAAGCAGACTCCCTGCTGAGCAGGGAGTCCGATGCGGGACTTGATCCCGGGACTCCAGGATCATGACCTGAGCCGAAGGCAGTGGCTTAACCAACTGAGCCACCCAGGTGCCCCAAATCCAATGTTTTCTTACTGATTTTATATCTAGATGATTATCCATTGTTTAAAGTGGAGTATTGAGGAGTGCTGGGTGGTTCGGTTGGTCAAGCATCCAACTCGTGATTTCCACTCCGGTCATGGTCTTAGGGTTGTAAGATTGGACCCACATTGGACTCCATGCTGGGCATGGAGCCTGCTTACAATTCTCTCTCTCTCCCTCTCCCTCTGCCCCTCCCTGCCCCCGTGCATGCTCTCTCTCTCAAAAAAAAAAAAATTAAAGTGGAGTATTGAAGTCTATTTCTGTATTTTGATTTCTTTCATTCTTCATTTCTTCTTGTGGATTTGACTTATTTTGTTTTAGCCTGAATGTTTTCTATTAGTATTTCTTGTTAAGTCGGGTCCACTAGGAACAAATTCTCTCACTCTTTATCTGAGAATACCTTTATTTTTTTGTTTCAACTTAAAAATAAATATATTCGCAATTCATAGAGTTACATTCCCTTTGCCACGCCCCCCCACACTTGGGAGTGCCCCAGAAACTCAATGAGTCTTTAAAATGTCACAGCGTGGAAGTTGCAATGCAAACACAGTATACTCTAAAAAGAAAGAAATTCTTTGATCAAAGTGTCCTCCAAATCTCCATGTGGATGTGCTTATTTTCCTGGAACATCCTTTTTCATTCTTCTTACTCTAGCCTCAGACTTCTTTAAAATACACCAATGTTTGAGGAAACTAAGAAGTAAGTACATGTGAGAATGTCTTTATTTTAACTTTATTTTCAAGTCTAGTTTTTCTGGAAAAAGAATTACTGGTTGACAGTTTTTTTCTTTCAACACTTCTGGCTTTCCATTAAGTCTGATGAGGTGTCAGCCATTAAGTGAATTGTTGTTGCCTTGTACATGATGAATTGCTTTTCTCTTGCTGCTTTCAAGATTTTTTTTTGTCTGTGGATTTCAACAGTTTGACTATGGTGTGTCTAGGTATGGAACCCTTTCTGTTTGTCCTGTTTAGAGTTTGTTGAACTTCCTGGTTCTGTAGATTAATATTTTTCATTAAATATGGGAATATTTCAGCCATTTTTTTTTTTTTGGTTATTTTCTTTCTTCCTCTTCCTTTAACTCTTTTCTTTCTGGGAGTCTTATTACACTTAAGTTATTACACTTGATGGTATCCACCGGTATATGCAGCTATGTTAATTTTTCTTCAATTTGTTTTTCTTTCTATTATTTGGATTTGGTACTTTCTTTTGCTTTATCTTTGAGTTTTCTGATTCTTTCCTCTTTCATCTCATATCTGCTGTTGAACTCATCTGGTGAAGTTTTCATGTCAGTTCTTTTATTTTTAAACTCTAGAATTCCCTTTTGGTTATTTTATGTAGTTTCTGCTTCTCCACTGAAACTCTGTATTTGATGAATTGTCATATTTTCCTTTAATAATTTGAACATAGTTTCCTATAATTCTTTGAACGTATTCATAATAGGTGCTTGGAAGCTTTTGACTACTAAATTGAATATTTAGGCCCTCTCAAAGTCAGATTCTCTTGACTGCTTTTACTCATGGGTCAAACTTTCCATTTTCTTTGTGTCAAGTTGTCAAGTGGTTCCTAAACAGCAGCACTGTGGCTGAATCTATGGAAATGTGGGTGGTAAGGAAGCAATGAGCCCAAATGGATTCATAGTTTGTTACTTACCAGTCAACAAAAGCAAGATCAGTGTAGTGTCAGATCATGTCTCTGGTCTCACAAGATGACACCAAACCAGAGGGACCAGATGACAGGTGACACAGGCAGTGGAACACTCTGCCACTGAGGAGTCATCTCTAAAATTACAGCCAAGCAGGTTTATAGACGTGTATAGAATTCTGAAGCTGTAAGCTGAGTGGAGACAAGGTGGAAAGTTCTGTGCTCCACTGCAACTGGGGAGATAGATGAAAAATGGCCTTGTTGAAGTCTCCCTTAAGATACGGATGAGATGGGGCGCCTGGGTGGCTCAGTCGTTAAGCGTCTGCCTTCGGCTCAGGTCATGATCCCAGGGTCCTGGGATCGAGCCCCGCATCGGGCTCTCTGCTCGGCCGGGAGCCTGCTTCTCCCTCTCCCACTCCCCCTGCTTGTGTTCCCTCTCTAGCTGTCTCTCTCTCTCTCTCTGTCAAATAAATAAAATAAAATCTTAAAAAAAAAAAAAAAGATACGGATGAGAAAATGCCTCACAGAAGCTCCATACCAGCCTTCTTCTGTGTTTATTGAGATCATCATGTGATTTCTGTCCTCCATTCTATTGATATGTAGTAAATGTCTTGCGGTGAGGACCAACTATTTGAGGTCCCCTGTTGTGAACTGAATTGTGACCCCAAAAAGATATGTTCAAGTTCTAACCCCTGGTACCTGTGAATATGACCTTATTTGGAAATAGGTTCTTTGCAGATGTAATCAAGTAAAGATGAGCTCATACTGGAGTAGGGTGGGCCCTAAATCCAATATGACTGATATCCTTAGAAGAGAAGAAGAGGAGCACCTGGGTGGCACAGTTGGTTGAGCGTCCAACTCTTGATTTTGGCTCAGGTCGTGATCTTGGGGTCATGAGATTGAGCCCCACATCAGGCTCTGCACACAACAGGGAGTCTGCTTGGGATTCTCTCTCTCCCTCTCCCTCTACCCCTCCCCCTGTATGTGCTCTCTCTCAAATATATAAATACATCTTTAAAAAAGAAGACAAGAAGAGACATAGACACTGACACAGAAAGAAGAATGCCACGTGAAGATGGAGGCAAAGATTGAAGTGATGCACCTATAAGCCAAGGAATGTCAAGGATTGCTGGCAACCAACTGAAACTAGGTGAGAGGCATGAAACAGATTGTTTCTTTTTTTTTTTTTTAAAGGTTTTATTTATTTATTTGACAGAGAGAGAGAGACAGTGAGAGAGGGAACACAAGCAGGGGGAGTGGGAGAGGGAACACAAGGAGGGGGGAGTGGCAGAGGGAGAAGCAGGCTCTCCACCGAGCAGGGAGCCCGATGTGGGGCTCGATCCCAGGACCCCGGGATCATGACCTGAGCGGAAGGCAGATGCTTAACGACTGAGCCACCCAGGTGCCCCTGAAACAGATTGTTTCCTAGAGCTTTCACAGAGAGTATGGCTTGCCAACATCTTGATTTTAGACTTCTGGTCTTGTGAAATGTGAGAGAATCACTTTTTATTGTCTTAAGACAGTAAGTTTGTTGTACTTTGTAATGGCAGCCTTAGCAAACTAGTATATCCCCCAAATCTCCAATTTTGTCACTTCAGTTCCACTTGACCACTTAAAGTTCTGCTGATTTCTCTACCCCCTAACAGCAACCCTCAGCCTCTCTCTGCATTGAGAGCTGAAATTATTCCCAGGGGAAAAGCGGTTGCAGATGATCAGTGTAAATTCATCACTGTTTTCAGGGCCTCTCTCCTTTAGCAGGTCTCTGTTT
This sequence comes from Leptonychotes weddellii, assembly GCF_054177405.1. Lineage (NCBI taxonomy): Eukaryota > Metazoa > Chordata > Mammalia > Carnivora > Phocidae > Leptonychotes > Leptonychotes weddellii. The sequence continues at coordinate 953,341 of NC_138385.1, read as the reverse complement.
CCCAAGCACAGTGAGACTACAGAAAATGCCGACCACTGCTCAGCTTAGGTCTATAGCCTCCGACCCTGTGCAGGTTCAGAACTATGCACATGTCTTGGGGGGAGAGCAGCTGTTAGTTTAAGGACCCTAAAGTCTTCAATTTTGTCACTACAGCCCCACATAACTGTTAAAAGGTTTCATGTTTTTTTCTGAACTTTAGCAGTAGCTTTCTGTATGGGTTAAGTACAGATTCTCAGCATCTATCCTTCAACTAGAGCCAGCATATTCCTTTAAACAAAAAGCAACTGCAGTTCCTCAGCTTATGTCTAAAAGTTTCTCCCTGTCTTAGTCTGTTCAGGCTGCTCCAACAAAATAGCACAGACTGGGTGGCTTGTACACAGCAGACACAGATTTCTGACAGTTGTGGAGCCTGGAAGTCCAAGGTCAAGTGCTGGCAGATTCTGTGTCTGGTTCACAGACGGCCATCTTCTCATTGTGTCCTCACAGGGCAGCAGGGACAAGGGTGCTCTCTGCGGTCCCTTTCATAAGGGCACTAATCCCATTCAGGAGGGCTCCACCCTCATGACCTAATCACCTCTTTAGGCCTCACCTCCTAATAATATCACATTGGGAGTTAGGGTTCAGTATATGGATTCTGGGGGGACACAAACATTCAGACCATAATATTCGACCCTGGCTCCTCAAAATTCATGTCCTTCTTGCACACAAAATGCAGTAGCCCCCAAAGCCTTAACCCGTTACAGCATGAACTCTAAAGTCTAAGGCCGAGTCTCATGTAGATATCACCTAAATCAGATGTGGATAAGACTCAAAGCCCAGGTGGCTCAGTCGGTTAAACATCTGCCTTTGCCTCAGGTCATGGTCCCGGGATCCTGGGATTGAGCCCTGCATCGGGCTCCCTGCTCTGCGGGGAGCCTGCTCCTCCCTCTGCCTCTGCCCCTCACCCCTGCTCATGCTCTCTCTCTCTCAAATAAATAAAATCTTTTATTTATTTATTTATTTATTTGAGAGAGAGAATGAGATAGAGAGAGCACGAGCAGGGGGAGGGTGAGAGGGAGAAGCAGACTCCCTGCCGAGCAGGGAGCCCGATGCGGGACTCGATCCCGGGACTCCAGGATCATGACCTGAGCCGAAGGCAGTCGCTTAACCAACTGAGCCACCCACGCGCCCCTCAAATAAATAAAATCTTAAAAAAAAAAAACAAAAACTCAAAGTATGAGCTGAGGCAAATTCCTCTCCATCTGTGAACCTGTGAAACCATACATGTTGTGTGCTTCCAAAATACAATGGTGGGATAAGCATAGAATAGACATTCTCATTCCAAATGGGATAAATAGGAAAGAAGAAAAGAGTGACAAGTCCTAAGTAAGTTTATTTCAGGCAGAGAGAGAGCAAGTGAGAGAGCATGAGCAGGGGAGAGGAGGGGCAGAGGGAGAAGCAGACACTCTGCTGAGCAGGGAGCCCGACGACGTGGGGCCCAATCCCAGGACCCTGGGATCATGACCTGAGCTGAAGGCAGACACTTAACCAACTGAGCCACTCAGGCACCCCAATTTATCAGATTTTCTAATTGTTCTTAGTGAGAGTGTTGTTTTAATGATCTGATCTGTGTAATAAACTACCTGAAATTATTCTGGCTTAAAACAGTAATCATTGAGGGACGCCTGGGTGGCTCAGTTGGTTAAGTGTCTGCCTTTGGCTCAGGTCATGATCCCAGGACCCTGGGATCCAGTCCTGCATCAGGCTCCTTGCTCAGCGGGGAGCCTGCTTCTCCCTCTGCCCCTCTCCCTGCTTATGCGTTCGCGCACGCGATCTCTCTCTCTCTCTCTGACAAATAAATAAATAAATCTTAAAAAAAACCCCAATAATCATTGTATTATATTTTACAATATTTTGGGTCAGAAATCTGGGTATTATCGGCTATGTGGCTAACAGAGACCTGAGGTAATGACAGAAAATGGAGCTGTAAAGGCTGAAAAAGCAAGAAAAAGTGGAACAGAAAGAAGAAGATGATAAGAAAATGACAAGGAGTGTGAAGGTAAGGATGGCAATGATGATTATTTTGCTGAAAAAGGTGGTTTTAATAGAGATTTTTTTGTCTCTAAAGAAGTTAACTCTTCCATTACCAATCTCATAACTTTTAAAGTTAAAAAAGGAAATTCAATGGAATAAACCTAACCTAAGAGGAAAGGACCTGTACTCAGAAAACTATAGAATACTCATGAAAGAAATTGAGGAAGACACAAAGAAATGGAAAAACATTCCATGCTCATGGATTGGAAGAACAAATATTGTTAAAATGTCTGTGCTACCTAGAGCAACCTACACATTCAATGCAATCCCTATCAAAATACCATCAACTTTTTTCATAGAACTGCAACAAATAATCCTAAAATTTGTATGGAACCGGAAAGGACCCTGAATAGCCAGAGGAATGTTGAAAAAGAAAAGCAAAGCTGGCGGCATCACAATTCCGGACTTCAAGCTCTATTACAAAGCTGTCATCATCAAGACAGTACGGTACTGGCACAAAAACAGACACATAGATCAATGGAACAGAATAGAGAACCCAGAAATGGACCCTCAACTATATGGTCAACCAATCTTCGACAAAATAAGAAAGAATATGGAATGGAAAAAAGACAGTCTCCTCAACAAATAGTTTTGGGAAAATTGGACAGCCACATGCAGAAGAATGAAACTTACACCATACACAAAAATAGACTCAAAATGGAGGAAAGACCTAAATGTGAGACAGGTATCCATCGAAATCCTAGAGGAGAACACAGGCAGCAACCTCCTTGACCTCAGCCACAGCAACTTCTTGCTAGACACGTCTCCAAAGGCAAGGGAAACAAAGGCAAAAATGAACTACTGGGACGTCATCAGGATAAAAAGCTTTTGCACAGCAAAGGAAATTGTTGGCAAAACCAAAAGCCAACCGGCAGAATGGGAGAAGATATTTGCAAATGTCTTATCAGATAAAGGGTAGTCTCCAAAATCTATAAAGAACTTACCAAACTCAACACCCAAAGAGCAAATAATCCAGTCAAAAAATGGGCAGAAGGGCGCGTGGGTGGCTCAGTCGTTAAGCGTCTGCCTTCGGCTCAGGTCATGGTCCCAGGGTCCTGGGATCAAGTCCCACATCGGGCTCCCTCCTCGGCAGGAAGCCTGTTTCTCCCTCTCCCACTCCCCCTGCTTGTGTTCTCTCTCTCGCTGTGTCTCTCTCTGTCAAATAAATTAAAAATTTTTTTTTAAAAAAATGGGCAGAAGACATGGACAGACATTTCTCCAAGGAATACCTACAAATGGCCAACAGACACATGAAAAAATGCTCAACATCACTCAGCATCAGGGAAATCCAAATCAAAACCACAATGAGATACCACCTCACACCAGTCAGAATGGCTAAAATTAACAAGTCAGGAAACAACAGATGTTGGCGGGGATGCAGAGAAAAGGGAACCCTCCTACACTGTTGGTGGGAATGCAAGCTGGTGCAGCCACTCTGGAAAACAGTATGGAGGTTCCTCAGAAAGTTGAAAATAGAGCTACCCTTGGACTCAGCAATTGCACTACTGGGTATTTACCCCAAAGATACAAATGTAATGATCCGAAGGGGTACGTGCACCCCAATGTTTTAGCAGCAATGTCCACAATAGCCAAACTATGGAAGGCGCCCAGCTGTCCATCGACAGATGAATGGATAAAGAAGATATGGTATATATATATACAATGGAATATTATGCAGCCATCAAAAAGAATGAAGTCTTGCCATTTGCAACCATGTGGATGGACCTAGAGGGCATTACGCTAAGTGAAATAAGTCAATCAGAGAAAGACAAGTATCATATGATCTCACTGATATGTGGAATTTAAGAAACAAGGCCGAGGATCATAGGGGAAAAGAGGGGAAAATGGAACAAGATGAAATCAGGGAGGGAGACAAACCATAAGAGACTCTTAATCTTAGGAAGTGAGAGAACAAGACAACACAGTCTGTTAAGACATAGAACAGGGATTGGCAAACTACAGCCTCCTGGCCAAATCCAGCTCAGGGCCTCTTTTTTAATAACCCATGAGCTAAGGACTTGACTTGGGGACATGGAGGAAGCCAGCTGGTCATGTGTGGTTAGGTACGCGGACGGAAGCACAGGTTCTGAGGTGAAGTGGGCATTACGGGGCGGGGGAGGGGGGCAGGCTTAGCAGGAACAGTCACGTGCTCAGAGGCTTTAGGAGTTGCGACGTGGCAGTCTGAGCATGCCGGGGCAGGGCCGGCTCGGAGGATTTCTGTTCGCCGAGCGGCACTAAGGGGGCGGAACTTCATAGGCGAGCAGAGCACGGATTGGGTACAGAAAAAACGTACGGGGTCTCTAGGGCTGTTTGGTGGGAACCAATCACGAGTCAAGAGGCACTACCAGGGGTGTGTTTGCGCAGGCGTTCTGGGGTATCCCAAGTTGCAATGCGCGCGAAGGGGTGAAGTTTTGTCAGGAAGTGCTTTGTCCTTCGGTGCCTCGTGAGGAGGTGGGAGGATGCAGGATGAGGTCTGAGGCGGATGGTGGGTGAGCCGAGAGGGCTGTACGGGAAGGCGCAGGTGCTGTGGGCATTGTGGTGGGTGCGCCAGGTGGTCCTGGTGAACCCCGTGACCCTGGTGACCCCAGCGAGCCCGAAGGCCTGGACAATCCCGGAGGTCGCGGCGCTGAGGGAGAGGCGGGCGCCGCTTCTGGTGGCGTGTCCCAGATGGAACAGGCCCCCCACGCCCCAGGGCCTGACGGAGATGCGGCACCCGCGGCTGGAGGTCCTGGGCGCCGACTGCTCCAGTTGTATCCTATTCACGGAGCCCCTGCGGGCTGGGCGGCTCGGGGAGGGGCTGGAGGTGTTTTGATGGGGCACACAGGCAAGCGGGCTTGCAAGGGGAGCAGGAGGGCGCTCTGGACACCTGGAGGGTGTCGGCTAGGGGTTGGCCTGTGCTGACAGGGTCGTGGCGGCGGGGGGACAACCAGCCTGAGGGGGAAGAGGCGGTGGCGGCCGTGGCGTCCAGGGTGGCCGATGTGTGTAGGGTCAGCCTGGCGGGGGGAGACGGGCCTCATGGGGGAGGAGGCCTGTGGCAGAGGCAACGCTGATACCGTGGATGGTTCCTTAACCATACCCCCCCAGCATCCTCACTATACCTTTCCCGTCGCCCGTGGAGGCGGAGATTGCCGAGCGCTTCATGACTCCAAATGCTGAACGCCGAGGGCCAGTTCGGAAGGAGCTCAGTGTGAACGGCAGCGTCCTGACTGTGTTAGTTCTAGAATGGTCGCGGGGGAGGGTGGTGGCAAGTGGCCAGGGACAATGTGAGTTCAGGAGGAGCTGTAATGGAAACCGGGAGGGATTAAGTGTAAGGAAGGAGTGTTGCTGTGTGAAGGGGCAGATGGGGGAATGTACCCCTCCGCCCCTCTAACTTGAATTTTACTTTTTCTTCCTTGTTAGCCGATTGACTGCTGAGGACCCTGGCCAACTCCAAATGTCCGTCACCTCCTGTCTTGACCAGGTTTCCCTGGTGATTCGGACCATGCAGCGCGTTGTGCCTCCCTTTTTTGCTAAGCCGCAGCAGGAAAAAGGGGGCTAAACCCAACCGCATGTCCCGGCCTAGGCACCCCGCTGGCGCACTGATGCATTGTCTTTTGCCTGTACTGGCCCTTGGCTGCTTGGGATCCATGTGTTTTGTTTGGTAGTTAAATGTTTAATAAATACAGAAAATAGAACAGCTACTATTCTGTGTCTGAGTTTAATTTTAGCTTCTCCACCTCCTAATATTCTTGCCTTTGTTCTCACGTTGGAGGGGAGGTTCTGGGATTCAGATATTCAAGTAGGATAAGGCAACTGAAGACAATTTAGGAAATGGGAGAAATAATTGTGTCCTGTTACTCAGCATGAACTACCGCCAGCTACTAAGGAATATTTCCTTGGTTTTATAGTTGTACTTACATATTAATGTAGAACATCAGCATACTAAGTAAGATCTTGTGCCTTATTGGCCTTGGTTCAGACCTGTGAAGAAAAGTGCTGGGACAATTGGTTAAGTGGGCCCCACTCCACCCTCTATACTCACCTATCATCTAAGACCTCATTCCCTGAGGCTCCCTGGGATTTCCAGAGCTCCTTCCTTCGTGTGGCTCTCTCTCGCAGCATCTCTCCCCAGTGTTTTTCCAGTTTATTATGCTGCTGCTTTCTTCCCTAAAGTCATGACAAGGGTCCTTGAGGAAAACAAAAAGGGCAAGTGGTCTTCCTCAGGTGGGGAGGAGAGATGAAGTAGATCATTATTCCCTGCCTTCCCCTGAAAGATGCCCTTATTTAACACCACTGGGGGGCTGCTTACGAGGCACCAGAGTGGCCGAGGACAGGAATGGGCGAGGCCCAAGTGCAAGAAGTGAGTCTCTGGGAGGAAGAGAGGAGGGACAAAGTGTTGTCTGAGGGAGAATCAATACTGTTTGCAGAGAGACACTGAGCTGTGTAGAACGCTGTGACTACATGTTTATGAATTTGTACCTGGGTGTCTATAAATAGGTCTGCTGGAAGAAGTTGGGAAAATAAAGGCAAACCTGTCTTGTCTGTAAGGAAGATGTCAAAGCAAGACAGTGACCAGTGTCTAGAATGGCTTCTGGCTTGAGGAAGCATTTCATTGAGCAATGTTACCAAAGAGAGCCCCAGCCTCGGACTCAACTGTCTCTGTCAGTCCTGTTCTTTCTTACTTTCTACTGGGCAGGCAGCTTTTTTTAAAAAGATTTTATTTATTTATTTGACAGAGAAAGAGAGAGGGAGAGAGAGAGAGAGAGAGCACAAGTAGGCAGAGTGGCAGGCAGAAGCAGGCTCCCGGCTGAGCAGAGAGCCCGACATGGGGCTCGATCCCAGGGTCCTGGGATCATGACCTGAGCTGAAGGCAGATGCTGAACAGACTGAGCCACCCAGGTGCCCCTGGGCAGGCAGCTTTAATCTCTGAGGCATGTGCAGGGGGGACCTGAAGTCAGAGAACAAGGATGTTTCAACATATGCACATCTATAAATGTGAAACATCACATTGCTACAATGAAAGATAAAAATCATAGGATCATCTCCATAGATGCAGAAAAAGGATTTGACAAAATACAACATATTTTCATCATAAAAACCTTGAATAAATTGGGTATAGAATTAATATACCCCAATCTAATAAAGGCCGTATATGATAAACCCCGCAGCTAACATCATACTTAATGGCAAAAAGTTGAAAGCTTTCCCTCTAAAATCAAGAACAAGGCATGGCTGGTCAGAGGCATATTCAGTTAAATTTCAATCCTTAAATTTTAAATTTATTGAGAATTGGTTTTTGGCCCAGCAAATGCATACAAAACATATTTGTACTTGAAAAGAATGTGCAGTATACACACATCTGAAATTTAGATTTCGAATCTAGTGTCCTAAAAACATCAATCAAGTTAGCTGATACTATTGATCAGATGTTCTATGTCAGGAGCCAATAAACTTTTAACATAAAAGAGATGCTGAGCTGGATTTGGCCAGGAGGCTGTAGTTTGCAATCCCTGTTCTATGTCTTAACAGATTGTGTTGTCTCGTTCTCTCATCCACTGAGAGCAGATGTTAACATCTCCAAGTGTGATTTTGGACTTGTCCCTTTCACCTATTAATCCTATCAATTCTTGCATCATGTATTTTGAAGGTATGTTATTGGCACAAACATATTTATGACCATTTTCTCTTCCAGATGGATTATTTGCTACTTTTACTATTATGAAATGTACAGTTTTCCTTGAAGTCTGATTCATCTAATACTGATATAACCACATCAGCCTTCTTTGTACTATTTATTTGTAAGTCCTTTTCCATCCTCTTACTTCCAACCTACCAGTGTCTTTATATTTTAATTATGTGGCTCAAGTAGACAGCATGTAGTTTGGTCTTTTAAAAAAAATCTCTCTAACAATGTCTGCTTTTAAACGGGATTGTTTGTCAAATTCACATTTAATATAATTACTGATATTGTTGGATTTAAGTCTGCCATTTCGCTATTCATTTTTCTTTGTCCCTCCTCTTTTTTTGTTTTTGCTCAACTTATCTGAGGCAAAATGCACACACGGAAAATTACACACATTTTAAGTATACAGTTTTATGAGTTATGACAAAGTTGTACATAGCAAAAGTCAAGATACATTCCCATCACTCTCACAATTCCCCCTGTGCCTCTGTATGGACACTCTCCTCCTCTACATTCTGCCCTGTGCCTCTGTATGGACACTCTCCTCCTCTACATTCTGCCCTCAGATAACAAATAGAGCTTAGATTTGCCTTTTCTAGAATTTCCAAGAATCATACAGTAGGGGGGCGCCTGGGTGGCTCAGTCGTTAAGCGTCTGCCTTCGGCTCAGGTCGTGGTCCCAGGGTCCTGGCATCGAGCCCGGAGTCGGGCTCCCTGCTCGGCAGAAAGCCTGCTTCTCCCCCTTCCACTCCCCCTGCTTGTGTTCCCTCTCTCGCTGTCTCTCTCTCTCTGTCAAATAAATAAATAAAATCTTAAAAAAAAAAAAAAAGAATCATACAGTAGGTACTCTTTGGAGTCCACCTTGCTTTACTTAGCATAATGACTTGGGGATTCATCCAAGTTGTTGGGTGTATCAGTAATTCATCCCTCTTTGTTACCGGCTGGTATTCCGTTGCATGGAAGTACCATAATTTGTTTAACCATTCACCTGCTGATGGACATTTGGCTTGTTTCCAAATTGGGGTTATTATTAATAAAGTTGACATGAAAATTCATGTACAAGTCTTTTCGTGGACATATATTTTTATTTCTCTCGTGTAAATAGCAGAAGTGAGATTTCTGGGTCATATGGTAAGTATAAGTTTACTTTTTTAAATTTTAAATTCAATTAACTAACATATAGTGTATTATTAGTTTCAGAGGTAGAGTTCAGTGATTCATCAGTCTTATATAATACCCAGTGCTCATTACATTACATGCCCTCCTTAATGTCCATCACCATCCCCCCACCTCCTCCCCTCCAGCAACCCTCAATCTATTTCCTATGATTAAGAGTCTCTTATGGTTTGTCTCCCTCTCTGATTTTATCCTGTTTCATTTTTCCCTCTTTCCCTATGATCTTCTGGTTTGTTGCTTAAATGCCACATATGAGTGAGATCAAATGATAGTTGTCTCTCTCTGACTGACTTATTTATTTCACTTAGCATAATACCCTCTAGTTCCATTCATCTCATTGCAAATAGCATGATTTCATTTTTTTTGATGGCTGAGTAGTATTCCATTGTGTATATATATACCATATCTTCTTTATCCATTCATCTGTCGATGGACAGCTGGGCTCTTCCCATAGTTTGGCTATTGTGGACATTGCTGCTATAAACATTGGGGTGCAGGTGGCCCTTCAGATCACTCCATTTGTATCTTTGGGGTAAATACCCAGTGGTGCAATTGCTGGGTCCTAGGGTAGCTCTATTCCTCTGTTTTTGAGGAACCTCCATACTGTTTTCCAGAGTGGCTGCACCAGCTTGCATTCCCATCAACAGTGAAGGAGGGTTCCCCTTTCTCCAAGTCCTCGCTGACATTTGTCATTTCCTGACTTGTTAAGTTTAGCCATTCTGCCCGGTGTGAGGTGGTATCTCACTGTGGTTTTGATTTGTACTTCCCTGATGCCGAGTGATGTTGAGCATTTTTTCATGTGTCTGTTGGCCATTTGTAGGTCTTCTTTGGAGAAATGTCTGTCCATGTTTTCTGCCCATTTTTTGACTGGATTATTTGCTCTTTGGGTGTTGAGTTTGGTAAGTTCTTTATAGATTTTGGAGACTACCCTTTATCTGATAAGACATTTGCAAATTTCTTCTCCCATTCTGCAGGTTGTCTTTTGGTTTTGTCGACTATTTCCTTTGCTGTGCAAAAGCTTTTTATCTTGATGAGGTCACAATAGCTCATTTTTGCCTTTGTTTCCCTTGCCTTTGGAGATGTGTCTAGCAAGAAGTAGCTGCGACCGAGGTCGAAGAGGTTGCTGCCTGTGTTCTCCTCAAGGATTTTGATGAATTCCTGTCTCACATTTAGGTCTTTCATCCATTATGAGTCTATTTTTGTGTATGGTGTAAGAAAATGGTCCAGTTTCATTCTTCTGCATGTGTAGTTTTCCCAACACCATTTGTTGAAGAGACTGTCTTTTTTTCCCATTGGATATTCTTTCCCGTGGCAAGTGTAAGTTTACCTTTAAAAGAAACAGAAGAACTGTTTTCTTTTCTTTTTTAAAAAAGATTTTATTTATTTATTTATTTATTTGACAGAGAGAGAGAGAGATAGCGAGAGAGGGAACACAAGCAAGGGGAGTGGGAGAGGGGGAGAAGCAGGCTTCCCGCCGAGCAGGGAGCCCGATGCGGGGCTCAATCTCAGGACCCTGGGATCATGACCTGAGCCGAAGGCAGACACTTAACCAACTGAGCCACCCAGGTGCCCCGAAGAACTGTTTTCCAATATGATTGTACCCATTTACATTACCACCAGTGACATATGAGCTTTCCATTCCATCTATATCCTCTTTCAGTCATCCTTATGTCTTTCAACTTTATTCCTCTTTTTCAAGTTTGATTTGCCTATTCTAGGTTCTTTGCACTTTCATATACACTTTGAAATCAACTTTCAGTTTCTGAGAAGTCAGGATTTTTATTGGGTTTGCATTGAATTTATAGAATGGTGTGGTAGGAATGTAGATCTTAAGAATGCTAGGTCTTGGGGCGCCTGGGTGGCTCAGTTGGTTAAGCGTCTGCCCTTGGCTCAGGTCATGATCCCAGGGTCCTGGGATCAAGCCCCACATGGGGCTCTCTGCTCAGCCGGGAGCCTGCTTCTCCTCTCCCTGACGCTCTGCCTACTTGTGCACGCGCACTCTCTCTCTCTATCAAATAAATAAATAAAATCTTTAAGAAAAAAAAAGAATAGTGGGTCTTCCGATCCATGCACATGATTTATTTCTCCATTTATGTAGCTTTTCTTTAATTTCTCTTACCAATAGCTTTTAGTTTTCAATGAAAAGTTTTGCACATATGTTATTAAATGTGTCACTAAGTATTTCACATTTTGGAATACTACTATAAATGATAGTGATTTTTTTTTATTTCATGCCTCTTTTTTTGTAGATTACTTAGGATTTTCTATGTACACAAATGTGTCATCTCTGAATAAAAATAATTCTATTTCTTTTTTTTCCAATCTGTATCACTTTTATTTCTCTTTCCTCCCTAGTGCACTGCCTAGGATTTCCAGGACAATGTTGAATAGAAGTGGTGAACATCCATACCTTGTTTCTCAAACTTTGGGGGTGGGGGTGGGGGTGAGTGATGAATGACACTGATTGATATTTTTTTTAGTGAAAACCAATCTTTCATTCTTGGGATAAACCCCACTTGGTCACGACTGTATCATCCTCTTTATATGTTGCTGGACTGAATTTGCTAATATTTAATCAAGTTGTTTGTTTGTAACGTCATGAAGGATATTGGTCTATGGTTTTCTTTTCTTGCAATGTCTTCATCTGGTTTTGGTATTGTGTAATGCTAGCCTCATAAAATGATTTGGGAAGTGTTTCGCCTCTGGTTTTCTGAAAGAATTTGTATAGGATTGGTAATATTTCTCCTTTAAGTATTTGGTAGTATTCACTAGTAAAGCCATGTGGGCCTGGAGGTTTCTGTTCCATTTCTTTCAGAGATTTGGGGATATTCAGGTTTTCTATTTCTTCTTGAGTCAGTTTTGGTAATTTGTGTTATTCAAGGAATCTGTCCATTTCATCTAAACTGGGAAACTTATCCACAAATAATGTTCCTAATATTCCCTGGTTACACTTAAAAAAAAAAAAATCAGTTTTCTTGGTATTTTTTTTTAAAGCTTTCATTTTCATGGATTTTTCTCTATTGTTTGTCCACTTAACATGTTATTCATATCTGCTCTTATCTTCATTATTTCTTTCCCACCATGTATTTAGATTTCAATTTTCTCTTCTATGTCTGATTTTCTGCAATATTGTTCTATCAATTACTAAAAGAGGAGTGTTAAAATGTTTACCTCCGATTGCGGATTTATCTATTTCTCCTTTCTTTTCTGTGAGTTTTTTTTTTT
>NC_138385.1:897361-940706 GCF_054177405.1 Leptonychotes weddellii | reverse complement strand
GGGACGCCTCCCCACCTCGAGCCGCTGCCTCGGGCAAGTATTTGTTCTGAGGGTCCCCGCACCCGCCGCTGTTCCAGGACCTGGGAATAGAGCAGGTACCGAAGGCGGGCGGCGGCAAGCCTCTTCCCCGCGGAGCTGACATACTTGGGGAGGGAGGCTGACGGTAGGGCGGAGACGGACGCGAGAGCAGGGAAGGTGGATAAAGGGATTGATGAGAAACACAGGAAGAACTGTTAGCAGGTCAAAGTCATAGATTTCAGGCAGGATTGGATGTGAGGATGAAGAGTATTGTCCAAGTATTATGACTGGGTCACGCCGACATCTGTCCGTCAAGACAAATGGAAAGGTCTGCTTTGACTTGCTAACGAGCTCTTTCCGGCGTTTCCCACGTGCCCGTGGAATCTCTTTCTGGTCACCATCACGTGCAGGCTGCTTATTCCTGTGCCTTTTATTTCCATAGACATTTTTTCACACCTTAGATTGTGCTGTGTCCTGGGGTCCTGTACCCCCTCGTGCCCTCTGACTTTTTTCTCCGGCAGTTGGCACCTCTGGACCTGGCGCCAGAGCTCCCACCCAGCTCCTCAAACATCTTACTTTTTCTCCCTTTGTTCAGCCTGTGCACAAGGTGGGCTGGGAAGTGCAGGGCGTTTGCACTCCTGGACAGAGTTCTCTGCTGATGCGGCCAAGAGTCACTAAAGAAATGCAGTGAGTGACGTGTTAGACTGTTGTTACATATGTCAGGGGAGCATGGGAGGGAAGCGAGTGAAGGACTACATCCACATTTTTTGCCACAAGTTTCTGTATTATACAAATTGTTCATAATGACAAAGTATTTGTGTATTACATACACAGTAAAATCAATATGAAATACTAGAAGAACATGTAGATGAGCTTTATTTGAGTTTTGAACGGGGAAAGTCTTTTGCAAGCCTACCAACGATGGAATAATAATAACCAGTCACATTTATTGGGTGATTACCATGTTGCAGTCAGTGTTCTAAGCGCTGAATATGAATGAGCTCATCTCATCCTGAGACACCAACATTTTCATTGTGGTTGTCTTAGTAAGTGAGATGACTGATCTTTGTTTTCTTTTCCAAACTTGCCCATATTTTCTTTATTTTTGACAGTGAGCATGAACTACCTTTGTAAGCAGAACACAAATTAAGGAAGTTATTCAGCAATCATTGTTCGGAAAAACTTCTAATTGGTTCCCAAATGAACGACACAATACTATTAAAACCTCAACAAAGTTGTTCTGTCACCAAACCTCGGGGCCAGCGCGGCACAGCCTTGCCTGTCTTCCAGATTTTCAGCTGCTTCCAAAAAGCAAGCCTTTCTAAATTCCACGCATAATGCTCATCCTACCTGGAAAGTTATTCCTCCAGAGGGCAACTGACAGCTTGCTTCATCAGTATTTCATCAATATTACATGAAGAAATATTTTGCTTTTCTCCCCCTTCCAGGTACTTCTGTACACATGCACATATGTGTGTGAACACAGAAAACACAGGCAGCTAGATCCTCAGGAGGGCCATAGTGCGCATGCCGGCCTGGGTAGCAGTCACGGCCTGAGTCCATTTCTGAATCGGAGAAAAATTGCTCAGAATGTAGTATATATATATATATATATATATTTATTTTTAAAAGATTTTATTTATTTATTTGTCAGAGAGTGAGAGAGAGAGAGAGCACAAACAAGCATGGGAAGAGGCAGAGGGAGAGGGAGAAGCAGGCTTCCCGCCGAGCAGGGAGCCCGATGCAGGACTCGATCCCAAGACCCTGGGATCATGACCTGAGCCGAAGGCAGTCGCTCAACCGACTGAGCCACCCAGGCGCCCCCCCTTTTTTGTAGTAAATATATTTAAAAACACATTAGGCATCATCTGTAATGATTATGGTTAAGAGGTGACAGGGCCAGGGCGTATAAATTCAAGGAAGGTGATGGGTAAATCAATGTGGATCTCTTTGCCAAATACTCAACATTTTTCTTGACCTCGAGCTTCGAGTCAGTTATCAACCCAAACTAGGATGTCCTATAGGCGCCCGGAACACAACCAGCCCCCAACTGACCTCACTATATTTCCCTCATTCCCCAAATGCTTCCCTCTCTTATTCCCGTCTTGATGACAGGTGTTTCCACAGCCACTCATGTTCTAGTGTCATCTCCCATCCAGTCAATCCCCCTAAATGTGTCCTAGCCACTGTTCCTGGGCTACCTTAGGCCAAGTCGGCATTTTCTCTTCCCTTACAGATTCCTTGGCTCCTTCCTTCTGGGAACATCCCCTCCCCCCCCAGACTGCTGAGGAGGGTAGTGGGCTATCGTCACCTCTGACCATTCCCTGCCCCACAGCCCTGCAGGGGCCCTGTGATCTCCAGAGCTTTCCCTCCTCCCTAGGGCACCCTGTGCTGCCTGGAGTGGTGGGGCTTCCTGTCTTGGCCCCTTCCCCTCCCAGGCCGGATGTGCGTGCACGGGGTCCCTGGGTTGGCGCTGTCACTTCCTTCTCTCACAGATAGCAAGGCCATGCTGGATGGGAACCTGAGGCTGTACTCCTGTCAGTGACATTCTCATTAGAGCTGCCTTCAGTGACAAGTGGACCAAGGCAGTAATCAAAAAGGGGTCATGGAATAAATGGTACTTGAGCTGGGCCTTAAAGGAAGTATGGAGGTTAGATCAATGGCAAAGATGCGAGAGAGCATTCTAAGCAAGGGGACCGCTCGGGCAAAGGAGGCTCATTAGTACCTTTACCTTTAAAAACTCTTTATTATGGCAATTACACATCTATACACAGGAGAGATAATAGTATTAAAAATCCCACCCTCCTTTCACCCAGCTCCACTTGTCAACATTTCACTACTTTATTGTGAAACTAGGGAAGGATTTAGGGGAGAGAGCAGTGGGAGCTAATGTTTCTTGAAGTGATAAAAGAAGAAGCACCCACCTAAGGTTGTCCAAATACAGGGGTGCCCACGCACTCTTTTATGAGGGCATCGCTGTGCTTAATTCCTGCTGCTGTGGATCCAGCACTTGGCATGCCAGGTGCTGGGCTAAGCATCTCTTTCCGAGCATAGTGCCTTGCAATCCTCACCACAATCCCAGGAAGTGTGCAAAAGGATTGCCCCATTTGATAGCAACATGGGCTTATCTTTCAGCATAGCATCATTAGCTTTGGACTGTCAGCAGGAATTTGCTGGTCTACGTGCTCCTGGGCAGAGACTTTAGTGGATTCTTCTCTGTTGTCACCATATTCTCTCAGTGACTTGCAGTCACACTGACCAAAGAGCAAGTAGGGCTGGGTACTAGAAAAATGATCCATATTGTTCCTGCCCTCCAGGATCTGCCGCTCCCACTGAGGGGTGCCCCCTCTGATGGCTGTGAGGGCCTCTTTGTGGTAGAAAATGGGATCATCACCTAGCATGATAAGCAAGACGGTAAGAGCCGTGACCTGAGGAGAGCAGGCAAGGTTGGAAATAACTGATGCTCATGACGTTTTTCTGTGCATCACTTAAGAATGCTTTATGGGCTTAAAGTATAAGGAAATGTATCGTTGACTGAACATGGAGTCTAGAGGGACGTGGTCATGGTGTTGGTTTAGTTGTCCAATGAAGGGTCATCAAGGTCCTAGGCCCCTTCCTTCCTGACCCTTTTAACAGCATGTGGGTGTTCAAAGGTATGGTGCTGGGACTAGTTACTCCTTTCTATGAATGAATAGTTTGTAACCATTGCATTAAAACAAGTTGTCTTGGTGTCTAACTGCCCCCCCAGGCTAATTTCTGAGCTCCTTGAGGGCAGAGACAATGTCTTATGCTTTTCTGTACCCCAAGTCCCATGTCCAGCGCTTGGTACACACAGGGTGCTCATTCATTCATTCATTCACTCATTCATTCATTCATTCATTCATTCAAGAATTATTCCTGCTAAGTGCTGTGATGGAGGGGAACACAGGGACCCATGGCATTTATCATTTATCCCAGCCTGTGGGGTGGAAGTGGAGTCAGCAAACACTTTCTTGGGATCATTACACCCGACATGAGTCCCTGAATCACAGAGGCCTCAGCTCAGCAGAATATTGAAGGCTTTAATTCTGTTAGCATCTGGGGTCTGAAGATATTCCTATGCCAAAGCTCATGGGGGTTCACAGTTCAATTACTTCTTATTGAACACCTATTATGTGCCAGGGGCTGGGATGACAGAAATTAATGATAGTTCTTGCCTTCAAGGAGTCTCCAGGTCAGTCAGGGAGACAGGCAAACCTCTTCAGTACTAAGTGATGAGTAAGCACATGGGGCCACAGAGGAGGAGCACCTCCCCAAGCCTAGCAGGGTAGATCAGAGGGGAGGCAGTCTGCACAGGCCACCAGGGATAGGGGGGCACTAAAGGATGAGGAGGAGTCAGCTGGCCCAGAGGCCAGAAGTGGGGAGATTGTAAAATGCCTTAGTGAGGATAGTGAATGGGATGAAGATGGAACAGGTTACAGGCCCCTGGTGGTGCCACTGATTCAGTTGGCATCGTTGTGTCTCAGGTGATCTCCAGGTTATTTTCTGATGATGTGGGATTCAGTTTCAGAGTTGGCTCTGCCTTTCCATGTTACCTAGTTTCGACTTAGGAGCTCTTTGTATTTTTGTTCCTGCTAGCTCTTTGGCCAGAGAAATTGTCGCCTTACTGTTTTGTTTGGGTCAGCTCATGACCTTCTTCCTATCAGTGTCTGTCTCTGACAGTGCTCCAGATGATGTAATTGTCCATGAAGGGACAGTGCAACATCCACAAACACCCCAGAACTGCCACATCTTGGAAAGCCTTAGGATTCATTCTATTTCTCTTACCACAGGAAAGGGGCTGTAAGGTCCAGGTGCACAGAACCGTGGAGTAGTCCTCGGAGGGAGGAGTGGAAGGAACCACAAGGGATGACCAACTGGATTCTTGAAAGGGGGCCAGATCAGTTCTGAAGATAGATATCTTCCCCTTCCCCTTGCATTGGGTTGCTGCCTCATCTGGTTATAGCTCACCAGAAGTCTTCTGAGGGCACCCTTGACTTCCTTGTTCCTCAGACTATAGATCATAGGGTAGAGCATGGGAGTTACATTGGTGTAGATTAAGGACACAATTTTGTCCTGTTCCGGGGTGTAGCGTGACTTGGGGCGGATGTAGATGAATATTGCGCAGCCATAGTGCAGAACAGAGACCAGCAGGTGCCCAGCGCAGGTGGAAAAGGCTTTGCTCCTTCCCTCGGCTGAGTGCATTCTGAGGATGGCAGCAATAATGAATGCATAGGAGAGCAGAATCAGCAAGAAGGGAATCAACAGGATGACCATGCAGACAAGGAAGACTGCAATCTCTTTGGCTCTTGTGTCCGAGCAGGCCAGAAACAGCACAGCAGGGATGTCACAGAAGAAATGATTGATCTCGTGGGACTGACAAAAGGGCAGGAGGAATATCAGCATAGTCAGGGTGAGTGAGAGTGCAAAGCCACTGATGCATGCCAGAGTCAGCATCTGCAGACAGAGGGCCCTAGTGATGATGACTGTGTAGCGCAGTGGGTTGCAGATGGCCACAAAACGATCATAGGCCATCACGGCCAGGAGGAAACACCCTACACCACCCAGGGCGATGAAGAGGTGCATTTGCAAGGCACAGCCCAGGAAGGGCATCCGCTGGCTCCTGCATAGGAAATTGGCCAGCATGTTGGGGACAATCACCAATATATAGCAAATTTCAGTGGTGGACAGATTGCGAAGGAAGAAATACATGGGGGTCTGGAGGCAGGAGTCAATGAGGGTGATGAGCACAATAGTTGTGTGCCCTGTTAGGGTGACGAGATACATGATTAGAAAGAGTCCAAAAAAGAAGATTTGCAGTTCGGCCAGGTCCCCAAAGCCCAAGATGATAAACTCAGAGCTTAAGGTGTGGTTTTTCTGCAGTAGGGCCATCCTACATTCTCCTCTGTAGAACTCCTAGGCTGGAAAAGGCAGTTTTCTAGCAATTCTCCAAGTCATGGAAGGCCCTAGGGCCCTTTCTTTTTTTTTTTTTTTTTAAAGATTTTTTATTTATTTATTTGACAGAGAGAGACACAGCGAGAGAGGGAACACAAGCAGGGGGAGTGGGAGAGGGAGAAGCAGGCTCCCCGCAGAGCAGGGAGCCCGATGCGGGGCTCGATCCCAGGACCCCGGGATCATGACCTGAGCCGAAGGCAGTCGCTTAACCGACTGAGCCACCCAGGCGCCCCTCTAGGGCCCTTTCTAGAGATGGGAGTGTAGCCAGCTCTCTAGGACCTCCACCTCCCTTTGCCAGGCTTGGCCCTTGTCTTCTTCCTATTAGCTTTTTGGAATTCTGCCCTCTGTTCACTGAGAATGAACTGTTCACTGTGATGCCACTTTACTTCACCTGTTGAGTTATTATAAAAAAGGAAGTGGGATGAGTAAAGTCTATATATGGAGTTGTTTTTTAAAGACTTTAATGACAGTCTTTCTTTTACATTTTGAAGAGTTGTCTTTGAGTGGGGATGGAGGGGCTGAGCTTGACGTTGTTAAATAGGTTTAAACAGAGGCTGGGCCTGCAGGGTCATTGATGCTGTAGGGAATTCTTGTAGAATGTAAGGTCCGGTGAGTTGATTTTATTTTATTTATTTATTTATTAAAGATTTTATTCATTTATTTGACAGAGAAAGACACAGCGAGAGAGGGAACACAAACGGGGAGTGGGAGAGGGAGAAGCAGATTCCCTGCCGAGCAGGGAGCCCGATGCGGGACTCGATGCCGGGACTCCAGGATCATGACCTGAGCCGAAGGCAGTCGCTTAACCAACTGAGCCACCCAGGCGCCCCGGTGAGTTGATTTTAAAGACACTTGTGACTTGTGCATCAGCTGTAGCATCCCACTTTTCCCACCTCCCCCAAGCTCCCAGGACTCCTGGGAATCCCAGGATTATGCGTCACCTCCTTCCAGATACCTACCCTGACCCCTGGACTGAGTTAGTCCCTCCCTTAGGTTCCCACAGCACTCTGGGCTTCCCCAACCGTATTATTTACCACTGACTCCTGTGATATATATATTTTTTTATTTCTCTGTGTAACACAGCAGCCTGTGAGTTCCATGATAGCAAGAGTGGTGTCTTATTCAGCCTCTCAAACATTGGCTTACACATATTGGGAGTATCAATAACTATTGAATAAATGCTTGTTGCTCATTTCTGCATCCTCTACAGTTAGTCTAGGGTCAGGCATTGAGTAGGTGCCTAACATATGCTTGAATGAACGGCTGAGAGGAGCAGAGGGCGAAAGGTGAGCCAGGTCACAGGGTGGGAGTGAACAGGAAGGAGCTAGGAGAGAATTGGGGTAGGAATGAGAACTCTCAGGACAATGGCGGTTTGAGTGCCTGGTGGGACAATGGCTTTGGCTGGTCTGTGTCCAGAGTGCAGAAGAGAGGGGATAAGACCCAGCAGCTTCCTGGACTTTGGGTGACATGTTTGCTTCCTTCTTCACTTGGCGGGACCCAAATTACAAGTTATGTTTAGCCTGAGATTTCTTCCTGTGCATCCCTCCCTCGCAGCAGAAGAAGAGGAGAAGATTTCTTTTTTTTTTTATAAGTTTTTTTTTTTTAAAATATTTTATTTATTTGACGGAGAGAGAGATAGCGAGAGCAGGAACACAAGCAGGGGGAGTGGGAGAGGGAGAAGCAGGCTTCCCGCCGAGCAGGGAGCCCGATGTGGGACTTGATCCCAGGACTCCGGGGTCATGACCTGAGCCGAAGGCAGACGCTTAACGACTGAGCCACCTAGGCGCCCTGAGAGGAGAAGATTTCTAAAGATTCTAGAGATGTAACAAATCTAGAATCAACAGGAGTTAAGGGTCCCATGGAGGTGGGGTTGTCCCCTAAAGGACAGAAGCTCGCTTAGGTACATACCATTTCTACTGGGACCACTGAGACTCAAAGCGGGTTCAGTGAAACCTGAAAACCCATTCTTTTTTTTTTTTTTTAATTTTATTTATTTACTTTAGATAGAGGGAGAGCCTGATTGTGGGGGGGGAGGGCAGAGGGAGAGAGATAATCTTCAAGCAGACTCCCTGCTGATTGCAGAGCCCGACATGGGGCTCCATCCCAACACCCTGAGATCATGGCCTGAGCCGAAATCAAGAGTCGGACGCTTAATGGACTGAGCCGCCCAGGCGCCCCTGGTCCCACTAATTCTAGGCCTAGACAAGGGTTGTGATTCCAGTTTCCCAATCACTTGTGTGTTACACTATTATTTTGGTTTTTATTGACCTAATTGGCACTTGGATTCTTGGAGTTGGATGGGTCCCTAGAGGGCAGCTTGTCCACTCCTCATTTCAGAGCACACGGTCATGAGGTCTTTTTTCCGGGTGACCCATGCCTTGCTCCCAGCCACACCATCAGCCCTGACTAGAAATCACAGTAAGTTCCCACCTGCAGTCCCCTGTCCTGGCAAAGCACGCAGCGCAGCCTGGCCTCCCTGGAGCCCGTTTGTCCCTGGATAGCTGTGGATGAGTGAGAGCATATTTTCCAGATTCAAATTAATCTTCCATGGGCTAGGACCCTTGGCTTTAGCTTTGCCACAGCAAATCACTTCTACTCTTTTTCCTTGTGGCAGTGCTGTGGAAATATGGGGATTGAAAATACTGAAAAACACACAAATGAAAGTAAAATTCACACATAATCCTAACACTTAAAAAGTGAGAAGTGAAAGTTAATGGAAAAGTTTCTGTTCCTGGGCACCTGGGTGGTTCAGTGGATGAAGCGTCTGCCTTCGGCTCAGGTCATGATCCCGGGGTCCTGGGACTGAGCCCCGCATCGGTCTCCCTGCTCCGCGGGAGGCCTGCTCCTCCCTCTCCCTCTCCCTCTGCTTGTGCGCGCTCTCTCTCTCTGTCAAATAAATAAATAAAATCTTAAAAAAAAGTTTAAAAAAAGATTCTATTCCTTCAATCGTACTCCCACCTTCCCTGAGAGCGCCATTCTTAGCAGTGAGGTTTAGTCCCTTTCCTGCTCTGTCCTGTGTGTATAAACACACATAACTCACACACAGGTACACACACACGGACACACACATATACACACACATAGCCACTCACCTACACACACACATACACACACACATACACACATACATTAACACACATTCACACACACATTCACCACACTCACACATTAAAAAGCTTAAACGGGATCATAGTATACAAACTTAATGCCCTTAGTGTTTTCACCTAATAAAGTGTCCGAGAGAAGCTTTCAGTCAATGTATAGTCGTTTACTTCATTCTTTTTACCTGCTACAGTAATTGTAATTAAATAATAATAACACATTATAACAAATATAATCTATAAACAAAAGTAAATAAAACAAAATAAATTATAATTTAATTAGTCTTTTATTACTTTTGCGTTGAAGTGCTTTCTGTCTTTCTTATCGCACTCCATGGCCCTGCTCTTTTCCCATGTCCCGTGACCACCCTGCTGTTACCTGGGAGGGCAGATCAGTGCACGGGATGGAAATCCGGCAGAAGCCCTGCCAGAGGTTCTTCTGTTATTGCCTGCTGTTGGCGAGGGAACCTGAAGAGGAGGAACAGCCCATCTGGACCACAGGAGCAAACCCTCGGAAGTATCGCCTGATGGCCCTTAAGAAGGGAGAGTCTTCAGAGGAGTTGTCTCGTTCTGTCACTTGAGTTAAATAATAGTGAAGGCAGGACTCTGGAAGTCCTAGAGGACAGGTCAGGAAGGAGGCTGTCCCTGTGGTCCCCCACCAAGGGGAGTGCCTTCCCCAGGTCATATTGCTGAACCTAAACCCAAACCCAAACCCAATGACTTATGTTCTCTTTGCAAACAAATACAGTATTGGTCTTGACAAGGTTATTTAACTCTGATCTGCTGATTTTAGAGGCAGAGTGTACAGGTTTGCCTGGATTGGAATCAAGCAATCAAGCCTTGCTAGGGAGAAACATAAAGTGGACAACGGAACCCAAGGCTGGTGGCCTTTTAAGCCCCCCAATCCACAATGCAGAGAACCTGTGATTCTTTGTAATGACTATAAAGGGGCATCATCTGGGCTATCGGGGAATGAGGTGGGGAATAAAAGTTGTGAGCCCTTGAGAA
This sequence comes from Leptonychotes weddellii, assembly GCF_054177405.1. Taxonomy (NCBI): domain Eukaryota; kingdom Metazoa; phylum Chordata; class Mammalia; order Carnivora; family Phocidae; genus Leptonychotes; species Leptonychotes weddellii. The sequence goes on along the minus strand of NC_138385.1, from coordinate 930,606 downwards.
TGCTACTACTCAGCTGACTTGACTTTCTGTCTGATACCTTCATCTCCCCATTCCCAGGTTACAGACAGCCCAATGTCCAACCTGTATCACGGTCTGCATCTTAGCAAAGCAGGATCCAGTTTACCTCTGGGGTCCCCCTAATGCTTTGCCCTCATTCATCCAACAGTCTACACGCTGCAGCTGCTCTGGGCTTTTGTTCGCTTCCATTGCCCACAGAATTGCTCCAAAAAAGTCTCCTGACCACCCCTGCCCCTTTTAGGAATACCAGTGCCCAGGCCAAAGCCATTGCCATGTCTCAGAACCTTCCATTCCTTAGAGGGCCAGCATGGTGCTGGGTTCTGGGCAGAAGCGAGGAGAAGGCCCTCTCTCCAGCATTTTGCCACACCCTGAAACAGGAAACAGGACCCCCATGAAGCCCTGTTTGTGCTTCGAATCAAGCCCCCCAATCATTCCAGCTGTTTCTGTCTGTGATTCTGCCCCCAGAGGGGCTCCCAACACTCCAAGGTGAGTGTGTGAGACTCTTTCAGCACCTCCATCCTCCCCTTCCTCCTCTCCAGCTCCTCACTCCTCTTGGCCACAGTTTCTAATACAAAAGCTCTTCTGCTTTCTAATGGAGACAAAGGCCTCGTAACAGGCTTTGGGAACACCTCCTTGACGTGATCTTGCCTGGCACGTGCTGTAAAAGGAAAGAGAAGGACCTAGAAAACAAAGTCACTGAATCTTCCTGAGCTGATTGGCTCAGCAGAAACCAGTGGGAGCCCAAAGAGAGAGACCTAGCCTGGAAACAGAGGTCAAGGCCGCAAAAAAATCTTTGGCAGGGCCAGTGGGCACAGCAGTGTGGTAATAAACTACAGAGGTTTAAGATCTAAACTGAACATTTTGAAAGAAAGGCACCTCGAATGAGACCTGAGTACTGGGGTTGCTACCTCTGCAAATTCCTAGACGTTCTAAAGCAGTGACAGTTCAAGCTACCGCATCACTCAAAACTACCCACGTTTTCTGCATCTCCTTCTGGTTAGACATTACAGATTCTGATAGGATTTGGGGCAACACAGCATTGAATTCTGGGAGCATCATTCTGCTGGGACTGGACATTGGCTTGACTTCCACATTTGGTGGTGATAGGGCCAGGGGTGGATATTTGTGTGCATTCTACTAACTGTTTATACTCTGTAAAAGGGAAGATCCTGGGTAAGTTGGCACTAAAATAATCTCATTGCTGGGACCCTGAGCGAACAACACCCATTCCTGTGGATGGCAGCCCACACTGCAGAACTTTCCACTAATCATCCAGAACCTCTCCATTTGAGCAGAAGGGAGGTTGGAGAGAACGATTTGGGACTTCAGTTTCTTTCAACTTTAGCTCATAAGCTCAAAAGACCTTTATTTTGGGCTTTTCTCTAATGTTTTTAAACTTCAACTTGCAGCAGCAACAGTTTTGAACAGTCTTGTCTTCCTGGGAAATTCATTATGGGTTTATATCTGGGATATCTTGTATGTTGGGCTTTTATTATTAGAGTATCTCATGGTTGTCATTTGCTCTTGTAGAACCTCTGATGAGATATGTTACACAGTGCTGGCTAGAAATAATTAGAATGAGAAAATAGAATAAGGAGTAAACTTTTGGCTGTGGGTATAATATAGACTTAATAGTTAAGCCGAGTGGGTAAAGAGTTTAAAGAAATCTGTGAAATATCTCAAGCGTGTGTTGAGGAGGGGTAACTCTTTTCTTCCCTGGTTTCCTCTAGAAAGAAGATGCATCCATCGGTCTACATTTCTTCGAGTGGTTAATTTGACAAAGGTTCTGAGTGTGACAGATGTGGTCTCTTTCTCCTCTCTTTCCACCCAGCTGGGTGGGAGACAGCAATATTGGAGATGTGAATCTGCTCTGCAGACCCAAAACCTCCCTCCAGTGGTTGTTCCAAGTCTAGACTGGGAGGGGGGTAGGGAATTAGCAAGCTCAGGCAGCCCCTATAGCAGGCTGTAAAGAAGGGCCAGTGTAAAGGTTGTGTTTCCTTTCCCCACCTACTGGGACTTTTGTAGTATCTCTCAGTTGGTTCAGAATTCTGGCCCTTCTTTACTCCTCCAAATTCTCAATTTAAGTGCTAATATTTGTATTTCAATTTCTCAGAAATTGTGGTGCTAAGTATGCAGGAATGCAGTCCTGATTAGGGGCCTCAGAATTCTGTTGGTTTCTTAGCTAGCACTTCCGGTCCCCAGAGTGAACTCCAGTCCCCCTTCTTCACCATACTGGTTGTGGGTCCCGTGCCTGCCTGGGACCATGAGGAAACCACACACTTTTGCCCCCTCAGCTGGGACACTAGGGCTCTTCTCCATGGAACTGTATGCATGTATTTGGTTAGAATGTTATGAAGCATATTGCTTCAACCATATTGGTTGATCGTTTTTTCCTCAACAGTCTCTTCATGTTTTGAGAAGGTTAGCTACAGATTGATAGGTTCTCTTTATTTTCTCACCTTGTATTTGGGCAACCACAAAGAATTCCATAGTTGGAATTACCTGAAAGTAGGTAGGTTTGGTCTCAGCTAGTCCAGATTTTAGAATTTATGGGGATCCCTTGTCACCTAGTTTTGTTGGAGATGTTGCCTTGGACTTTTGGTTTTGCCATTTTATTCTCTCTCTCTCTGTCTCTTTTTGGGGGGGATTGGGGAGGGTTGTGAAGATTCAAAAATGATATTATTGCCATGGCTGCCACCTTCCCCAAATCTAGAAATTGTATTACTTCTGTATCAGAGTAATTAATAAAGAGGTTTTAACTTTGACACAACAAAACACAAGAACAATGAGAAGTTCTGGGCAATATAGCAACTTGAGGGCATGGAACCCTTGCTCCGGTTGTCCCCCGACATGACAAATGACATACAGATTAGGAGGGGAGAGGGTTCAGCAGCAAATAGCAGCACCCTTTTATCGGAGACTCTGAAGGGCTGCGGCCAGCTTTTGCTGGGGGTAATGTAGGCCTTCTCAACTCTTCTTGGTGAAGGACCTTTCTTTTTTTTCTTTTAAAATAATATTTCTAATCTATAATGGATTGATACTTTTGTAAAATACAGTCGAATTTGTTAGTAAAATTAACTGAAAAAAAAGACATACTAAATACAAACACATAGTTTTTATTATCAGATTCAACAGACATAAACTCACTTTGTCTGCATATACACTCGATTTCTGTACTTAACACAGGCCGGGAACATTTTGGGGACAACCACCAACTTGCAGACTGTACTTGTTTCCTAGGCCTGACGTAGGTTCCAGATGGACATGAATTTTGGGGGGACATTATTCAGCCGACTGCATGGAGCATCACTGTTTTGTGAAGCTCGCTTTTATTAGCTCTTGTGTAGAGGGTACAAGAGTATTTTAAAGGCAGAGTCAGAAGAGCTCCTTGGGGAATCACATCCACTCACTGTGAAGGGCCAGGGCTGGAGGTAAGGTTGGGGTATGTGGCAGCTGCCGGAAGGAGACACATCTGGCCCCAGCAGAACCTCTGGAAGCCCAACCTTCTGAGAAGAAGCCTATGGGAATCTTTATTCCCACCTGATACTGATTACGTTTGGCAATGCCGGGGAAAGAGCCAGGCGCTACCATTGAGTGGCTTTCTGAGGGGAAATGTGCCCAACCTGCCTACTGGCTGCCATTGTCTTGGGCTCCAGTCTCACCTCCCTCACTACTCTTCACATTCAACCAGATTTCTTAACTGGCAAAAACACACTCTAAACTTCTTCCATCTTTCTTCACCCTGCCTGAAAGACTGGAACATAGCATCTGATGGAGCCCTCTTAATTCCCAGTTCTTTTTTTTTTTTTTAAGATTTTATTTATTTATTTATTTGAGAGAGAGAGAGAGCAAGAAACAGCACGAGAGGGGAGAAGGTCAGAGGGAGAAGCAGGCTCCCCACCGAGCCAGGAGCCCAACGCGGGACCCAATCCCAGGACTCTGGGACCACGACCTGAGCCGAAGGCAGTCGCTAATTCCCAGTTCTGGTAGACATAGACCTCCTTCTGAAGGATGAACAAACAGATGCACCGGTTAGGATTCCATTGGTCAAACGCAGTAGAAACCAACTCCAACTGGCCCAGGAAACCACGGGAACTTATTATAAGAATATCAGGGGTGCCTGGGTGGCTCAGTCATTAAGCGTCTGCCTTCGGCTCAGGTCACGATCCCAGGGTCCTGGGATCGAGCCCCACATCAGGCTCCCTGCTCGGCGGGAAGCCTGCTTCTCCCTCTCCCACTCCCCCTGCTCGTGTTGCCTCTCTCGCTGTGTCTCTCTCTGTCAAATAAATAAATAAAATCTTAAAAAAAAAAAAAAGAATATCAAGTTGGGCGTGGGCAGCTGTCTCCCAGAAATCCAGGACTGGACTGCAGCCAGGCCTCAGGAGCAAACTGGAACCAGAGGCTCAAACATCATTAGGACTCCTTCTCTCTTTCCACTTCTCATCCTTGTGGATCTGCTTCATTCTTCTTTTTTCTCTAAAGACAAGTTTCTCCTACATCTCTTATCTGAATGGCAGCAAACATGGCTACCAACAGCTACAAAATTTACAGGCGACAGTCTAAGTGTGGGATAACTTCAAAACCTTCTTGCTATAGAACATTCTCAGGACTCTGTCTCAAATCTCCACCAACAGGCCAGGAAGAAGAGCATGCTAATGAGAATGGCAGGAGGAGATGTTGGGAATACAGATGTTGGTCAGCTCATGTGAAACACAAGCTCATGTGCATTGTGCATGACATCGATCCCAGATGCAGCATTCAACAGACACCTTGATCTGTTTGACTCCTTGTTCCACCTTCCCCTAGGGTGTCATCTAGTGGTGAAAGCTGCCTCGTTTCCACCACACCCTCAGTCCAGGTCACATCCCAGGCCAGGAGAAACAAGAAGAGAAGGTCATGGCACGGAAAAGCAGCCCAAGAATAAGGAAATTACCTACTCAATGTTGACCAGCAAACATATAATGTCTTTCTTCCACTTGCTTTTTCCATGTTTCCTCTCTAGACCATGAGCTCTTGATTCTAACAAGCATTTATTGAGTGTTCTTCCATGCCCATCTAGTGGCAACTGCGCCCCAAGTGCCTCTAGGAGTCTCTGCAATCAGTTTCAACATTCAGTCATGGAATGAGTAAAGAAAGCAAAAGGTGCTAAGATGCAAGATGGCCTTGAGATTGAAGGATGATGTCTTCCAGATCTGAACCTCTATCTCCAGGAAAGAATTTCCAAATAGCACAGACGCTGAGCATGGGTTTGGAAGAGAGTCTAAAGCATCTTCAAGTTCCCTGCAGCTCAGGCAGTTCCACAGTCTTATTTTCTCTACAGCGCACAGGGCAAGACCAACAGGAAGTCCCTCAATTGAGATGCAGACAGAATTACCCAGCACTCCTGCCCGTTTTTTTTCTTTCCTTCAAGTACTTGCTCCTCTGGCCATCTGGACCCTCCCTGTGTCCCCCCTGTTGAGCTTGGTGTGCACGTTTTAAATCAGAATCATGCTGCCAACTTGCCCTCCAAAGATGCTGCTCAAATATACACCATCATCAACAGCATATGACAGTACCTCTAGCCTCATATCCTCACTCAAACTGATGCAAATTGTTTAAATTTTTGCCAGTCTGATGGGCAAAAAATATCTTTGTTTTAATTTGTCTTAAAAAATTATTAATAAGGCTGAGCATCTTCTCCTGTGTTCATTTGCCTTTGTATTTTTCTTTCTTTTTTTTTTAGATTTTATTTATTTATTTAATTGACAGAGAGGGAGAGAGAGACAGCGTGAGGGGAACACAAGTAGGGGGAGTGGGAGAGGGAGAAGCAGGCCCCCTGCCGAGCAGGGAGCCCCATGCGGGGCTCGATCCCAGGACCCCGGGATCATGACCTGAGCCGAAGGCAGTCGCTTAACCAACTGAGCCACCCAGGTGCCCCGCCTTTGTATTTTTCTTAAGACTATTTTCATATTGGGTTGTTTACTTTGCCCAAAAAAAGCCATGTTAACATAAAAGACAACCTACTGAATGGGAGACGATATTTGCAAATGTCATATCTGATAAAGGGTTAGTATCCAAAATCTATAAAGAACTTATACAACTCAACATCCAAAAAACAAATAATCCAATTTAAAAACGGGCAGAAAACATGAACAGACATTTCTCCAAAGAAGACATCCAGATGGCCAACAGACACATGAAACGATGCTCAAATCACTCATCATCAGGGAAATGTAAATCAAAATAACAATGAAATACCACCTCACACCTGTCAGAATGGCTAAAATAAAAAACACAAGAAACAACGTGTTGGGGAGGATATGGAGAAAAAGGAACCCTCTTGGGGCGCCTGGGTGGCTCAGTCATTAGGTGTCTGCCTTCAGCTCAGGTGGTGATCCCAGGGTCCTGGGATCGAACCCCGCATTGGGCTCCCTGCTCTGCGGGAAGCCTGCTTCTCCCTCTCCCACTCCCCCTGCTTGTGTTCTCTCTCTCGCTGTGTCTCTCTCTGTCAAATAAATAAATAAAATCTTAAAAAGAAAGAAAAAGGAACCCTCTTGCACTGTTGGTGGGAATGCAAACTGGTGAAGCCACCATGTAAAACAGTATGGAGGTTCCTCAAAAAATTAAAAATAGAACTACGGTATGATCCAGTAATTCCACTACTGGGTATTTACATAAAGAATACAAAAACACTAATTCAAAAAGATACACGCACCTCTGTTTATTGCAACATTATTTACAATAACCAAATTATGGAAGCAGCCCAAGTGTCCATGGATAGATGAATGGATAAAGAAGATGTGATATATATATATATATATATATATATATATATATATATATATATATATGGAATATTATTCATCCACAAAAAAGAATGAAATCTTGCCATTTGCAACAACATGGATGGAGCTAGACAGTATAATGCTATGCAAAATAAATCAGAGAAAGACAAATAGCATATGATTTCACTCATATGTAGGATTTAAGAAACAAAACAAAGAGCAAAGGGGAAAAAAAAAAGAGAGAGAGAGAGGCAAACCAAGAAACAGACTCTTAATTATGGAGAACACACTGATGGTTACCAGAGGGGAGGTGGGTGGCGGGAAGTGTTAAATAGATGATGGGGATTAAGGAGGGCACTTGTGATGAGCACTGAGTGTTGTATGGAAGTGTTGAATCACTATATTGTACACCTGAAACTAATATAACACTGTATGTTAACTATACTGGAATTAAAAAAAAATCTATGTTAACAAAATTAACCCCTTCACACTGATATGTTTTCTCATTTGTCTTTTGCTACACATTTTTTTTGTTCATGGGAAATCTTTTATATCTTATACATTTCTTAAGTACAGGATATTTAACTATAAAAATATATGCAGCTTTAAAATATTCAAATCTAAGATTTTATTCAACTTTATTTATTTATTTATTTATCTGAAGTATAGTTGATATAAATGTTACATTGGTTTCAAGTGTATATGCATACATTTCAAATTTCATATAGCCAATTTATTGCTTTTCTCCTCTGTGGTTTCTGAGCTTGGACACATTTTCAGTACTCTCAGAAGATAAAATATCCCCCTGTGTATTTTTCTAGTAGCTTTAGTGTTTCATTTTTATATGTTTACTCTTCGACCCACCTGGGATTTATTTTGATAAAAGGCATGAAATAGGGATCCAGCCTCTGTGTGTGTGTATTTGTGTGTTTATGTAAAGTGGAAAGACAATTGTCTAAAATGCCATTTATTGAGTGCTGCCTTTATTGTTTATTAAATTTCTCCTTTATCATATACTAAATTTTCATATGGATTTTTAAAATTCTGTTTCATTGATCAGCCTTCCTACTTTGGTATCTGTGTTACTATATGTAGTTATTATTTAATTAATATTTCCTAGGACTTACTCTACCTAACGGCATACCTTTGGCCCTATATTCCTGCCTATTCTCCACGCAAATTTTTCCATCTGGACATTAGTATCATTATGTTGATATTCTTAACTGAGATTGTAACGAGTTTACCCATTAAACTAGCAAGAGTCGCTATCAAAGAAGACTTTGATGTACTTCAGTTGAGTTTTACAGTTTTTTAATATATTAATTCAACAAATGTTTATTGAGTGTCTGCCATGTGCCAGTCGCCGTTTTTGGTGTTTAGGATCCAGCAGTGAAGCGAACAGGCAGAGAAGCAAAATACCAATAAGTAAGTGATGCAGTGTTATCATGTGGTTCGTGCTACGAGAGCAAAGAGGGTCGGGGGTGCCTGCAAGGGGGGCCTCAGGGGGCAAGTTCACACAGGGAAGTCAGTAGGCCCCATTGAAGAAGGGACCTTAGTTTTTAAATAAGCAAGTCTTGGTTTCATTGCTTAGTTGTGTAATCTATTTACAACTTGTTCTGTGGGATTCCCCTTTTGTTTTCGTTTTTATTTAGTTAAAAAAATCTAAGTTATACACAAATGTTATTTCAGAAGTCAAATAATTCCACAACCTCCTGTACCTCTTCCCCTCATTTTCTTTTTCTCAGAGACAAGCACTACATGTAGCTATTATTGTATTACATAATATTATTATATTATTATACTTCTCCTTGACTTTCAGCTTTGGCATTATCTACCAATTTACTACTCTGAAAGTTAAGAATCTAACCCTGTTTCACCACACCCCTTGCAACCACCCTGCACATTCACATGCTTCCTCTTCCTCATCTTCTTAGGACAGTAACAGCATAATTTTATAACAAAATCAACACTTACAATTACTATGTGAATACTTAAAATGCATTTCTCAGGCATTCCTTGGCAATCTTACATTCAAGTTGTCACGAAGAAATCTTCCCAAGCTTACATAAATATTTAGCAATGCCAGGTTTTACTTAGAGCTGATAATTTCTGCTTAATTTTCGGTAATCAATTGAAGTATTTACTTTTGTATTTCCTGTCTCTCCCAGCAGAGGTGATCCTTAGATTAGCTCTCCCCTCCCCAATCTGACTGCAGATTGGAAAGTCAGGATTATTTTCCTGAGCCATTTTGGGAACCACATGACTCTGGGACACGTCTTTCTCTTCCTAGAGTGTGAGTCTCATTGGAAGTGTACCAGGTATAGTTGGCCTTTTTGTGTCCCGAGCAAGAAGACTGGACTTCCTTTTTTTTTTTTTTTAAAGACTTTATTTATTTATTTGACAGAGAGACAGCAAGAGAGGGAAAACAAGCAGGGGGAGTGGCAGAGGGAGAAGTAGGCTTCCCGCCGAGCAGGGAGCCCGATGCGGGGCTCGATCCCAGGACCCTGGAATCATGACCTGAGCTGGAGGCAGACGCTTAACGACTGAGCCACCCAGGCGCCCCAAGGACTGGACTTTCTTATTACCTGTCTTGACTTTACTGCAGCCCAGAACTGTGGGCAATGGGATACAGGTGAAGTCTGTAGGTTAATTTAGATTCAGAGGACTCTGAAGTCCTTGGCAAGCCAGGTAGACTTCAGAATCTCAGGACCAGCTAGTTAGGAAACGTTGATAGTTATAGAAAAAAAGTGAAATTTAGCCTACAACCCTGGGAAACAAGAAGTACTCATCTCTGCCCACATGTTCATTCTCTACTAGACTGCCTGCTTTTCAGAAGTACAAGGAAATTACCTATCAAGCATCCAGTCTCTGAAGAAGCTACCAGGAAATAATTTATTGACTACTGATATACATAATTCTTGGACTCCTAAGGCTATTTTAATACTTTACTATTGAGCTCCTCAAATCACTACTGATTGACTGTTGGCCTCTGTCTGAAGGAAAGCACTCACTGAGCAGAGACCATAGTTCTTTCCATCTCCCAGCTGAACTAGAAGTCAAGGCTCTAGGTAGGTGAAGACATCATAATTGTCTAAAGCTTTTGAAATCAGGCCTGGAATCCCAGTTTTGGAAATACACACCCCTATGGAGTTATCAGTGAAGAGTACGCTGGGGCTTTTCTCCTTAGGGATGATGATGATGTTGCCAATGTCTCAATGATACAGGATAATTTTGAGTGCAAAGAGGCCACTTTCCTTAGCCCTCCAGATGGAGTCCCCAGAACAAAAGGCTCAGTCCACTCACACCAGCACAGCTGCATAGGTTGGAGTTGGCCTTTCCAAAATGACCAGCTTGTTCTGTGCCCTAGGACATGCACACAGAACACCAGGAGCACCAGGGCACTCTTCACCAGGAGCTTGCTGTGGAACAAGATCCGCTGGTGGTTTCTGAAAGGTTGTGTAGTCTTTTTTTTTTTTTTTTTTAGGATTTCATTTATTTATTTGACAGAGAGAGAGAGAGACAGCGAGAGAGCGAACACAAGCAGGGGGAGTGGGAGAGGGAGAAGGAGGCTTCCCGCGGAGCAGGGAGCCCGATGCGGGGCTCGATCCCAGGAGCCTGGGATCATGACCTGAGCCGAAGGCAGACGCTTAACCGACTGAGCCACCCAGGTGCCCCATGAAAGGTTGTGTAGTCTTTTTTTTTTTTTTAAAGATTTTATTTATTTATTCATGAGAGACAGAGACAGAGAGAGAGAGGTAGAGGGAGAAGCAGGCTCCCAAGGAGCAGGAAGCCCGATGTGGGACCCGATCCCAGGACCCTGAGATCATGACCCGAGCCGAAGGCAGACGCTCAACCATCTGAGCCACCCAGGCGCCCGAAAGGTTGTGTAGTCTTAATGCATGCTCTTCAAACCTAGGTGTGCACATCGCTGGGGGTAAATAAAGCTTTCCCAAGGAATAGGCAGGCAGGGGTAGTTTTAAATTATGAATATTTACAGTAAGCCAGAAATTATATCTTTTTTTTAAGAAATCATATCTTTACGACTATTTAAACTTAGGAAAAATTTCAAATGCTAGTTTAAAAATGTGTGTGTGTGTGTGACATAGTTTCACAAAATTATTTTGAAGGGAAATCGGCAAAACTGTTTGAAGTTCACTGATGGAGTAAACAGAACATTGGGCCTGGCCTTTGAAGTCCTAACCAGAACTAGACTCTTACTTGTCTGCTTTGTGACTGGAGCACAGCGAATGCATATGACAATTCACCCTAGAGTGCCTCACAGGAGAGTTAATTCACTTTCCCGCCTTTCCTATGAGCTCCCACTTTGCTCAGGTGGTATTTTGGCTCCCAGGGGCAAAAATGGAAACTGCCTCCAAAACTCCTTGGTGTTTTTAGAATCCGGTGCCATAAAGGCATGAAAGCCTTCATGTGGGGACTGAAAGTGAGAAATATGAAGAGCTGGAGTCACACAGCACAGATGTTGCTAAACAGCCCTGCAGGACAGCAAAAAGGGCCCCTTTCCTTGACAAAACCTGACTTTTGGAAGACTGGGGGGGTATAAAAGAGGGTGAGGAAGCAGGCTGGTTTCTCTAGAACTGGGGTGAATACTTTTCCCTCTCATTCTGACATTGCAATCTTACAGTTGTTAAACGTCTGAAAAACTGCTTATGTCTCTTTCTTCCCGCATTCCTGCTTTGGGACAAAAGTTGAAAGCCACCAGGAAATGAGTAAGCTGAACTCAAAGCCAGTGGTTCTCAAACTCTGGAAGCACCAGAACCACCTGCAGAGCTCATTAAAACACAGATTACTGGGCTCCACCCCCAGAGGTTTTGACTGAGAATCTGCATCTTTACCAAGTCCCAGAGGATACTGATGTGCTGGTCCACAGACCCCACTTTGAGAAGCGCTGCTCTAACCACATGCATGTCTGTGGTGAGTGAGATGAGCTAGGCATGAATCATGTTGGCCCTTTTTCCACTTTGGTGCCTCCCTCTGTCTAACCTTTCTCATTTGGGATTGGGATCGTTGGATTTTCTCACTCCATTGATGGTGAGTGAAGACTGATGTATTCACCTTTGTTTCTTCTCTCTCCCCTCCTCCTCTCTGGCCTTAAAAGGAACTGATGGGCTAGTTCCTACTCATTCTTCACATCCGGCTAAGATGTCACTTTTTCCTGGATCACAATTGGTTAGGTAGCCTTCCTGGGTGCTTTGATAAGGCCTTGAACCTCCCCCAATATACTACATGTCACATTATATTATCACTGTCTGTTTTCTTTTCTGTCACTCCCACCAGACGGTGAACCCCTTGAGGGCAGGGACTGTGTCCAGGAGTCTTGTTGTGAGGTAAAGAATTCTTAGACTTTAAAAACATGAGAATAGAGAAGAAGGGATGGATATGAGAGATATTGTAAAGGAATATTCTTCCCAGTGCCTCCTCCACAGTAAGTGTCTGTAAATGCTTATTTAATTAAGTACACACATTAAAAGAGCTTGTTGACTGATGCTTTATGGAGGGTAAGCTGGAGAAGAGATCTAACATTGGTGAGCCCATAATATGTGCCAGACAACAATAGAGACAGCAAAGTTGAAAATGGCATGGACTTAGAAGGGAGTAAGACAAATGAATGGGTTTGACATTGGTCAAGTGGCATTTAAGGTGGTAGCAAATGCCCAAATAGAGGTGTACATCTGCAGATTATTGATTATAAGTTACAGTCAAGAGCACAAACATGGGAATCACACACATGCTGGTGGCCACACCAAGATCTCTGATCTTGTCATTCTAGTGCCAAAGAGGTTAGTCCAGACCTTGCCAACCAAAGAGACTATTTGCACCAAAGCCCAGATCAGCGCTTGCTTGGCCTGCCAGCCCACCCCACCCCCACCATGTATATGAGTCAGAAGGGAACGAAGACACCCAGCAAGGCAGTCCTTAGGGTCCCTCCTCTGGATATCCTGAGCTTCCAACCTTCCCTTTCTTCTTTCTCTCTTCTCTACCCTGAAGAGTTACAATCTGCTGGTTGAAGAGGTGGGAAGAAGCCACTGCAGGTCTTTCAGTCCCAGCCTCAGGGTGAGAAGGGACACAAGACCTTGGCTGGTGAGCTTGAGTGAGTAAAAGAAAATTGTCCTGGGCGCCTGGGTGGCTCAGTCGTTAAGCGTCTGCCTTCGGCTCAGGTCATGATCCCAGGGTCCTGGGATCGAGCCCCGCATCGGGCTCCCTGCCCCGCGGGAAGCCTGCTTCTCCCTCTCCCACTCCCCCTGCTTGTGTTCCTGCTCTCGCTGTCTCTCTTTCTCTGTCAAATAAATAAATAAAATCTTTAAAAAAAAAAAAAGAAAATTGTCCTGAGGACCTTTTTCTATGCCACCGCACTGCCCCTTCTGCTCCTTAATGACAAGGCAGTTGGCTTCCACCTATGGTCAGGTCTCATTTAACTTGGAGGGGAAGCTCATTGGCCAGAAGGCTTAGTAGATCCTCTGCTCTCTCTTCCTCAAATATCGTTTTCACACAAGTCCAGGGATCCTGATACTTTTCTTTACAAGATTGCTTTTTTATTTTCCCAGCAGTGGATGCAGGGATGGGGGTGAGCCACTGAAGCTACTGGTGGTGTAGAGGCTGAAAACTTCAGAGATGAACTTGCATCAAGGGCTGCTGTACTTTAACCAACCTGACAGTATAATTAATGCATTCTTTTTTTTTTTTTAAGATTTATTTATTTATTTATTTATTTATTTGAGAAGAGAGTGAGAGAAAGAGCATAGAGGGAGAGGAGAAGCAGGCTCTACAATGAGCAGAGAGCTTGATGCCGGGCTCAATCCCAAGACCCTGAGATCATGACCCTCTGAGCCGAAGGCAGAAGCTTAATCAACTGAGCCACCCAGGCGCCTCTATGTATTCCTTGTTGACAAAGAGCTGATGTGTTTGTTTTCTCTCCCCACCTGTAGTTGAGGATAAAGGAAATAAGTTACCAAGAAATTGGATACCACACCAAAGTGACTGAATTCATTCTTGTCGGACTGTCCAAGCACCCCCTATCCCATAGTGTTCTCTTCTGGGCAGTGATGTTTCTCTATATAGTAACTTTGGCAGGAAACAGCATGATCATTTTCCAGGTAGGAGTCAATTCTCAGCTCCACATGCCAATGTATTTCTTTCTCAGGAACTTGTCTTTACTGGATCTCCTGTTTTCCACCACTGCTGTACCACTGATTAGCCAACTCTCTGTGGAAATTTCCCACCGTTTCCTACAGTTCCTGTTTTGCCCAGCTCACCATTTGAGCCTTCTTGGTGCTGGCTGAATATTTCCTTCTTGCTATTATGGCTTATAACAGATTTGTGGCTGTATCAGACCCACTCAGGTACAACCTGGTCATGTCTTCTCACATATACATCTCAATTGGCTTTGCTTGCATGGATAAGGGCTTTCTTGCTCACTCTTATGCCCATTATGCTCTTTCCCATCAGTTTCTGTGGGCATAACTCGGTCGATCACTTCTCCTGTGAAGTCCAAGCCATCTTTAAGTTGCTCTGTTCCAACACCATTTTCTTAGAGGTTATGATGATGGTGTGCACTGTCATTTCAATGCCAGTCCCCTTAATTTTCATCCTTATCTCTTACCTTTGTAACCTCAGGGTGGTCTTAAGAATCCACCTAACTGAGGCCAGGCTTAAAGCCTTTTCCACATGTGGCACTTACCTTGTCATGATCACCATCTACTTTGGAACACTAATATATATTTACGTGAGACTCCAGATCAAAAAGTCTCAAGATGGGGGCGCCTGGGTGGCTCAGTCATTTAAGTAGTTGCCTTCGGCTCGGGTCATGATCCTAGGGTCCTGGGATCGAGCCCCACATCGGGCTCCCTGCTCAGCGGGAAGCCTGCTTCTCCCTCTCCCTCTGCCTGCTGCTCTGCCTGCTGCTCTGCCTACTTATGCCCTCTCTCTCTATCTCCGTCAAATAAATAAATAAAATCTTTAAAAAAAAAGTCTCAAGATGGAGACAAAATTGTCTCTGTTCTATGAAACAGTGATCCTGATGCTAAATTCCCTCATCTACACCTTGAGAAATAAGGATGTGAAAGCTGCTCTTGGGAGAGTAACTTCTGAAATAGGGAAGGACTTGCAAAGCATCTGAATAATGGAAGAAATCACATGAGAACAGGCATTTGATAGCATAAAAATATAAAACTGCTGTATGTCACATGCATCTTAAATAAAAATGAAGGGCAAGTTACACATAAGGAGCAAGGTTTGCAACATACATAACAGAAATATAATCAATAGTCTTTATATATATAAAACCTCTTGCATTCATTAAGACAGAAGATAAATACTCCAGTAAGAAAATGGCCAAAGGACACAAACATGCAATTCAGTAAAAAAAAAATCACAGTTAAGCAACGACAAAATATCACTTTTCATTTTTCATATTAACAAAAATGAACAATGTTTATAGTAAATGGTGTTGGTGAGAGTTTGGGGAAATACCACTGGGGGCATGTAAATTGGTACAGACTTTTGGAAGACAATTTCACTAGCTATAAAAAGCAAACATTCGGGTAACCCATTTGGTTGGGGATGTGGCTCTCAACTGGCAGTGGGGTGGGTCTATAAGCCCAGTAGCTCTGAGAATACCCACACAGGAACAAGATATCAATCTCCACTTTTTGCAGACTCCCACAGACTGTACATGTGAGCGGTTTGCCCCCACACTCTTCTCAACACTGGGAGAACCTTGGGGAGGAGGGGAATGGTTTCTCCCCAAAGGCAACTCCTCCACCTTTGAAATGGGGCCCTTCAGCAATCTCTGTGGGGAAATGGTTGGTCCCAAACAGGTGGTTTTCATTATTTAGAATGGAAGAATTTTATTTTGAGAATCTTTTTTTTTTTTTTTCATAGCTGTGGACTTTAGTCATCAGTTCCAGGAAAATAGGAAAGATCCACTATTGTGGACTGAATATTTGTGTTCCCCCCACCTGCAATTCATAGATTGAAGCCCAAACTCCAATGTGATGGTATTTGGAGATGGGGCCCTGGTCTGATGGGATTAGTGCCCTTATAAGAAGAGGAGGATATAGCAGAGCAATCTCTTTCTCTCTCTCACGTGCCATGTGAAGGCACAGAGAGAAGGCAGTCATCTGTAAGTCAGGATGAGAGCTCTTATCAGAAACTGAATCAGCTAGTGCCTTGATCTTGGACTTCCAGCCTCCAGAACTGTGAGAAATACATGTCTGCTGTTTAAGCACTCAGTCTATGTTATTTTGTTATAGCAGCCTGAGCAGACTGAGACATGGCCTTGGCATCTCATGTCACCATGCCACCTTGATGCACCCTATGTCACAGAAATACTGATATGTGTATGTAACATGTTTGTTCAAGAGTGCTTGTTAAAGCACTGTTCGGACTTGTGAGATTTTTTAATAAAAGCCGTAAGTGTCCATCAACAAAATGATAATTAAATAAATTTCAGTACGTCCATACTATGGAACATTATGTAGCTAAGGATGGCCCTACTCTACAGGTCTCTTATTCTTCTGGGACAGAAGGTTACCTGGCTATTGGGATGTGTATTTTTCATGACAATGGCAGAAGTCTCAAGAGGGGTAACCATGATGCTTCCTAAGGCCTTGGACCAAATTAACACATTGTTACTTTTGCCCAGAAGAAACCATGAGTAACACAACATGTCTTGAACATGGTATAAAAATAATCAAAGACGGGGTGCCTGGGTGGCTCAGTTGGTTAAGCGGCTGCTTTCAGCTCGGGTCATGATCCTGGGGTTCTGGGATCGAGCCCTGCGTCGGGCTCCCTGCTCAGCGGAGAGCCTGCTTCTCCCTCTCCCTCTGTCTGCTGCTCTGCCTACTTACGCTCTCTATCCCTGTTAAATAAGTAAATAAATAAAAATCTTTAAAAAAAAAAAAAGAAAAAGAATCAAAGACAAATAGGAAAAAAACCCCACAAAATTTCCATAAGGATTGTTTTGTTGCAGAGGAAAAAGCATTTTGGCAAGTTTAGGGAGAAAGAGGTATATTGCAGAGATATTAAATAAGCTTATATGATTGTTGGGAGGGCTGAAGAAATAAACTCCAGGCCGATCTTCCAGAAACAAATTACCAAACAGAGTGATGATCTTCACTGGTAAGATGGCTCACACCCTGATTCTCTCCCCATTAACTCAGTCTCAAATTAAGGTCTTGTTGAGTGCATCTGATTAGAAGAACCTAAATAACATCTGGAAACCTACCTGCAAAGGAGTCTGGGAAGGCACGCTGGAAAGAGCTTTGAATATCCAGCACATACATTCCCATTGTCAGAATACACTGAGAATATGTTAATATTTATCCTCCCACAGGTTTTGTCTACACATCTATATATATACATAAACCTCTCCTCTGTCATCTTTCTCCACTCTTCTTATTGTGAACTACTCAGTCATTCTGTCCCTTAGACATGCCAAGCTCATTTTCACTTTAGGGTCATTACAATTGCTGTTTCTTCTATTTGGAACCCTCTGGCCCCAGACCTTCATTTGGCTTCCTCTCTCCCTTCCTTCCTTCCTTCCTTCTTAATTTGTGTGTATAAGATACTTCAAACATACAGAAAAGTTTTAAAGAATAGTGTAACAAACACTCATGTATCCATTACACAACTTTAATAATCTTAAAATTTTACAATATTTTGTTTTAGATTTGTAATGAAGTTGAAAAGAAGAGGGAAACAAAAAAATTGGATCATGAGTGTAGACATAGGGAACTCAGAGACTCCATAAAGCATAATAACATTTGTATCATGGGAGTCCCAGAAGAAGATGGGGGGGAAAAGGGGCAGGTTTATTTGAGCAAATTAGAGCTGAAAACTTCTCTAATCTGGGGAAGGAAACCCAGGAGGCACAGAGAACTCCCATCAAAATCAACAAAAGCGGGACAACACCAAGACATATCATCGTAGAATTTGCAAAATACAGAGATAAAGAAAAAATCCTGAGAGCAGCAAGGGAAAAGAAATCCCTAACTTACAAGGGAAGACAAATAAGATTAGCAGCAGACTTATTCACAGAAACTTGGCAGGCCAGAAGACAGTGGTATGATATATTCAACGTGCTGAATGGGAAAAATCTGCAGCCAAGAATACTTTATCCAGCAAGTCTGTCATTCAGTATAGAAGGAGAAAGATGAGCTTACCAGACAAACAAAAACTAAAGGAGTTCACGACCACTAAACCAGCCCTGCAAGAAATATTAAAGGGCCTCTTTGAGTGGGAAAGAAAGACCAAAAGCAACAAAGATGAAAGGAACAGAGAAAATCTCCAGAAACAATGACTTTACAGGTAATACAGCGGCACTGAATTCATATCTATCAATAATCACTCTCAATATAAATGAACTAAATGCTCCAATCAAAAGACAGAGTATCAGAATGGATAAAAAACCAAGACCCATCTATATGCTGCCTATAAGAGACTCACTTTATTTTTTAAAAGATTTATTTATTTATTTATTTGTCAGAGAGAGCACAAGCAGGGGGAGTAGCAGGCAGAAGGAGAGGGAGAAGCAGGCTCCCTGCTGAGCAAGGAACCGGATGTGGGACTTGATCCCAGGGTCCTGGGATCATGACCTGAGCCAAAGGCAGACGCTTAACGACTGAGCCACCCAGACGTCCCAGGAGACTCAATTTAGACCTAAAGACAGCTTCAGACTGAAAGTGAAGGGATGGAGAACTATTTATCATGCTAATGGACATCAAAAGAAAGTCAGAGTAGCCATCCTTATATCAGACAAACAAGATTTTATTTGTTTTATTTGTTTATTTTTTTTAAAGATTTTATTTATTTGACAGAGACACAGCGAGAGAGGGAACACAAGCAGGGGGAGTGGGAGAGGGAGAAGCAGGCTTCCCGCCGAGCAGGGAGCCCGATGTGGGGCTCGATCCCAGGACCCTGGGATCATGACCTGAGCCGAAGGCAGACGCTGAACGACTGAGCCACCCAGGCGCCCCGAGATTTTAAACCAAAGACTGTAACAAGAGATGAAGAAGGGCACTGCATCCTAATAAAGGGGTCTATCCAACAAGAAGATCTAACAATTATAAATATATATGCCCCCAACTTGGGAGCACCCAAATATATAAATCAATTAACAACAAACTTGAAGAAACTCATTGATAATAATACAATAATAGTACAGGACTTTAACACCCCCACTTACAGCAATGGACAGATCATCTAAGCAGAAAATCAACAAGGAAACAATGGCTTTGAATGATACATTGGACCAGATGGACTTAACAGATATATACAGAACATTTCATCCTAAAGCAGCTGAATACACATTCTTTTCAAGTACACATGGAACATTCTCCAGAATAGAATTTTCTGATTTTACTTGAAAATGAATAGCCAATGTACCAAAAAGTCACCACAAACAAATTGAAAGGTAAGCCACAAACTGGAAGAAGATGTTTGCTATGCGTCAAACTGACCAAGCGTTAGTAGCTATATTCTAGAATATAAAGAATTTGTATTTTCCAAAAGGCTCCCCTGCTAACTGCCCATTGGCAAGAACTTAATCACGCGACCACTCCTAGTGGCAAGAGATACCAGGAAATAGGGGCGCCTGGGTGGCTCAGTCATTAAGCATCTGCCTTCAGCTCAGGTCATGGTCCCAGGGTCCTGGGATGGAGCCCCACATCGGGCTCCCTGCTCGGCGGGAAGCCTGCTTCTCCCTCTCCCACTCCCCCTGCTTGTGTTCCCGCTCTCCCTGTCTCTCTCTCTCTGTCAAATAAATAAATAAAATCTTCAAAAAAAATTTTTAAATAAAAAAGTAAAAATAAAGAGATGCCAGGAAATATTGTGTTTTTCTGGGCTGCCATGAGACAGATATGAAACAAGAAGAGGATAGAGATTGAATGATGGCTAGCAGTCTCTGTCACAATCTTGCTAAAAGGTCTCTAACTCACTTATTTGAGAAATCATATTTTAAAAACCCTTTCTTTTGTTTCTTTGCTTTCTACTTCATTAATATCTGCTCTTATCTTTATGTTTCTTTCCTTACACTTGCTTTAGGTTTATTCTGTAGATGTTTTACTAGCTTCTTGACTTGAACACAATTTATTTTCAGTCTTTCATGATGTTTTAGACCTTTAAGAAATGTAAGCTTTTTATTGTGAAATAATTTTAGACTTACAGAAGAGCTGCAAAGATAGTACAGAAAATTTCCATATACCCTTCAATCAGCGTCCCCTAAAATTAGCATCTTACAAAACCATGGTACATTTATTAAAACGAAGAAATTAACATTGGGTCAATACTATTAACTAAGCCATAGACTTTATTCAGACGTCCCCAGCTTTTCTACTAATGTCTTTTTTCTGTTCCAGGATCTAACCTATATTTAGTCATCATGTCTCCTTAGTCTCCTCTGATCTGTGATGGTGTCTCCATCTTTCCTTGTTTTTATGACCTTGACATTTGTTTAAAGATTTCATTTATTTATTTGAGAGAGAGCATGAGAGAGAGCATGGGAAAGGAAGGGAGGGGCCAAGGAGCCAAGGGAGAGGGAGAAATAGACTCCCCCGCTGAGCAGGGAGCTCAATGTGGGGCTCAATCCCAGGATCCCAGGATCAGGACCTGAGCCAAAGGCAGATGCTTAACCGAATGAGCCACCTAAGCGCCCTGACCTTGACATTTTTTGAAGAGCATCGGCCATACATTTTGTAGAATTTCCCTCTATTTGGGTTTTTCTGATGTTTTTCTCGCGGCTAAACTGAGTTATGGAATTTTGGGAAGAACAACACAGAAGGGAAGTGCCCTTCTCCTCACATCTCACCAGGGGCACATGAGATCAGCATGCCTTGCCAATGGTGAAGTTCACTTGGATCACTTGGTTTAGGAGATGCCTTCCAGGTTTCTCTGCTGTCAAGTTACTATTTTCCCTTTCAACAAATCCTTAGAAGGGAGTAACTAAGTCCAGCCCACCCTCAAAGGGAGGAAAACCAAGCTCAATCTCCTGGAGTGAGGAGTAGCAAAGAATTTGTGGATATATGTTAAAACCACTACAGTTATTAATAAACATTTCAGGGGAGATAGTTGAGGATATGCAATTATCTGGTTTCTCCTTAAAGTTTCAGTCACTAATTTAGCATTCATTGGTGGACCTTGCTGGCAGCCATTATTATCCAGGTGTTCTATTGGTGATTTTCTAATTCCCCTATTCCAGTCTTTCATGATCTTAAATATATCTATTTAAGGCTACGACTTTCTCTCCGATAACCACTGCCTCCTGTAAGTTTGATGTGTAGCACTTTTACTGCCATTCAGTTTTAAATATTTCACAATGTCTACAATTATTGGCTCTTTTATCAATGAGTTATTCAGGAGTGCATTTTAAGGTTCCAAGCATGTGTGTTTGACTTGATTGTTTTAAAATTGTTTCATGGGATGCCTGGGTGGCTCAGTCGGTGAAGCATCTGCCTTCAGTTCAGGTCATGATCCCGGGGTCCTGGAATTGAGTCCCACGTCTGGCTCCCTGCTCAGCGGGGAGCCTGCTTCTCCCTCTGCCCCTCCCCCCGCCTGCCTGTGCGCTCTCTCTCTCTCTCTCTCTGACAAATAAATAAAATCTTTAAAAAAATAAAATTGTTTCAAATGTATTTGTATAGTGGTCAGAGAATGTGGTCAATATGATGTTGATTTTTAAGATTTGTTGAAACTTCTTTTGTGACCCAGTATGTGGTCAGTTTTTATAATTGGGAGCCCCCATATTCTCTATGTAGTGAGTGCAGGGTTTCTGTGTGTCTTTCAGGTTGTTGTTGGGATTTTCTATGTCCTTCCCAATATTTTGTGCATGATCTTTCTGTTTCTGGTAGAGGTGGGTTAAATGCACTACGATTTGCCTTCTTTCTTCTGAGTGGGACTTTTGTTTTGCATACAAAAACAAAATGGTCATATTAAGCATCCTGGGAGTCCAGTGCAGATTTTTTCGTTTCTCTTTCTTTTTGGCCCCTCCTTGCCCCACCACCGTGACCACCTCCACTCCACCTCCACATGACCCCTCCAACCCCACTCCCAGGTAACCTATGTGAACAACCTAGTTCATGTCCTTCAATAGAACCAAATACCCACATGTGTCTATATACACTTGCAGAAAAATGTAGGTATTTTTGTCATTTGTTTCACAAAATTGGGCTCACACGATACACATTTTGGGCATCTTTTTTCCTCACTTAGTAACTAACATCTCTCCAAATCAGTTTTTATAGTTCTGGTTCACTCTTTTTATGCCTACATAATATTTGCAGTCATCAGAATGCTTTTGAGATCTAGTTAGCACAGTTTCATTCATTCTTTTCACTGCTGCATTTTAATCTACTGGATGGATATGCTCCATTGCATTTATCCATTTCCTTACTGATGGCGATTTAGATTGGTCCTAGTTTTTCCTATCACCAATGTCCTCGGGCATGTGTCATTATACACATTATGTGCTGAGGTTTCACTAGGAGAGATACATCTGGCAGTGGATCTGCTGGGCCATGGAGAGAATGGGCATTTTGAGTTGTAATATTTTTAGTTCAATCCTGCTGCTACTATGACCCACAAACTGAGTGACCATGGGCAAGCGGCAGACTCTCTGTGTGCCTGTTTCCTCACCTATAGATGGAGACAATAGTACACACTTCAATCATAGGATTGTTTGGGGGTTTAGTTCATATTTATCTACAGCGTTCAGAAGAGTGCCAGGAGATCTAAGTGGGTGTTGTATAATTTGCTATTCACAGATTCTGCCAGATCACCCTGTCAAGTGGCTGTCCTACTTTGCATGCCCGCCAGCAGTGTGCAAAACCCTGGTTTCCTCATAACCTTGGGAAGTTTTGCAAATCTGATGAATGAAAAATGATTTGTGGTTTTATCTTTTTTAAAAGATTTTATTTATTTTTTGTGCGCGCACGAGAGAGAGAGCGCAAAAGTGCACGAGATTTTTATTTATTTGACAGAGACCGAGAGCAGGAACACAAGCAGGGGGAGTGGGAGAGGGAGAAGCAGGCTTCCCGCTGAGCAGGGAGCCCGATGTGGGATCCCAGGGACCCTGGGATCAGGACCTGAGCCGAAGGCAGACGCTTAACCGACTGAGCCACCCAGGCGCCCCATGTGTTGTGGTTTTAGTTTGTATTTGCTGATTATTGATGGTGATCATTGTAATTCCTTCCCTTTTGAATTAACTCAGGGATCAGTAAACTATGTAATGTTGTATTGGAGCAGGTTAGTATACACACTGTGAGAGATCACATAGCCTGCGAAGCCAAACCGATTTCCTGTCTAACCCTGCTTATTGCCTATTTGTACCACACACCGCCCCCCCCCCCGCCCCCCGCCCCGTTCTCATAGCGGGCCGTTCGTCTCTGTTGGGAACATAGGCTTGCAACTATTTTCTGCCGTAGAATGCTTCACATTCACCATTGCATTTAGTCTCCACAAGCCCAGGAGGGAGTGGTTGCTACTTCTGCGTTTTAGAGACGGGAAACTGAGGCTCCAAAGCGGAGGCACCAAAAGAGGCGTGGCCAGAGACGTGGGACCGGGAATCCAACCCAAATAAAGAGCCAGCCCCAAAGCTCCAAGTGAGTCCGTTGTGTTCCTCCTTCCCCTCTCCGTCCATTATCCCCAACACACACAGCTTTTAATGTGCTCCTTTTGTCCTTTGAGATTGTCAGTAGGATGCCAAGTTGGGGTCATTTTAAAAGGATCAAATGCTTCATATGTGCCAGGTACTGGGAAGAAATAGGGGCTGGGAAGGAGGGAGACTGGAACCAGTTTGCACTGACAATCCCCTTCAAATTTGGCTGCTCCTGATTCCTGCTGCTTCCTCAAAGTGGGCCTGAACTTTCTCAGAGACCCCTGGTCTCCCTGGCTGACCTAAGATCAGACTAGGTCTTGATTAGCCTGAACTAATCAAGAGGTTACGTTTTTACTTCTCATCTATTCCTTGCGTCACCTCAACCCCTAAACACACACACACACACACACACACACACAAACCCCTAATCAGCCAGAAATGTGTGTTTTAGCTTCCAGCAAACAGGCCAGGGCCATCTCACCTGTTTGTGCATCATGGACGATACAACAAGACCGAGACCTCTCAAGTTCTAGAAAACTCACAACTTTTGACCATGGCCCAGGGAGACACCCAACTCAGAGTGCTCCCACCCTCAGGTGAGTCTAGAGGGTTTGGTTTATCAGCAGGAGGATGCACAGGGCAAACTTCTGGCTCCGTTACTTCCAGGACCTCAGCCTGGTTCCCAGATCTTTCTGCCTACCCAGACTGCTCTCTCCTAGGAAACACCATAGACAGGGTTGCCTGAAGCCAGGGCTCCAGGGAAGGCAGGCTGGAGGGAAGGATGGAGCCGCCGGACAGAGCAGGGGCAACTTGCCCACAGAGGATGGCGCTGCCTCATGGCAGACCCTACTAGGCTCTTCCCACCTCTCTCCTGAGTTTGGGAACTGGATTTTATGTTCTCTTTCAGGTGATCAGGGGCCAATTCTCCATCCAACACAACAGGAAATGAAGCAGCCACCATGCGGAGCACTGTGTTGCCCTCAAGTAATGCTCTCTAGTTTATTTTTATTTTTTATTTTATTATTTTTTAAAGATTTTATTTATCTATTTGAGAGAGAGAGAATGAGAGACAGAGAGCACAAGAGGGAAGAGGGCAGAGGGAGAAGCAGACCCCCTGCTGAGCAGGGAGCCCGATGTGGGACTCGATCCCGGGACTCCAGGATCATGACCTGAGCCAAAGGCAGTCGCTTAACCAACTGAGCCACCCAGGCACCCTATTTTTATTTATTTATTTTTAATTTATTTATTTGATAGAGACACAGCGAGAGCAGGAACACAAGCAGGGGGAGTGGGAGAGGGAGAAGCAGGCTTCCCGCCGAGCAGGGAGCCCGACGCGGGGCTTGATCCCAGGACCCTGGGATCATGACCCGAGCCGAAGGCAGACGCTTGACGACTGAGCCACCCAGGTGCCCAATGCTCTCTAGTTTAAGCAGCAGGGTCTGTGTCCAGGTTAAATGGACTTATATCTCCCTTCCCACCCCCCTGGAGGGTGGAGGAGGGAGGCTACCTCCTTCCCACTGAAGGTCCCATTCCAGTCTAGCCACTGGGCTTTGGGATGGGGGGTAGGAGCCAGGGAGGTGGCGGGGAGCATAAGTAGAGCAGGGAGGTGAGAATATATTAACAGTCTCTGTCTACCTTGTCTCCTGGGCTTGTGTCCTGTGCAGCAGAGAGAAACTGACAACCTTAAACATCAGCTTGGTATAACCAACCTCTGGCTGGGGCGGGGGCAGACCAGGGCATCTTAGTGCAGAATGTGGGGGTGGTGAGGGGCCAGAGCGTAGGCAGCCACCCAGGGATCAACATTTCTGTGGGAAGGAGACTTGGCAGGCCTAGCCTTGGGGCTTTCTGTGCATTTACACCCCTCTCCTTCTCTCATTGATCTGTCTCCATGCAGAAATATATTGTTCGTACACTTTTCCAACAAGTCCTAGAGATCTTATTTCAGTGTATTTGCAGATACCACATTTATTTTCTCTTTAACTACTGCTTTGTAGGGAGTGTACACGTTTTCACAGGTTCTGAAGGATTCTGATGCACAGCAAAGTTTGAGAACTTTGTGTTTTCCTTTAGAAAACATGTCTACCTTTACCTCAAGTGGTGGTGGGTGGGTCATTCCAAGTTTGGATGGGGGTTCAGATTGCAGGGTTGGGCATGTCCTGTGGGGATAAGGAGGCAGTTTCTGCACCTTTCTCTGTTTCAGTGCTTCATTGACCAATTCCAGACTCTTTGAAGTGAGTGGTAACTCGTTCTGTACTCCTTCCTACAGTCTCTGTGTGTGCGGGCTGGGGGCTGGCCCCAGATGGAGGCTCCTTCCTGAGTCTGTTTTCTGTTGTGAGTTGAACACAACATCCCCCTACCCAGAGACAGCTGGTACCTTTTGAATCCAGGAGCTCTAGCCAGACTGGTTTCCCCTGTTCTCCTGGCCCACTTCTCATCAGAAGGCCCTGCCGTGCTGTCCTGCGAGGCCTTCCCTCTTTCCTAAGGGCTAGCAAAATGTCCCCTGTTCATCGCAGTTCAAAACTAAACTACTTCTCAGATTCTGTGGTCTCTCTTCTCTCTGTGGGGGAGCCTGGGTGGGCCAGAGTGGCCTGCCCGTACACGCACCATGCTGTTCTTCGTCCCCTCTTTCTGGGGTCTCATCACCACCCTCACCTCCTCCTCAGCAGGAACCAACTGCTCTTTTCCAAGGCTCCACCCCCCACCCCCCATTTGGATCTTTGTCTTGGTTCTCCCATTATTTTGTGCCACGTGTTAGATGGCGTCTCCTCTGTGGCCATTTCAGCAGCTAATACACAACACAGTGGACTTGTCTTCCTCCTTCCCAGGCCCAGTCCTCTTTCTGGATTCAGTATCTCCCCCTGGTACCACTACACGCACGGGCAGCTCAGCCAGAACCTCCTCATGTCCTCATTTCCTCTTTGCCTTAGTTTCGGTGGAGGCGAGGAGGCAGAAGTTCTAGCATAACGAGATGCAGGGCAAACAGGGGGATATTGAGTGTTCTGCTCACTCTGGGCCAACTTGGGGGAACTGCCCAGAGGCAGTGAGAAATGGATGGTTAAAGGTCAAGGGTTTCATACCCATTATGTCCCAGTCACCACTGCCACAGCCAATCTGGGCCCAGGGCTCGCCCTGACACCCTGTCAGGGCCCCATGTCACCCCAAACTGCCCCAGGAATGACAGCTAAGCTGCCCCCTGCCCACACATCTCCTGTGCTCACACACACGCTCCATTGTCCCGCCAGCCTTCACTTATGTAACACAAGCTCAAACATAAAATAATCAAGAATTTCAGATAGCAACAAGAGAGCATTGCACCAAGCATGGAGGGGGGTGCTTTTGGCAGCAGGGTCCCGTGCAAAGGTCACACGCCCAGGAAGCCAGCCTTGGTCCCATCTAAGGACATCTAGCAACAAGGGAGACTAGGTATAAGTCTCTAGCTGGATGGTAATGTGAACAGGTAAAACTCAAACGACTTTCATTTCCAAAAGGACGAGGGGAGACTAGATATTGGAGGGTAATTTGAAGTCATCCAGAAGGGCAGAATGGGGCCCACAGCAATAGGATGAAGCTCACTGGGCAGAAAGAGTACTAGCTCCTTGGTTGGCCTCAGGCAGCCCCTGGATCTCTCCTCTGGAAAAGACTTGCTTGTCCTCACATTGTCCTGTGTAGTCGCTGGCTTTTCTATCTGGGGGTCTTTCCTTATCCATTTGTCCCCTAGAGCTGCCCCTGAAGCAAGTGACTTAAGTATATATGGAATATAATTTAAACCAAGAAACAGACTCTTAACTATAGAGAACCAGAGGGGAGGTGGCTGGGCGGATGGGTTAAATAGGTGATGGGTATTAAGGAGGGTACTTGTTGTGAGGTGAGCACTGGGTGTTTATGGAAGTGTTGAATCACTAAACTGTACACCTGAAACTAACATTACACTGTATGTTAGCTAACTGGAATTTAAATTTAAATAAAAACTTAAAAAAAAAAACCTGCTCACTCACTACCCACCAAAACATTTGAGAAGGAATCAAGCACATCTTCTCAAGCTAGGCGATTATTATTTATTGTGTTAGATACAGTTATAACTTTTTTTTTGCAATTTGTAAGTCTACGATTCATTATTACTCTTTTTTTTTTTTTTTTAAAGATTTCACCTATTTATTCATGAGAGACAGAGAGAGAGAGAGAGAGGCAGAGGGAGAAGCAGGCTCCCAAGGAGCAGGGAGCCCGATGCGGGACTCGATCCCAGGTCCCTGGGATCATGACCTGAGCCGAAGGCAGACGCTCAACCATCTGAGCCACCCAGGCGCCCCATTATTACTCTTATAATATTTTATAGATGGTAAGATAACTGAAAGAAAACAGTTTATATTTTAGTACCCTTAACTGCACTTCTTTTCTGTTTGCATAAGGAGTCGATTTCACTTTGCACTGGGCCCTGCAAGTCATGTCGCCCGCCCTGAATGTGATTAAGTTCTGCCAAAGGGTTAGGAACATAAACAACGTGTGCAATTATGGGGTCATAAGTTTTAAAAAGGAAAATGCTTTTTAAACTTCTCTTTCCTGTCTGCTACACCTACCTCGTCCCTGCTCCTTGCCACTGGTGGGGAAGTAGCAACAGCTGGAACAGCCCAGCTGTTTTGGAAACTGGAGATGGAAGTCACATGTTAGGTGTAGTCACATGGTACAGTCAACTCACCAGCCGGCTTCCCCGGACGATCTCATTCACTAGAGCTTCCCGTCTGCCAGGGACCACCTTCCTCCTTACCTCTGTTTGAGAAATTAACTTCCGCCTTCTTAGTGCATTTTATAATTTCTTTGTTGGAGTGGCTTAGTCAGAGAGCAAGATCTGACAGAGATGGCCTCTTCTTTAGCCAGAGTTGAGAGTTTAGGGCCTTCTCAGGCCTTTCCTGAGCTTATGCTCAGCCCTGGGCATGCACATAGCCGTATGCATGTTTGTGGGCTTTTGGATTCTCAGGAATATGACAGAACTTTTAAAAGGGCCCTGGGGGGGATGCCTGGGTGGCTCAGTCGGTTAAGCATCTGCCTTCAGCTCAGGTCTCGATCCTGGGATTGAGCCCCGCTTGGGGCTCCTTGCTCAGCAGGGAGCCTGCTTCTCCCTCTGCCTGCCGCTCCCCCTGCTTGTGCTCTGTCTCTCTCTCTCTCTAACAAATAAATAAAATCTTTAAAAAAATAAATAGGGCGCCTGGGTGGCTCAGTTGGTTAAGCGACTGCCTTCGGCTAGGGTCATGGTCCTGGAGTCCCGGGATCGAGTCCCGCATCGGGCTCCCTGCTCAGCGGGGGGTCTGCTTCTCCCTCTGCCCTCTTCCCTCTCGTGCTCTCTGTCTCTCATTCTCTCTCTCTCTCAAATAAATAAATAAAATCTTTTAAAAATAAATAAATAAATAAAAATAAATAAATAAATAAATAAATAAAAGTGCCCTATGGATATCTCATTCCCTAGCTTTTCCTTTTAAGCTTTTTTGGTTAGCCAATTGTTTTTCCCAACTGTTAGCTACTCCCTCAGGGGGCCACAACGTTAAATCACAGCTTCTGATTGTTTCTGACACACCTCCTCCCTGAAAGGCTATTCGAATAAGGTGAGCTCCAACTCAGGTCAAATAAAGCTTTGGGGGCACCTGGGTAGCTCAGTTGGTTAAGCATTTGACTGGATTTCAGCTCAAGTCATGATCTCAGGGTTGTGAGATCGAACAGCATGGAGCCTGCTTAAGATTCCCTCTCTCTCTCTCCCTCTCTCTCCTGCCCCACCTCTAAAAATATAATAAAATAAAGACAGCTTTTGAGAGATGTCTTTCAGGGGACCACCAGTTAAGTAAAATAATTATGATTATCTCAGAATGGGACTTTGAAGGATCTCCAGTCCCATTCTACCTTATCCAGTGGCTGCTAGGCTTCTGGTTTTCATCACGATAGTGGGTTTTTGGTTTTCAAGGGCCACTGGAAAATATAAAAATATTTCTTCTTCCCAAGGATAATGACACCATTTGTCACTAACAAGTACTTTGGGGAATTGTTCTCCCAAGGTCCTAGGAGTCCCTGTAGCTCCTTGGTTTTCATTCTTCCAACAGTGCTCCTGGTCTCTTGTTGCTGATTTCACCCTGTCTCATGCCCATAGCTTCTGCTCTCTTGCTCTTGTGGATCAAGGCTCCAGAGAGTTCCCTGGGTTGCTTGTCAGGAACTTCGCGGTAAGAGGCGGGTGAAAAGGACAGCTGGTTCCCACAGGTAGCAGCGGGGCCAGGTGGGGAGGCTGGGTGCATACCTAGCTAGGAAGACTTAAGTCTTGGCAGTTTGCTTTCCCTGGAATCAAGGGACATTTGTCTCCCTTTTCCTTCTGGGTTGACGAAATGGGCCCCTGAGCTTGGAGGGGGTGCCAAGGTCCATTGGGCACTAGGTGAAAGAAGCATACTGGGAAGCTACAGCTGATCAAGCATGAAGAAGAGACAGACAGGAGGCATAGGGCAGCTGGGGATTCCTGCTGCTGGTGAGCCAGGAGACCTGGTCTGGGACCAAAGCTGCTGTCCAAGCCAGGCATGGTCCCAGACAGAGAACAGCAGAGACAGCTAGCTGCCTTTCTATTCATTCCATTCATCCATACTGTCTATGTGTACCGCTTACCTAACCCGAACCAAGAGCTGGCTAGGAGCTGAGGTGTCAGAGAGCTCGTGATCACTTTCAGGAGTATCCATAGGAGTTGAATAGAGTTGAGCTGATAACCACAGGTGGGAGGTGACCTGGGTCAGGAAATGACAGAACTCTGGAGGCATCTGGGACCACACAGGCAAAGCTGGATGCTGTGTCAATGGCGTGCCCTTCTAGGTTCACTAGCATGCACGTGTGTGTGTGTGCATGTGTTGGGGGGAACATAGGTATTATGTGTGTATAGATATTAGCACGTGCACCCAGAGCCACACACATATGTGTGTGTGAAGATCATACTCTCAGTAATCCTGTCCCATGCAGGAGACTGGCATTTGTTCCATGCCAGCACCTTCTAATTGAGTTTTCAAGTGTACAGAGAATTGTGTGTGTGAACAGAAGGCGAGTGATCTCTCTGAGGGAGAGTGGACTGCTCTCCATCCCAGCAGCTGATGAGAATGGAGAGGGACTTGGAGTATCTTTGAGCAGGACGGCAGCCCCTTCCTGGGATAATGCAGGAGGGAGGGAGACCTATGGGTGGGCTGGGGGCTCCAAGAACAGGAGACTTCCTGAGCTCAGGAAGGAAGCGAAGAAAGGCTTCTGGGTGGGGGCTTTCGCTTGCACTGGGAATGCCAGCTGGTGTTTCCTCAGGGCCTGGGGACTGAGCAAAACCGCTTTCCCGGCAGAGGAACAAGGTGGGGTTGAAGAGAGAAGCCCATATGTATGCCCCAGGGTACCAGGGCCATGAGCAGGAGTGGTCTTGTGTTCCCTGCACAGCTGGCCAAGCTGAGCCTTCCAGATGACCCTGGAGGAGAAGCCCTGGCCAGGGTATGCCAAGGTTGAGCTTCTAGGTCTCCATCTCAGTGATAAGGCCCTGGCAGCAGCCATGTGAAAAGCACAGGGTGGAAGAGAGGGAGGCTGGGGCAAATCTAGCCACAAGTTCAAGAGGAGCCTGGCATCTAGGAAGGGGGCACCTGGTAACGTCACTGGGACCTGGGGCCTGATCCTCCCCTGGGTCAAGCTCTGAGCAACTGACTGCTGTGACCAAGCTCACAGACCCTACCATACCAAGCCCAGATGTCAGGAGATGTGTGGTTCGTGGACTTGGCATTGGGGACTTAGTGGGTTGGTGCCAGGGTGGACACCTCCAGGTAGGGGTCGAGGGGGAGGGAAAACGGCTAGTTCTGGCAAAACTATCATCTTCTTATTTTAGAGTTCATGTATCTGATTGAACCTCTCATGCAGGGGACAGAGAGGGTACAGCAGACCCTGGGCCTCAGGGGTCCAACAAGTTCAGCTGACTTTCATCCTCCAGGGATCTCCGCCTCCTCCCTTTCCACAGAGGAAACAGGCCGGCTGGCGGCTGCTTCTGCCTCCACTGCTGCTCTCCCCCGCCCTGCCCCCGTTGCCTTCTCTCCTTCTTCAGAGGAGCTTTATTCTGACGGCCTCCAACACCTGTTTGTGCTTCTAAAGCTTCTTTACCCAAACACACAGGACACAGGGTGTGGGCAGTGGGGGCTGTATAATAATCCACAAATGTATATTCCTCAGCTACTTTTTTTTCAAGATTTTATTTATTTATTTATTCATTTAGCACCAGTGGGGGGAGGGGCAGAGGGAGAAGGAGAGAGAGAATCCCAAGTAAACTCCACACTGAGCACGGAGCCCAACACAGTGCTCGATCCCACGACCCCATGATCATGACTCCAGCTGAAATCAAGAGTTGGACGCCTAACCAACTGTGCCACTCAGGTGCCCTTATTCCTCAGCTACTTTAACCAGTCCCCTGTACAGAGACCTTTTCACTGTTTCTCATCTTTCAGTACTATAAACTGTGCTGCAATGAATATCATGGTAATATTTGGTTTTGTCCAGTAGATTTCTAGAAGGGGAACTGTTGGGTCAATGAGTAAGCCCTCTTTAACGTGTTTGACACATATTAACAAACTGCACCCCCAAAAGGCTGCACCAATTGTATATAAAAGTGTCCATTTCCCTACATCCCACCTCAAACAGAATGTGCTCAGTCTTGTACATCTTTGTAAAACCAAATACATGTAGTAACCAAAATCATATCTCCGTGTTACTCCACTTTCCTTTTGATTCTAATGTAATTAGACAATAACGTGTGTGACGTTTGGCCAGTGGCATCTCTTCTGAGAACTGTCCATTCATATCCTCTGCCTGATTTCTATTCGGGACAGTCACAGTTCTCATGCTGATTGGTAAGTGTTCTTTACGTGTTCAGAATATCAAATCTTTATCATAAGTGGAAAATACTTTTCCTCCTCATTGCTTCAATTTAACTTTGCTCATGGTCCTTATGTATAGAGGCATAAGTTAAAAAAAGTAAATGCATTTAAGTGATCAATTTTTTCATTATGATTTCTGGGTTTTGTGCCCTGTGAAAAGCTCCACCCACGATAACATTATAGAAATGTTCACTCACAATATCCTCTAGTGCTTTAAAATTTTAATCTACTGGAAATTTATTTTGGTGTGAGGGATGACATTGGGATGTAACTCCAGAGATTAGCCAGGTGTCCCAATATCATTTATTGAATAATCCATATTTCCCCACTGAGTTGAAATGTCATCTTTACCAAAATCTAAACCCCCACTTTGATTTAATCTTGCACATTTGTTCTTCCAGCTAATTTAGGTATAGGGTAGCCTCTCTGGAGCAATGATCTGAAAGGAAAGTTGAGAATGAGATGGGGAAAGAGATACGGGGCGGGGGAGAAAGAGAGAGGAGAGAGAGAGGAGGAGGAAAATGAAAGGAAGAGAAAGGAGGAAGGAGGAGAGGAAAAAGGACAAAGGAGAGGTAGAGAAACTCTCCCAAGCAAAGGAGACTGGTTTCCTCAGGGATGCTGGAGGAAAGCTCACAGAAGTGTCAGCCAGGTGACATTTCAGAGGGATCTATGGTTCTCCAAGTCTTCCAAACAATCTCAGATATTCTGGTGACAACTGTGAGGACACCACTCTTTGGTGCTTTTGCATTAAGGACAGAGACCCAGTGAGGCTGGAGATCCAGCTGCCATTGCAATCAGAATCCTTTTCTGAGTTGGGTTTTCTTGACATCTCCACATTTTGGCTCCATGCACTAAGGGACCCCACCAGCAAGGTCGGAGAGAGGCCAGAAGGTTCCTTCTGGGTCTGGAGGCAATGATGTCAAGACTGGAGTAGTGGTTCCCAGGCTCTAGGTTACC
>NC_138385.1:854001-896861 GCF_054177405.1 Leptonychotes weddellii | reverse complement strand
GACCCAGTGAGGCTGGAGATCCAGCTGCCATTGCAATCAGAATCCTTTTCTGAGTTGGGTTTTCTTGACATCTCCACATTTTGGCTCCATGCACTAAGGGACCCCACCAGCAAGGTCGGAGAGAGGCCAGAAGGTTCCTTCTGGGTCTGGAGGCAATGATGTCAAGACTGGAGTAGTGGTTCCCAGGCTCTAGGTTACCCGAGACCATCAAAAGTGACTGTCTACCCCGTGGTCACCTTTAAAAATGGTTTCATGGTGCGGTGCCTGCGTGACTCAGTCGGTTGAGCATTTGACTCTTGATTTCAGCTGAGGTCTTGATCTCAGAATTGTGAGTTCAAGCCCCATGTTGGGCTCCACGTTGGGTGTGGAGCCTACATTAAAAAAAAATATATATATACACTTAAGCAAAAAATAATATATATACACTTAGGTAGGCGTGGAGCCTACTTAAAAATAATACATATATAATTTATATATATGTAAGATTATATATGTGTGTGTGTACCCAAACCCTAGAGTTTGTCTCCAGAGAACACATGGTCCCAGTCGCCCACTGGGGACAACTGGGTTCTCTGCTTCCCTCTCCTGCAATGTGAATGGGAGTCTCTTGGCCTTCCCCAACTTCACCCAATAAGTAATTGCAGATCGTCCAAATCACCCCGCATTTCCTGAGTCTGTTGCTTGGAACCCACCGACTGTTCTCACTAATACGAGTTGGAGCGCTTTGGTTGTAAGCGACACAATGCAGCTCTGACTGAATGAAGAGGCTTGCTGGAGGGGCAGGGAGGAGCTCACAGAATTGAAGTCAAGAGCTGAATATCAAAGTGTCGGGGAGGCCGGGAACCAGAGCACCTCTGAGGAATCTCTCTCCAAAGAGTTGCTCTCAACGACTCAGCTCCAGCCGCTTTCCATCTCTGTGTATCTCTGTTCCACTTTCCAATTCCCTGAGAGAGAGACTGTGATTGGCGTAGTTTGGGTTACCTTCCCAAGGGTAGACAGAGAGGAGATTGAGCTTGATCGATTACAATGGTCTGCCACGTGGACGCTGAGGTCTCAGAATGAGGCAGGAGTGGGATGTAGAAGGGGCAGTCAGCTTGCAGCAGAGTCCTCGTAAATGTCTGGGGAAAGAATGGTTCCTTTGGGAGACAGCAATGAGCAAGGGGGCTGGACAGCAGGGGTCTCAAATGGCAAAGTGTTCTGTAGATTTGCCTCTTCTGGATAGTCCATATGTGTGGAATCATATAATATATGGCCTTTTGTGTTTGGCTTCTTTCACTTAGCATAATGTTTTCAATATTTTCATCCATGTTTCAGGACATATTAGTTCATTAATTAACATGCCTGAATAATATTCCATTGTGCAGCTACACCATATTTTTTTCATCCATTCATCAGTTGATGTATACATGAGTTATTTTCACCCTTTGGCTATTATGAATAGTACTGCTATGAACATTTATGTGCCAGTTTTTATTTGAACACCTGTTAATTCTTTTGGGTATATACCTAGGAGTGGAATTCCTAGTTCATATAATAATGTTCTGTTTAACTTATTCAAAAATCAACATTATATCTGATGCCAAAACTTGGCTACAATCTTAACCATAAGCGTCTAACTAAATGAAGTGTACCACTGCATTCTCTTTTGAGAGCGTTTGGTTATTTGGGGTCCCTTGCATTTCCCTATGAATTTTTGGATCATCTTTTCCATTTCTGCAAAAAAGGCCATTGAGACTGTATTGAGTTTGTAGACCACTTTTTGAGTATTGCCATCTTAATATATTCCAATCCATGGACATGGGAAGTCTTTCCATTGACTTAGAGCTTCTTTAATTTCTTTGAACAATGTTTTGTAGTTTTCAAAGAACAAGTCTTGCATCCCCCTGGTCACATTTATTCCTAAGTATTTTCATCTTTTTGTTATTATTATAGGTGCTATTATTTTCCTAATTTCATTTTTGCATTGTTCATTGCTAGTGTATAGTATTACAGCTGATTTTTTTTTTTAAAGATTTTATTTATTTATTTGACAGAGAGAGACACAGCGAGAAAGGGAACACAAGCAGGGGGAGTGGGAGAGGGAGAAGCAGGCTTCCCGCTGAGCAGGGAGCCCGATACGGGGCTCGATCCCAGGACCCCGGGATCATGACCTGAGCCGAAGGCAGACGCTTAACGACTGAGCCACCCAGGCGCCCCTACAGTTGATTTTTGTGTGTTGATCTTGTATCCTGCGACTTTGCTGAATTCGATTAGATCTAGCAGATTTTTTTTTGATGGATTCCTTAGGATTTTATATATAAGATTAAATCATCTGTGAATAGAGATAATTGTGCTTCTTATATTCCAATTTCGATGCTGTTTCTTTCTTTTTCTTGCCTAACTGCTCTGGCTAGAATTCTAGTACAATGTTGAATAGAAATGAAGAAAGTGATTGGGGAGCCCAGGTGGCTCAGTTGGTTAAGTGTCTGCCTTTGGCTCAGGTCATGATTCCAGGGTCCTGGGATTAAGCCCTGAGCATGGAGTCTGCTTCTCCCTCTTCTTCTGCCCCTACCCCCTGCTTGTGCTCTCTCTCTCAAATAAATAAATAAAATCTTTAAAAAAAAAAAACCCGAAATGATGAAAGTGAGGATCCTTGTTTTATCCCTGATCTTTTTAAGGTAGGTGTTTACAACTAGGTATTTCCCTTTGAACACTGCTTTCACTGCATCCCATTAGTTTTAGTATGTTGTTTCTTCATTTTCTTTTTTTTTTTCTTTTTGGTTTTTCATTTTCATTCATCTCAATGTATTTTCTAATTTTCCTTGTGATTTCTTTTTTGATCCATTGCTTATTTTAAAATGTGTTATTTAATGTCTACATATTTGTAAATTTTCCAGTTTTCCTTTTGTTATTCATTTCTAGTTTCATTCTGTTGTGCTTGCAGACTATACTGTGTATGATTTCAGTCTTTTAAATTTTACTGAGATTTGTTTTGTGGCCTAATACAAGGCCTATCCTGAGGAATGTCTGTTGTACACTTGGTTAGAATGTGTATTCTGCTGTCATTGGGTGGTGTATTCTGTATGGGTATGTTAGGTCTAGTTGGTTTATATGTTCACATCCTCTGTTGCCTTATTGATCTTCTATCTGGTGGTTCTTTTTCATTATTGAAAGTAGAGTTTTGAAGTCTCTGGCTATTATTGTGGAACTGGCTATCTCTCCTTTCAATTCTGTCAATGTTTGCCTCATATATTTTGTGATTTGTTGTTAAGTGTGTGTATGTTTACAATAGTTATATCTTCTTGATGAGTTACATCTTCTTGACGAGTTGACCCTTTTATCATTATATAATGTTCTTCTTTGTCTCTTATAACAATTTTTGACTTAAAGTCTATTTTATCTGATATTAGTATAGCTCTCTTTTGGTTATTATTTGCATGGAATATCTTTTTAATTCCTTAACTTTCAACCTATTTGTGTTTTTGGATCTAAAGTATCTTGTAGGGATGCCTGGGTGGCTCAGTCACTTGAGCATCTGACTCTTGGTTTAGGCTCAGGTCATGATCTCAGGGTTGTGAGATCAAGCCCCGTGTTGGGCTCCACGCTCAGCGGGCAGACTGCTTCTCTCTCTCTTTCTCTCCCTCTGCCCCTCCCCCCACTCGTGCACACTCTCTAAACAAATATTTTTTAAAAATCCATTTTGCCACTCTCTGTTTTTTCTTTTTTTTTAAAAAGTAGGCTCCATGCCCAGCATGGAGCCCAGTGCAGGGCTTGAATTCATGATCCAGAGACCAAGACCTGAGCTCAAGACCTGAGCTGAGATCAAGAGTCAGACTGAACGACTGAGCCTCCCAGGCCCCCTGCCACTCTCCGTTTTTAACTGAACCATGTAATCCACTTACATTTAAAGTAGTTACTGATAAGATCTTCCTTTTACTATTTTGCTTTCTTCCCCTATATGTCTTCTATCTCTTTTGTTCCTCAATTCCTCCATTACCATCTACTTTTATGTTAGATATGTGTTTCCTAGTTACCATCTTGATTCCCTTGTACTTTCTTTCACTATATATTTTCTTAGTCGTTACCCTGGGGATTACAATTAACATCTTTTACTTACACCAATCTGGTTTGAATTAATGCCAACTTTGCTTCAGGAGTATACAAAGAGCTGCTTTTATACAGCTCCATCTTTCCCCTTTTATGTTGTTACTGACACACCTTACATCTTTACACATTGTATGCCCATTCACATTGTTTTGTAATTATAGTTTTATATATTTTAAAAATGATATATGAAAAAAGAGGAGTTAAAACCCAAAATTACATTAATATTGACTTTTATATTTCCCTATGTGTTTATTTTTACTGATGTTCTTTATTTCTTTGTATGACTTCAAGTTACTGTCTAGTGTCCCTTCATTTCACCCTGAAATACTCCCTTTAGCACGGCTTTTAGGGTAGAGCTACTAGCAATGAATTCTCTCAGATTTAGTTTATTAGGGAATGTCTTAATTTTTTCTTTATGTTTGAAGGAGAGGTTTTTTTTTTTAAATTTTGTAACACTGTTTTATTAAGAGTGAACTCTTTTCAGTATTCTTGAACTGTAAACAATGGGAAACTGAAGTATCAAAGGAAACACATCAGGGATCATATATAACCGACAAAAACCTTTAAATTTTCTTATTGCCTTTATATAACAATCAATGCATATTTAAGTAAAACTGAATTTCTTACTAGGCAAACATTTTTGCGTACGCTGCCTTCTCTTTATCTTTCTGTGCTTTTATCTTTTGTTTGACTTTCAGCAATTCTGTCTGGATAGCTTTATCTTCTGGTGCTATCTCCTGAGCTTTCTTAAGATCAGCCAATGCTTGATCGTATTCTTTTAATCCTTGCCATCCTTGAGCTCTACGGTATAAGGCTTTGGTATTGGATGGGTATATTTCAAGAGCCTCCAAACAACTGTCGATTGCTCCCTGCCAATTTGACATCTTCAGTTTACAAGCACCAATATTCAGCACACAGCTTAAAGCTATAGGTTGCAGCTTCAATCTATCTGCTTTCTCAGTAATAGCCTTTGAACCTTCCACATATCTTAAAACTTTTGCATATTTTTTAATGGCCATCTCCCAGTTCTGAGATTTGAAAAAAGTATTTCCAACATTTTTTACATCTTGTTATTAGTAAAATTTTATTACATCTTTTAAATCTATATCTGCATCCTCAGGGAAGTCACGGAATTTTCATCTTCAAATTTTTCACCATAAATACTTTCTCCACCTGTCCCATTTTGATTTGAGAAGTCTCCACCCTGAATCATAAATTTCTTAATAATTCGATAGAAAGGGCATCCTTTGAAATGGAGAGGTTTCCCAGTGGCGGGTCCAATGCCTTTTTCTCCTGTACACAATGCACGAAAATTTTCTGCAGTTTTGGGTACAATATCTGCAAACAATTCTAAGACAATTCGACCAACTCACTCCCCTCCGATGTCCACATCAAAGAAGACTCTGGGGTTACTGGGGTTGGAGGGCTTAGTTTGGGGGGACGGGTGCGACATTTTGAATTGCAGATGTGCTTGGGAGTGAACTCAAAGAACCTCGTGGACAACCGGCAGCTCAACCCAAAAGCGTGAAGGAGAGTTTTGCTGGATGTAGACTTTTTGGTTGACTTTTTTCCTTTCATTACATTAAATATGTCACCCCAGTGCCTTCTGGTCTCCATGGATTTTGATAAGAAATTGTAAATCTTATTGAGGATCCCTTATACACGACAAGTTGCTCCTCTTTTGCTGCTTTCAAGATTCTCTCTTTGTCTGTGGCTTCTGACGGTTCGATTATAATGCGTCTTGGTGTGGGCCTCTTGATTTTTATCCTACTTGGGATTCATTGAGCTTTCTGAATGTATAGAGTCATGCTTTCATCAAATTTGAGCAATTTTCAGCCATTATTTCTTCAAATATTCTTTTTGGCCTTTTTTCTCTCCTTTTCTTCTTCTGGGACTCCCACAATGAATATGTTGGTCTACTTGATAATGCTCCACAGGTCTCTTAGACTGTTCATTTTCCTTAATCTGTTTCTGCTCCTCAGACTAATTTCAGTTTATGTATCTTCAAGTTCATGGATCCTTTTTTCTGCCAGCTCAAATCTGCTATTGAAACCTTATCATGAATTAGTCCTTTCAATTTTTGTACTTTTCAGTTCCACATTTTCTATTTGGTTCCTTTTTATAATTTTTATCACTTTGTTGATAATCTCTAATTGTTGAGATATTGTTCCAGCTTCTTTTAGCTTTTTGAACATATTTAAGAAAATTAATTTAAAGTCTTTTTGTAGTAAGTCCAATGTCTGTGCCTCTTTATAAACAGTTTTTGCTAATTTCTTTTCATCCTGTGAATGGGCCATATATACTTGTTTCTTTGCATGCCTCGTAAACGGGCCATATATACTTGTTTCTTTGCATGCCTCATAATTTTTCACTGAAAACTGGACATCTTGAATATTAATTCATTACCACATTACCATTAATGTGATAATGCTGGAAATTAGATTCTTCCTTCTCATCAGGGTTTGTTTTTGTTGCTTTCTGTCATTTGTAGTTGCTTGTTGGTTTGGTGACTTTTCCAAACTATTTTCCAAAAACTATGCTTTATCATGTGTGGTCTCTGAAGTCTCTGTTCTTTTAGCTTTTGGTCAGATAATGGTTTTCCAGAGATTTCCTTAAACACTGGAGGGGGGAATAAAGGAAAGAAATAAAAAGAATAAAATAGTCTCCTGGTCTTTGAAATTTGGCTCTGTGTTGGGGCACTTTTTCAATGCTTAGTTGGTCTGTTTAAAACTGTGCCTTAGCCTTCATTTCCTATGTTTTTCTGAATCTAAATATCAGTTGGAGGTGAAAGCTTATAGTATCCTCAGGTCTTTTCTGAGCATGCATCCAGCCCTGGGCATGCATATGACTGTCTATATTTTCCCATTATAAGCAGAAGCTTTTCAAAGTCAATCTTCCCCAAAGTAACTTTCCCCAGTTTTTCCTCCAAGGCATTTGGTGTGTCTATTGTTTGTCCCAGCTGTAATCTTTTGCAGTGGTTTGGCAGTGGTTTGGTCATTATTCTTAAGGGACACCCTCTTAGCTACTTTTCTGTCCGGAGGGAGTTCTGAGTTAGGTGAAACAAAGGCCAATGCTTGATGTCAGTCCTTCACGGAATTTCCATATAAGTCCAAACAGACAAACACAACTGCTTGGGAACAAAGTCTGCTCTCCTCTCTTCTGAGCCTAGTATTACACTGGGAATGTAAGCTGCCATCTTCAAGACTGCTGCTATGCAAGGCTAAAGTTAAAACACCAGAAGCTTCTACAGTGTTTAAGTTACCCTTTTCTTGATTCAACATTTGCTTCATTTTTTGGAAATATTTGGCTATTTTTGTGAGTTCTGACAACATTGATTCTGATCATTTTTGCTGATTTCTTCACTGTTTTTGTGGAGGGATAGGCCCTTAGAGCTCCTACTTCTGCTGGTTTTTTTGATGTCACTCTTGGGATTCTTTTTCTAAGATTTTATTTATTTATTTGAGAGAGAAAGAGAGAGAAAGAAGCACAAGGGAGAGAGGCAGAGGGAGAGGGAGAAGCAGACTCCCCGCCAAGCAGGGAGCCTGATGCGGGCCTCGATCCCAAGACCCTAGGATCATGACCTGAGCCAAAGGCAGATGCTTAATGGACTGAGACACCTAGGCGCCCCACTCTTGGGATTTTTTTTAAAGGAGAGGAAATACTGGGCTGAAAAGTAGCATTGGTAGGGAGGAAAGGTCACTGACTCTACCTCCTAACCCGGAGGTATATGAGGTGTGAGAAGAAAAGATAGTCTAGCTTGGAGAGAGCTGCAAGAAAGTAGTGTCCTCAGGTATGGATCCAAGTCTCCTTTAAGGCAGAGAGTAGAGGGAATGTTTTGAGAAGACACTGATTATAAATTATGAGTTCCAGCGGGCCCAGTGAAAATTGGAGTCTGAAGGGAGAGCTTTGGGCGAGGCAGCTGGGTTGAAAGAAAGGACATCCAGACTCTGGTGCTTTGAGATGAGGCTTTCATTCCAGTCCCACTAAGGGTTGTAAAAATCAAGAAATAATGTGAGGTGTTACAAGTGCCATTTTAGGATCCATTAAGTTTATAATGTAGTTTTTTCCTTCCATCAACTCATATGATTATTTGCATTAGTAGATGTCATAATATCAATCATTCTTATATTCCTATTTGATGTCTTAACCCTCCAATGTACTTCTAGACTGCATTTGCATGTATTGAAGATATTTGCCTCATTGTTCTTTTGTGCATATGCTTGTTGTTGCCAGGTTTTGATTTCAGTATTATGCTGGCTTGAGGCCATGGTGATTCCGTGGTGAAGCAGACAGATGTCATTCTT
Source organism: Leptonychotes weddellii (assembly GCF_054177405.1). Lineage (NCBI taxonomy): Eukaryota > Metazoa > Chordata > Mammalia > Carnivora > Phocidae > Leptonychotes > Leptonychotes weddellii. The sequence goes on along the minus strand of NC_138385.1, from coordinate 888,471 downwards.
TCCCTTGTAAACTTTTAATATTTGAAGAGGGGATTAGTGGGCTGAAAATCTGATGAATTAAAATGATTCTTTCTTAAATGCACCTGGATTAAAAGCATGTGGTTTATTTTTAGGTGGAGATCCATGAAATATTTTTCAGTTTCTTCCATGGATATTTGTTTACTTATCATCTGCTTGTTTTTGAGTCAATATTTTAAAATCAGATTTTATTAAGTTTTCCATTTTATTTGATTTTCAGATTTATGAATGTAGATCTGTCTATCTAGTGGAATTACATCACATGAGCATTTAGCCTTTGTGGATTCCATAACATGAACTTGAAAGGAGAGACAAAGATACAAAAACATAACTTATGTATGACAAGCCCTGAGCCCCTAACTGTGCTTGTGCTTCAAACTTAGTCCATCACAGAAACCTTTTGAAAGACATATTAACATCCATGGAGCATAGTTTAGAAAATTGATACGTGTTTATTGTTGAAAAAAGATGCAAGTTAAAATCTCACACCCCAGAGATAACCACTATTAGCATTTTGGTGAATATGCTTTCATGAAATTTTCTGTGAATACATACATATGAATATATATGTCTGTGTATATGTTTATAAAGTATATACATCTGTGTTTAAGTATACACACACACATGCGAACACAGAATTTTGCTTTATGGTCATCACCCAAACCCCTACATCAGTAAAATAAAGAGGCCTACAAGGATCCAACCAAAGCACCCATTGTGACAACTCAACTGCTTTAGCTGCCTCCACCCTCCCTCCCCAAACCAGGCCTTACTTTCAGTTCTGTCTTATTCTCTGTCTGGTCCTTCTTTCCTTCTCGAGAAAAAAGAGGAGCTCCTGACTGAGGTAAGTCTCAAGAAGGGCCTCAGCTCACCTGCCCTGCATTCTCTGATGACCAGACAGCCCCACACTTTCTTGCCCTTACCACCCCAGGTTAGAGTTCCTTCCCAAAGTGTCACAAAGTATTTCAGCCAATGATGAAGGTTGTTGTGCATGCTTTCCCAGATTGCCTCTGCTCTTGTTGACAGCTGTATTCTCAATGCATGTTTATAGAAACCAGGAGGCATGGCAAGAGGCAACCTAACCATTATTTCAGAATTCTTCCTCCTCGGACTGTCAGAGGTGCCTGAGCATCAACCCCTCCTCTTCAGTCTGTTCCTATCCATGTACCTGGTTGCTGTGGTGGGGAACCTGCTCATCATCCTGGCCATTGGCTCCACCTCCAACCTCCACACCCCCATGTACTTCTTCATAGCCAACCTGTCATGCATTGACATCTGCTTCACCTCTGTCACTATACCAAAGATGCTGCTCAATATCCAAACCCAGAGCCAGTCCATTCCCTATGTTGGATGTCTCACTCAGATGTATTTTCTAATCTTGTTTCTAGAACTGGACAATTTCCTCTTGGCAGTGATGGCATATGACAGCCATATGTAGCCATATGTCACCCTCTTCATTATATCATAACCATGAGCCCCAAATTCTGTATCATGTTGGTGTCCGTGGCTCTGATTATCACAAATATCTATCCTTTGATCCACACCCTCTTGATAGATACACTGTCATTCTGTGCAAGTGTCAGAATTCACCATATTTTCTGTGAACTTTACTCATTGCTAAAGCTTTCCTGTTCAAATATCCACATCAATAAGTTGGTTGTTTACACCCTGGGGAGCTTTCGTTTTGTTGCTCCTTTCCTCTTTATTTCTCTTTCCTACATGCACATTTTCTCAGCCATCCTAAGACTTCATTCTTCTCAGAGCAAACTGAAAGCCTTTTCTATTTGCAGGTCCCACCTTGTTGTGGTGTCATTGTTCTATGGAACTTTATTTGGAGTGTATCTGCGACCCTCTTCTTCCTACACAACTGAGGACTCAGTGGCCACTGTGCTATATGCCGTGGGGGTTCCCATGTTCAACCCCTTCATTTATAGTCTTAGGAATAAGGACATGAAAGGGGCCTTGAGGAACCTCCTCAGTTGGAGAAAGGTCTGGTCTTGGTGACAACATCTCCTGCTTCTGAGCTATGATGTTGTCTTGTCTTCTCCTCCCTTTGATGTGGGAAGGGACTGTCCATATGATGGGTCTGACAGGTGTCCAGCTTAGCCCAAATTTCTGCTCACTCCTTCAACCAACCCTTCCTGAGTGACTCTCGTGTCAGGCTCCAGGTGCACAGCTTGTTTGTGTGAGGATTTAATTTTCAATTCATTCTATTTGTCTTTCATGGCCTCTCCTCAAACCTTGTGTGCCTCATGAGTTTTGACTACAGGCCTCCGTTAATGGAGTGAATCATAATAAACAATGGAGCTTCTTTTGTGCTGGGCACCGTTTTGAGTGAGTGCATGTATTTACTCACTATCACCAAACAATCTTGTGATGGAGAGGCTGTTTTTATCCACATTTTCTAGGTGAGGGATGCCATCAGAGAAGCAATGGAATTCTCACCTTTTGCTTATGTAAGAATAATTTGTTGGATGGAACTAAAGAGGTTCATTTCTTGAAAAGAGCAAAATCTGCAATGGGGGCCCTTGTCACTAGATGGCAGTAGATGCATGGATTGTGACTTCATGACCCATTCACAAAGTTTGTGAGCTAAGTGGAGAAAGAGATGGGTACCCCTTTGAACTCCTGCATGGATTGTGGTATGTAAACACACTTCCCAAGCCATAGGCTTACTTGCTGACCTCACAAAGAACATTCCTAGATGAAGTGAAAAGAGTAGATTTAACACATTTCTCAACATGTGCATATAACAATAATCACAACAGTGTGGCTGAATGTCTTTTCCAATAGTCCATCCCACTGTGCTCTGCTTTGCAGCCTCCATTGGTACAAACAGTCACAAGCCTGCCCAGATTCAAGGGTTGGGGACACAGACCCCACCTCTCAAGAGGAGTGTAAGTGATGCTGTGTGACTTCCAAGGCTAAGTCATGGAAGGTGGGGCAGCTTCTGGATTGTTCCTTGGACCATGTCCTCTGGGATCCCTGAGCTGCTTGTAAGACTGCCTTGAGGCTGCCATGCTGTGAGAAAGCTAAGCTGCATGAAGGGGCCATATGGAGGTGCTCAGGTCCACAGAGCCCAGCCTTCCAGTCATCCCAGACAGACGGGAAACATGAGAGTAAGGGAACCCCTCAGAGGATTCTGGCCCCCACCTGCCTGAGTTTTCCCAGCAGAAGCTGCAGACATCATAGAACAGAGATAACATGTTCCCACTGTGTCCTGTCCCAATTCCCAATTCCCACAGAATTTGTGTGCACAGTGAATTAATTGGTAGTTCAATTAAGATACAAAGATACAATGCAAGTAGATAAGATTAGGAAGGACAGAGAGGATGAAAAATAGAATTTTAAAATGCAAAGAAATTTTGAATCCAGATAAAATGGGCAATTTTCTAGGACTATGTCAATTTCCAAAACTGACTAAGAGAAAATAGGAAATCTGTTTACACTGAAACCAAAGGGAAATTCAAATGGTGGCCAAAGATTTAGTCCAAAGAGAAGGAGAAATCAGGTCCAGATTATTTCATCAAAACTTGAAGAAACAGAATATTGCCATGTTATTTAAAAAGTTAAAGAGCACGGAAAAAGATACCAAGTGTACCAATTCATTCTTTAAAATCAATATGGCTGACATCAACTTGGAAAAGACCAGTTCACATGAGCGTGCACACACATACACATACAGAAAGAAAACAAAGAAACAAAGACACAGAACACCTCTTAAAAGAATATCACACTGTGACTTACCACTCGCTGTGCCTTTTTTCCCCTTAGCACTTATCACTACTTGAAATTACATATAGTTTGTTTTTCCCTGTCTCCATGAGGCCAGAGATTTTGTCTGTCTTATTCATGTGACATTAGTAGGTGCTCAGTAAATATGAGTTGAATGAAGGACTGAAAAATGTTATTCACCACATTGTAATTCACTCCATTGGTAGATTGATAAATAAGTATGTGAGGGGTGTATATATTTATTTTAACTGTTTTTTCATTGTTAATGTCACCAATGTTTCTTGTAAATTGTCAACAACAATGGAATAGAAAAATGAACCAAGGAAGTGAACAGAAATTTACAGAAAGAGAACTACAAGTGGTTTTTAAACATAAGAAGAGACAATCAATTTCACTCATAACTTGAGAAATACAAATTAAACTCACATTGAAATTCCTTTTTTCAGCTCTCAGATACCCAAGTCCAAGAAGATATAAAAATAATTTCCTGTAGAAAATCCAGACATGCTGTGTTTTATGGACAAGGTTTACTTTTTAATGTTCATGGAATATACAAGTACCATAATGTGACGTATTCTGATGATGGAAAATAACTAATTTTTAAGAAGCTACCATGACCTTGATATCAAATCACTAAACAGAGACGAAATCTATGAGATGTGGCCAAAGTCATAGTCATAGGCTAAATAGCAACCTTAAATGATTTAATTAATTAATAAAAAAGGGTTCAGTATAAATTGATTAAGCATTCAAGTCCAGGAGCTATAGAAATGACATCAGAAACACAAAAACAAAACAGAAGGGGAAAACTAATAAAGATTAACGCTGTAGCATGAAAAACCCAGGTAGAATAGGGCAAGGAAACCAAGATCTGGTTCTTTGAAAGGACCAACAATAGAGACAAAGAAGAAAAACTCAGGTAGACAACATTATGACTGAGAAGAAAATCTAACAACAGATATAAAAGTATGGAGGATATTTTTTAAATTCACAATAATATTCTATATGGCTTTATGACAATGGGGTGGGCAATTTTCTAAGAGAGTATGGAAAATAATACATGCAACTCAAGAGGAGGTAGAATAATGAACATGATCAATCAATAAACAAAGAAGAAATAGAATCAAAGATCTGCTTTACCAATAGACACTAGTCCTACTCATTCTGTTAAACTTTTAAGCAGAGATGTTCCAAGTGTTATTTATTTATTTATTTATTTTAAGATTTTATTTATTTGTCAGAGAGAGAGAGAGAGAGAGAGAGACAGAGCACAAGCAGGGGGAGCAGCAGGCAGAGAAAGAAGCAGGCTCCCCGCTGAGCAGGAAGCCCGACACAGGGCTCGATCCCAGGGCCCCAGGATCATGACCCCAGCCGAAGGCAGCCACTTTACCGACTGAGCCACCCAGGCATCCAGTTCCAGTGTTATTTAATCTGTTGCAGAGCATCAAAAAGAAAACTTCCCAACTTACTCCATAGGGCATTACTCCTGACATACCTAAACCTGACATCAAGCTAGGAAACAAAGTAAAAACTATCTTAAAGTGATAAAAAAATATATAAAACCCTGTCTTAAAACAATTTGGCCAACTTAGTACTTAGTGTTGAAACACTATTCCCATTAAGATCAGGGCAACAACAGGGATTCCCCCTACCATGACTATCATTTAACATTTTTGTCAAAATTCTAGCTTAGCAGTAAACCAGAAGATAGATGTATTAGGTATTAATATCAGAAAGGAAGGGGAGAAAGTTATGATCATATGTAAATATGAGTATCTTTCTGGAAAACCCAAGACAAACTGAAAAACTACTAGAGCTAAGGGGAACAAATTTAGAAAGTGTAAAATAAATAATGCAAAAATCAATAAAACTCTTCCAATCCATGGAGAAAAAACTACTTAAAAGTGGCATTGGAGGGTGCCTGGGTGGCTCAGTCGTTGGGTGTCTGCCTTCGGCTCAGGTCATGATCCCAGGGTCCTGGGATCGAGCCCCACATTGGCCTCCCTGCTCAGCGGGAAGCCTGCTTCTCCCTCTCCCACTCCCCCTGCTTGTGTTCCCTCTCTCGCTGTGTCTCTCTCTCTGTCAAATAAATAAATAAATAAAATCTTTTTTTAAAAAATGGCATTGGAAAAATATCCCAAACACAATAGCAACAAGGGTAAAATATTGCCTTAACAAGAAATGAAAGGAGCCTATATGAGGAGACTGCAGAGATTCTCTTGAGAGAACCTGGTCAAAGGAAAAGATATAACACCTTTTTGAATGGGAAGACTCAGATTAATCTAGATTTCAGGCATTTAGAACCTGAACAAAATCTTTTGTTTGTTTGTTTGTTTGTTTGTTTGATAAAAGGCTTCTACTGCTCATTTGGAAGAATAAATGGCAAAAAAACAATAAAAACAACCAAAAAACCCCAAAAATGTGATCAGTGAGGATTTTCTTCTACCAGACATTGAAAGGTAAAATAATTTAAACAGAGTGCTATTGGCAGATGAATCAACATACAGATCATGTGAATATATAGTCTCATGCTACTCTTGGAGCACAAAAGCAATGGAAGAGATCCCAAAGGAAAATGGATAGATTTATCCGCATGAAAAACAAATAGGGAAAATAGTTGCCATTTATATGACAAACACTGATATCTTTTGTAATATAATACAAACATATATTTGGTTTTTGTCCCCAGTTCCTGACACAGAGCTTCTAAAACCCTTGGAATTTCCTGGGTGATAAGAGCATCTTTGTTCTAATATGGTGACTCTTTTTTTTTTTTAAAGATTTTATTTATTTATCTGACAGAGAGCGAGAGAGGGAACACAGGCAGGGGGAGTGGGAGAGGGAGAAGCAGGCTTCCCGCTGAGCAGGGAGCCCGATGCGGGGCTTGATCCCAGGACCCTGGGATCATGACCTGAGCCTGAGCCGGAGGCAGACGCTTAACGACGGAGCCACCCAGGCGCCCCGTAAAAATCTTACATAAATAATGAAAAATACAATCCATTAGGACATAAAAACAAAATGAATGGAGAACATGAAAAGACAATTCACATCAGAAGAAATGAAATGAATGATAAAAATATGGGAAAAATCAGCCTAATTAAGAATCAAAGAAATGTGGATTTAGAACAGTCAAGTTACCATTTTCACTGACCAAAAGAGCGATGTGATGAAGTGGATATTCCTATACTGTGGGGTAAAGTACAACCTACAACCTTTCTGCGTGCAAGTTGCCTAAATGAACAAAGAAACTTAAAAATACTGAATGCCTTGTGATAAACTCTCTGGGATAAATTCCTACAAGTGGTATATGGGGTCAAATGAGAAATATATGTAAATTTTGATAGATCATGTCAAATTCCTCTGCCTATAGGTATACAAAAAGAGATTATCTACTCATTTACCTGCCCATCAGCATTTTGTGAGCATGATTGTTTCTCTCCTCACCCTCTCCATCTGCACGTCCAATATGATAGCCACAAACCACTTGCAGCTCCTGAAGTATATGAAATGTCCTAATTGAGCTATAAAGTGTAAGTGTAACATACAATGAAACTCAAAGACTTAGTATGAATAAAGAATGCAAAATATCTCATTAATATTTTTTATATTGATTACATGTTGAAATGATAATGTTTTGGACCTTGTTGGGTTCCATAAAACACATTATTGAAATTATTTTGTCCAAGTCTTATTTTTGTCTCTTTTAACAAGTTCCTGAAGTTTTTCTCTTTGCCCATTTCATGTTAAGCTTATTCCTGGGTATTTCACAATTTTTATTGTCATTGTAAATGGAGTTTTATTTACTAGTTATTGCTTTTGTTAATATCAGTTGTGTACTGGGCCACCTTACTAAATTCTCTTATTTGTAATAGTTTTTCGCTTGGATTCTGTTGTTTTCCAGGTAAATAGTTGTATCATCCTCAAATAATGATAAATTTACCTTCTCCTTTAAATTTTTATACCTATATCTTTTTCTTGTCTGATTTTATTGTCTATCTTCAGAATAATGTTAAATTACTGTGGTGCGAGAGGATATCTTAGTTTTTTCCCATGTCTTAGTGGGAACACCTCTAGTATTTTTTTCACTAAACATGGTGTTGAATTTTTGGTTGATAGAGAAATGTCATGTTAAGGAAGTATCCCCTTAATCTGATTTTATTGAGAAATTTTTGCAAAGCAAGAATGGATATTAAAAAAAAAGAACGGATATTAAATTTTGTCAAATACCTCTTCAACATCTGTAGGGATGATCATACGATTTTTTACTGTTGGTCTATGAAAATTTGAAATACATTCATAGCTTTTCTAATTTTTTTTTTTTTAAGATTTTTATTTATTTTTTGACAGAGAGAGACACAGCGAGAGAGGGAACACAAGCTGGCAGAGTGGGAGAGGGAGAAGCAGGCTTCCCGCGGAGCAGGGAGCCCGATGTGGGGCTCGATCCCAGGACCCTGGGATCATGACCTGAGCCGAAGGCAGACGCTTAACGACGGAGCCACCCAGGCGCCCCAGCTTTTCTAATATTGAACCATCTTTACATCCCTAAAAATAAATCCCACTTGGTTGGTTATGTTTTGATTTTTAAATGAGTTACTAGATTATGTTTGGCTATATTTTATTTAGTATTTTTGTAATGGTTTTCTTAAGTGAGATTCATCTGTGATTGCATATTCTTTGTGCTTTGTTGGTATCAATCTTTCATAACCAAAATTTGCAATTTTTTTTTTATGCCTTGAAATGATTTACATAGCATTGAAGTCACCTGCACCTTAAAGGTTTGGTTGAATTTTCCTTTGAATTCAGTTGACCTGTTGCTTTTTATAGGGGTTGCTTTTTTAAAAAAACTTTTTAAGAAATTAATTTATTTGAGCTCAGTAGGGGTTGCTTTTGAACAATATTCCCTATTTCTTTTCTAGGAATAGTTTTTATAAATTTTATTTTATAGAGATTCTCTTTTCTAGAGTGAGTTTTGGTTATTCATATATTATTCCTAGAGAATCAAACATTTCCTCTAGGTCCCTAAACTTATTTGCATAGAGTTGAAAAAAATTGTTTTAAATTTCCTATTATTTGCTCTAAATCTGTGGTTATCTACCCATTTTCTTTTCTTGTTTTGTGTATTTGTGATTTCTCCTCCTTATTGATTATGGCAATTAACATATCTGTTTAATTCTTTGGAAGAGCCTCATCTTGGATTTATTAGATCTATTATTTTCTAGTTAATTGACTTCTGCTTTTATCTTTCCTTTTTCCTTTTTTTCTGATTTTCCTAGGTTTATTTTTGGTTTGTTTTCTAACCTTTTGAGTTGGATACTTTAATCCTTTATTTTCATTTTTTTTTAAAAGATTTTTTATTTATTTATTTGACAGAGAGGGACACAGTGAGAGAGGGAACACAAGCAGGGGGAGTGGGAGAGGGAGAAGCAGGCTTCCCGTGGAGCAGGGAGCCTGATGTGGGGCTCAATTCCAGGACCCCGGGATCATGACCTGAGCCGAAGGCAGACGCTTAACGGCTGAGCCACCCAGGCGCCCCTATTTTCATGTTTATTAACACAAATATTTTCTCTTAGCACTGCTTAAACCCTGCTTACAGGAGTCTGAATACCTAGTGCTTTCACTGTTGCTATTTTATAGATAACCTTCAATTTGGGTTTGGCTATCTTCTTTGGATCAAGAGTTGTTTAAGGCAGCATTTAAAATTTTCCAGATGATAAGAGAGTTATTACTTTTAAAATTATTTTTTACTTTATATATATATTTTTACTTCTGGGGATATATTAAGGTTGTCTCTGTAGTTTTAAATAGGTTGATACCAATTCCAATGTATGTGTGTGTGTGGGGGGGTGTTCCCCACCACCAACAACAAGCAATTCTTGGGACACCAGTTGGGTGTCCCACAATTGAACTCAGTCCTGATGCTATCTACCCAGAGATAGCATCAGATTCCACAGGTAAACGTTTCAGTCCTCTAAGACTGCCCCTCATCCCTGACTTTAGACTCCAGATGCGAACCCAGGTTGTTACCTGTGTGCTACAGATTGGAGGTTCCCACTACCTCCTCCTTGCACTTTAGATGCCGGTCTTAAAAGTCCAGATTGTTACCTGTTCTTCTGACCAACTGGCTATAAGTCAGAGGTTCCCAAGTTCCCTTCCTCAGGATTGATTAATTTTGCTAGAATGACTCACAGGACTCAGAGAAACATTTTACTTACTAGATTACTGGTTTATTATAAAAGGGTATGTCACCAGCTAGACCTCAAGACCTGACCTTTACTGTCCACCTGCTTGTACTCACTAACCTTTGTCTCACATTTTTCTTTCAGCTCTTGTTTCTGGCTTACATCTTAACTCAGGCAAATGAAACCCCCAAAACCCTCCTCAGGTGATGGCTGACTGCCCTGACAAGACCTCCCGCTGGCCCAGACCACCCAGACCGTCGGAGTGGGGACCCCCCCCAACTTGCGCTTGCGCAGATGGACCATGGAGTGACCCCATGGGATGACCAGCAATTACCTTTACCTCATTATAATCCTAAAATCTCTCCCCAAGGAGAGAGCCTCAGCCTCATTTACATAACATACAATGTATGCATAGGCATGTTTCCTTAAGGCGCTTGCGGGACCTTGTGCCCATCTCTACATACCATGACAAGGCTTCCCTGTCTAAATATTCATCCTAATCCTAAACAAAAGGTACCCATTCGCCCTCTTAGGGAGTCACAGCTCTGGAAGCTATTCCCTGTGATCTCTTTCTTTGCTGCCAATAAAGTTTACTTTGTGCAACAACTCCACCTGGTGTATCTGTGACTCCCCAAGGAGTGAACTCACATTCCTTTGGTTACAGATATAAATGAGGAACAGCCAGATGGAAGAGATGGATAGGGCAAGGTATGGGGAAAGGATGCGGAGCTTCCACGCTCTCTGAGCAGCATGCCACTCTGCGTTGTGTTCACCAACCCAGAAGGTCTCCAAGCCCCCACACCCCCCCATCATTTGGGGGTTTTATGGCAGCTTCATTACAATGGCACGATTGATTCAATCATGGGCCTTTGGTGATTGATTCAACCTCCAGCCCCTCTTCCCTCTCCAGAGGTGGTTCCCCTGGAAACCAGCCCCCATCCTTAGATTACCTAAAGGCTTTCCAAACGTTCCTTCTTTAGCATTATAAAAGACATTCATCACAGGAAATTCCAAGGATTTTAGGGGCTCCGTGTCAGGAACTGGTTGAAGATAAATTATATATTTCTTATTATAAATATTGTGATATCACAGGTCTAATATAGAGTCAGTTTTTATGAATATTCCATGGACAGTTGAAAAAAGAAATTGCATTCATTGTTTCAAGGTAGAGATTTAGATACATTAATTTGATATGCTTCATCCATTATGTTATTTACTTCTGTATTCTCACTTTGCCCTGTTTATGCTTGAGTTTATTCATTGGTACAAAGGAATAATGATAGACCATATGTCAAAGGACCACATGAGTTAATCCAGGAAAGGTGCCCAGAAGAGTGCTTCTGGGCCTGTGTGTTCAATAAATGCTGCCAGCTTGGGGATTAACTCGTCCATTTGACCTGTCACAGGCTGAAATAAGAGAATACAAATTTACTTCTGTGCATATTTTCTGCCTTAGTTTTCTTGAATTTCCGGTCTTTTCTCCCCCCTTTTTTTTCTTTTTTTACCTTTGAATGTTGAAACTCTTTATTTTGCATGTACTGCATTCAAAACCATTAGCTCTTCATCGAGGATTGCACCTTTTGTTCTTTTAAGGCATTTTTTCCACCTCCTCATGTAATGCCTTTTTTCCACCTCCTCATGTAAAGCCTTTTGGATGCTAGTAAGTTTTTATAGACTTAACTTTTTTTAATTTATTTTTTTAAAGATTTTTTTATTTTTTGTCAGAGAGAGAGACAGAGCACGAGCAGGGGAGCAGCAGGTAGAGGGAGAAGCAAGCTCCTTGATGAGCCCCCAATTTTAGTCTTTAAAGAGCCAATTAGGTCAGCGTTGATCCTCTCTAATTTTGTTATTTTGTTCATTTCTGTTCTTGCCTTTATTCATTTTCCTTTTGTGGGGTTAATTTTTTCAATTTATTATTATGAAAATGTCCTAAGAATCAGCCAAATTGAAGAAAATATACTGTGAACACCCATATCCCCACCATTTACATTCTACCACTAACATCTGACTACACTAAATTGCTCGTGAGTCTTCAGACTGTCCGAGGACTAATATCTTTCATGCATCGTGAGAAACTCTGCCATTATCCCTTTACATATCGTTTCTCTATCTTTTTTATTATCTCCTTCTAGAACTCTGACTAGACAAATGTTTGACCTTCTCATACTATCTTCCATGTCTCAGATTTCTCTACGCTTTTATCTCCTTGTCCTGAATTACTAGTAACTTCTTCACAACGATCTTCCAGTTCACTAAATCCTTCTTTGGGTTTAATCTGCTCAACCCATCCATTGAGTTTCTACTTTTTTTTTTTTAAAGATTTTATTTATTTATTGAGAGAGAGAGAGAGAGAGAATGAGCAGCGGGGAGGGGCAGAGGGAGAAGCAGGCTCCCCGCCGAGCAGGGAGCTGGATGCGGGGCTAGATACCAGGACCCTGAAATCATGACCTGAGCCAAAGGCAGATGCTTAACAGACTGAGCCACCCAGGTGCCCCCACTGAGTTTCTAATTTCATCCCAATTTTTATTTCTAGAAATTCTAAATGGTCTTTTCTAATCTGTCTGGTCATTTTTTTAAAAAGATTTTATTTATTTATTTGACAGAGAGAGAGACAGCGAGAGAGAGGAAACATAAGCAGGAGGAGTGGGAGAGGGAGAAGCAGGCTCCCCGCTGAGCAGGGAGCCTGACATGGGACTCAACCCCAGGACCCGGGATCATGACCTGAGCTGAAGGCAGATGCTTAATTGACTGACCCACCCAGGCGCCCCTATGCTGTTAAGGTTTTGATTCATTTATTCACCTTCCCTCAAAAAGACCTTCCTTCTCACACCTCCACTCCTACAGGCATTCCCTTCCTTCATAAATGAGGGAATAAATTCCCTTCCCTCATAAACCTCTCCCCAGCCCAAACTACTAATCTTTCCCACCTCCCTCACAGAGAACTTCCCTCCATCACCTCCCCTCACAAAGGCCTTTCATCCCTACCTCCTCTCACAAAACACTTCCCTTCCTAACCTCCTTCACAAAGGATTTTACTGCTTCACCTCCCATGACAATGAACTTTCCTCCACCATCCATCCTCAGGAAGACCTTTTCTTCCCTCACTTTCCCTCACAAAGGACTTCCCTTCCTTACCTCACTTCCCTAACAAAGGTCTTCACTCCCTTACCTCACTTCCAGAAGTGCTAACTTCCTTCACTTCCTCTCACAAAGTCCTTCCCTCTCTCACAACCCTCACTAAAGCATTCCCTCTATTGCTTCCTCAAAGACCTAACTTCCTTCACCTCCCCTCTAAAAGTGCTAAAATCTTCAAATCCTGTGTCAAAGGCCTTCTCTCCTTCAACTGCCCCCATAAAGTATTAACTTCCTTTACCTCTCTTCACAGGGCTTGTTCCTTTCCTCACTAATGCTTTCACTGCTGGACTTGCTCTCAGAATCGGTTTACCTCCATCACCTGCCTTCACAAAGACCTTCCCTCCCTTCTCTACCCTTTCAATTCCTCCCTCTCTCAAAGTGCTACTCTTCCCCATCTCTCCTCAAAAAGATCTTTCGATCATCTTCTCTCACAAAGTTCTAATCTCCCTTGCTTTCAGTCACAAAGTCCTTCCTCTCTCAGCTTCCTGACTCATGTCCCCATACAGTCTTTCCCTTTCACATCTTCCTTGAAAAGGCCTGCTGTCCCTCACCTCCTCTCTCATAGGCTTCCCTCTGGAATGCACAAAAACTCCTTCTCTTCCTCTTTTCCCTACATAAAGGCCTTCCCTTCCTTCACTAAATCTTTCTTTGCCTCACTTCCCATTATGAAGTCATTCCCTCTCTCACCTCTGCTAACAAAGTACAAACCTCTCACAAGTTCCCTCACAAAGACATTCCCTCCCTTACCCTGCTTCAAAAAGGCTTCCACTCCCTCACCTTCCTTCACAAAATACTAATTTCGCATCTCCTTCAAAAAAGGTTTTTCTTTCCTTACACCCATCACTAATGCATTTTCTGCCTCACCTTCCTTACAAGGTCTTTGCTCCCTTCCCTACGCTCACAAGGTATTAACCTCCCTCATCGCCCCTCACAAAAGCTTTCCCTCAGCTCCTTTCACAAGGTGCCAACCTCCTTCATGCTCCCTCACAGAAGCTTTTCTTTCTCTCAGTAAGGTCTTCCCTCACTCACTTCCCCTCACAAAGGCTTTCTTTCCCTCAACTCCCCTTAGAAAGGACTAGCATTCCTCACCTCTGCAAAGTACTAACCTTCCTCACCTCATCTCACAAAGCCCTTTCCACTCTTATCTCCATTCACTAAGGCCTTCCTTTCCTCATCTCTCCTCAAAATGACATTCCCTTCTCTCATAAATGCCACTCAACTTGTCTCCCACTTGTTCTCACAAAGGCCTTCTCTTCCCTCAACTGTGCATCCCTGCCTCACTTACTCTCACAGTTGACTTCACTCCATCACATTCCCTCACAAAGGTTTTCCCTCACTCATCTCCTCTCTCAAAGGTCCCCTTCCTCAAGGCTTTTCACAAAGTACTAACCTCCCTCATCTCCACTCAAAAAGGCCTTCCCTCTTTCATGTCCCCTCAGAAAGTACTAATTTCTCTCACCTTCCCCTACAAAGTACTTCCCTCCTTCATCTCACCTAAAAAATACCTTCTATTTCTCACCTTCCTTCAAAACCACCTCCCCTCCCTCACTTCCCCTCACAAAACCATTTTGCCCTTTACCATTTAAAAATATTATGTGTAAATTGCCTGTTTCAGAAATAATTTTATCTAAATTAAAGTGAGCAATTGATTAAGTATACAGAGATTTGATGCATTGATGTTATAAACAAAGAACCTGTGTTTTATTTAGGTTATCTCTCTTCTTCTTAATAATCCTGTTTGATTTTCATTATCTTGAATTCTTTGTCACAGCTGAAAAGTGGATTCTTTCTACTTTTTCCTATACAGGGAAATATATTCATAAATTTAAAAGAAAAAAATATGATTTAAACCAATTTCCAGAAGGGAAGTGTACAGCTTAGGGTTTATTAGGAGCAAAGAGATAGTATCCCATAGAAAATAGGAGTATTAACAGGGATTAGGGGATGCTACATCCATGAAACAAAATAGGTTGGTATAGGAAAGAACAAGTCCAAATCTGAACTTAATAATATTACAGTTGAAATAAAAAAACAAATTTTCAAGTGGAATAAGTGGCAAAGTATTTATCTGACACATACTCAATTGAACCAAAGAATGAAACCATGTGATTTTCCAAACATGCAATACAAAAGGGAGAATGAATGAGAAGGATGTGAGGAAAATGGAAACATTTATGACAGATCCAGAATTGTCAGCATCTATCCTTTAGTGATCACCATAAAGGAAAGACAAGGGAAGACATTAACAAAAAAGTCAGAGAACTGAATAAAGACATGAATCTTGAGAGAAACAGCTGACCCAATTCCAACAGGATGAGTGAGGATTTTCACGGAGTGAGATGGAGACATTTCCATCATTTCTGTAGACTCTAAAATAATGTATAAAACATAGAAATTCAGATTCCTCCTCTATAGAACAGTGTTTCTATTAGTACCTTTGTCTCAAGCTATTGTGTAAATTAAATGTATTGATATGTGGAAATCCCTTAGGAAATTTACAGGCACAGAGTAAAAGCAATGGCATTTGTCAAATAAAAGAACCACCTGGCATGTTATTACCCCTTTCTATCAAATGGGAAATGATCTGTAAGGGCACTTAGCATTGGCTGCAAGTTTTTAGTAGGAGGTTACCAATTCTGCCATTGAAAGGATTTGGGGCACGAGGGAGACCCAAGTTGGGGCCCTCTGGGTTATTTACCCTGGGCTGCATTGAGCAAAATGTTTGTCCCATATATTCACTGGAGAGTCAGAGCCTCAACCATGCTTGTCCCTAAATCATCACACTGATTAACTGATATCTTTGTCATGTTTTCTAGAAGCAGGAACTTCTAGCAGGTGTCCTTGTTTGCCCTGCCTGCAAAAGGAGGAGTTTTTGCCTGAGTTGTATCTAAGCCACCTTAGCCTGTCCTTTGATGCTCAGTTCAGAATCACTCTCTCTGATTGATAATATCTTTGAGGCCTACTTCCTGGAAAGGTAGTTTTAAACCTTTCAATGACACAAGGCCAAAGTGAGCCATGATGTACAAGGCAATTTGGCTATGAGCATTCCCAAGTGTGTTCAAGGCAAAAGCATTTCAGAGAGTGGTAATTAATAACCAACATAACTATCATTCGCTGACTTCTGACTATACGCCAGTCACTGTATCTAACTTAATTCTCCTGAAAGTTTTGTGATGTTGACATTATCAGCTTTTCACAAATGTGGAAACACAGGCTCACATAAATTGAGTGACTTTCTTGAGACAACAGGTAGATAGGACGTTTCAGAGCTGGGTTTGAATCCAGACCAATGTTTCTTTCTGTTTATTTTGTAGCTCTGTTTTAAAATTTCTCCTTAATAATACAGTGCACATTTATTAGCAAAGCCCTATGCACGCTCATCTGTGCTGACCCCTCAGGTTTCACTCATTTGTTTCCATTCTGCCCCCCCTCCACTGTGCTCGAGTTACACTGGCCTTCTTGCTGCTCAACATGCTGCTTTGTTCTTACCTCATGATATTGCTACTTGCTGTTTCTTCTTCCTAAAGTCCTCTTCTTTGAAATCTCCATACGACCCACTCCATCTTGTTGTTCAGGTCTCAACTCAAATGTCAACTCCTCGGAGGTTTCCCCACAGCCCACAGCTATGGCAGCTGTCTCCCCAGCTCCTCTCCTCTCTCCCCACTTTCAACTACCCGCTGACCCAGGAAAACATCAACTCCTGATGGCAGGAACTTTGGACTTCTTGTTCTACACTGTAAGCCCAGGGCCTACAACTATATCTGACACTAATTAGGCACTGAAGACATATTTCCCGAAATACTGGTATCTTTGGTAAAGTGCCAAATATATTCCATAATTAAGCTTCTGTGAAGTATGTGAGTTTGTTGTGGTCACCCCACAGGAGTAAGATAGACTCGCCCACACATCCCAAATTAGGTTTGGATGCTGCATCTGATGCTGCTGTATGAGCACCAATAGGGAATGAATGGTTTGTTACTCACATAATGAGGCTTTCTGGGGAGACCTGGGATGGCTCCCAAGCAAGACCAAGACTGGTTTGAGAGAGCTGGGAAAGGAGACTGGCTTGGGATTTTATGGTAGTTAGGGGCTGGGCCTGGGGTAAGTGTTCCTGTACATGGGCTAGGGCTTGTGTGGCTCAAATTTCAGAGTTCCTTATCAGCTTACTTAAATGTGGGGCAGAAGGAGGGGGAAGAGTGGAGCTTGAAAGCTGTCAGCAGTCAAACATCAAAAAACAGCATCAGACTTTTTATCACATACTTCCACCCTCTCCCTCACATCACATGTCTCCCCATCTGGGTTCTGGCAATCTAAACTTTTATGTCATTCCCCCTCTCTTTTTCCCATCCTGCCCTACTCCCCCCTTCCCCCACACATAAACACCAAGTTTTTTTTTCTTCCTTGCCTGTGGGTTAAAGTATCAAGGAAGGAAATCTGTCTTCAGTGCTCAGCCATGACCCAGTCTTTGTACCCAATGACTGTGTAACTGTCAGTTTGCCAGTCTGACCCCCAGCCCTCCTGGACTTTACAACCTCTCTCCTCACAACCTGCTTCTTCCCTATCTTCCAACCTCCCTACCATCAGAGAACTCACAAAGACACATACATACATCATTTTCAAAATGTGTTCCTTTTATTAATTGTCACCATTGGTGTACCTTTTGGTGTAAGGTTTATTCCTTACGGGTTGGCTGTTTTTCAGAACTTCCACTGGGGATGCCAAGAAGAGTTGTTGGTCTTGGGCTCTACTATGCATGAGACATTACTTGCAGAGGCAGAGTTGTCCAGGTTCTTTTGTTCTTGGACTGCTTTATTTAGATTCTTCTTTTTATGTGCCCTCTGGTAACAGACTAATACTTTCTGCCTTTTTGTTGTCTTTGGATTTCTTGAACTCTGTTGAAGGGCTAATTTTATCCTCTTGATGATCTGCTTCAACTGGTAGGGAAAGAGTTTGGAAGCAGTGGATGGGGGGGTGCATGGGAAGGGTGGATTTATAAAAGGGGTGTGGGCTGGGGAGGGGGTTTGTCCCAGACAAGGACAGGTAGGAGTCTTGGGGGCGTGGTAGATGAGGATGTAGAGAAGGACCATGGGTTGTGTGATCTGACCTTTTCAATGTCTTCAGTTTTGGGTTGATGGGGGTTCTTCTGATTCATCCTCTGTCTGTTGCTTGTAGTTAGCTGGTTAATGCTTGCGACTGGTGGTTCTGAATCTGTGCTGGGCTCTTGTGGTTCCCCATTCACCTCTGCTAAGTCTAAGTCAACAGTGGCTTGACCAACAGTTTTCCTGATCTCCCTATATATACTTTCTCTAGGACAATGAAGAGGCATACTCTTCAGCTTTGTTTAGTCAGTAAGAAACTCCTCCTAGCCAGTGGTAGGCCTGTGGTGACTCAGACAGACATCACAATGCACCAGCCCAACCCATCTGGGGGCAGGGAGAGGGGAGTAAAATGTGAGGGAGGTCCAAATTATCTTGTTAGAATAAGGGGAAGTTACCTTAACTCCCCCTGAAGAGCCTTCCTAAAGTGACCTTTTGCCTTTCCCCATCTCCCTTGATTCATTTGTGGTGGATCACATGGCAGAGAGAGGGTGTTTCCTCCCAGTTCTTCCCCATGACCACCCTACTGAGTGGTTTGTTCTGTTCTCCCCCACCTTCCATCACTACCTTGTTTTTGTCTTACCTAAACTTCCTCCTTACCTTGTTATGTCTTACCTAAAATTTCTCCAAGCAAATGAGGTTCTATATAAGTCTCAGCAGAGATGTTTATCATCCCACTTCCCAACAATGGCCTTAAGACCATTCACTACTTGGCAACCATCAGGCAACTTTCCCAGGGTGTGTGTGGATATACTTTGGGGAGGCCTATATACCCTGCTCATATTTGTAAGTTTCTTCTTCCAGGAAGCCTCAGATTAGTACCATTAGTGTTACAGGCCTCTCCCACGGCCATGGTTGAATTAATCCCTTGGCTGTGCCATAGGGGAGCCCTACAAATGAGGATTAGGATCTTTTTGGTCAAAGAGGCAGCAGCAGCAGCATTTTGTAAGTGTCCTAGTGTATTAATCAGGGTTCTCCAGAGAAACAAACAATGAATGAGGAAACAGAAAAAAGAGAGACAGAAACAATGTTTCTGGAATTAGTTCACATGACTATGGAGGCTGAGAAGCCCCACCATATGCTATTTGCATCCTGGACACCCAGGAAAGCCAGTGGTATGATTCAGTTCAAGTCTGAAGGCCTGAGAACCAGGAGAGCTGATGATGTAAATCCAGGTCCAAAGGCAGGAGAATGTGTGATGAGAGGTCTCAGCTCCAGCAGTGAGACAGAAAAAAGGTGTTTAAGTTTCTCTTCCTTCTGCCTTTTGTCCTATTCAGGCTCTCAACAGATTAGATAATGCCCACCCACACTGGGGAGGGCAAACTACTTTACTGAGTCCACCAATTCAGATGCTACTCTCATCTGGAAATACCCTCATAGACACACCCAGAAATAACGTTTAATCTGGACACCCCATTGCCAGTCAAGTTGATACAAAATTAACCATCACAAGATGGGTCACACATCACACATCACAAGGGTCATCACAAGTTGGTGTCAAATTGACACCCATACACATACCCTTAAACCATACTTAATCTCAAGTAAAGACAATAACAAGGTCATAATTCCCACTAACATGATACAACTATCCTGGATAAAGTAAAAAATGCACTAACGCCTTCCCCAGAAGAGGAATTAGAGTCCTTGAGTGATGATATTTGTTCTTCTTCTTGATACCCCATAGCTTAAGTACTATGATTTATTTATTTATTTATTTATTTATTTATTTATCTATTTGACAGGAAGTAGGTTTTATTGGTGGGCATGAGTCGGGAGGGGGCAGTGCCGAGGTTCTCATGAGTGCAGAGCCCTCCATTTGTCCAAGGGGCCACGATTAGGGATGTATTTGACCCCACAGCCATCTGGGATAAGCCGCTTTTCAGCCACCATGTCTTCAAACTCATCCGCATTAAACTTAGTAAAGCCCCACTTCTTGGAGATGTGGATCTTCTGGCGGCCAGGGAACTTGAACTTGGCCCTGCGTAGGACCTCAATCACATGCTCCTTGTTCTGCAGCTTGGTACGGATGGACATGATGACTTGGCCAATGTGGACCCTGGCTACTGTGCCCTGGGGCTTTCCAAAGGCACCCCGCACACCTGTCTGCAGCCTAGATTGGAGATAGCATGAGGTCAGACCTCAGTGTCCACTGGAAGAGCTGTCTCCAAAGTCCCTTAGGGCAACCCATACAATCAACAGGCTGCATACACTACCAAGGAGGCTACTGTTTGCAGCCATGGCACACTGGGCAAGTACTATGATTTAAAAGTAACCAAACTTGGGGCGCCTGGCTAGCTGAGTTGGTCAAGCATCTGTCTTTGGCTCAGGTCATGATCCTGGAGTCCCGGTTGAGCCCCGCTCAGCGGGGAGCCTGCTTCTCCCTCTGCCCCTCCCCCTGTTGATTCTCTCTCTCTCTCTCTCGCTCTCTCTCAAATAAATAAATAAATAATCTTTTAAAAAATAAAATAAAAGTAACAAAACTTAAGTACTATGATATAAAATCAAGATATCTTATGTTACATGATAAGGAAATAAGAGAGGAAATAAAACACACACACACATATTCCTAAGGAGGAAATACTCATGACAATTACAGTCCTTGTTTCTGTAACTGGTAACATGGTTGTAGCTGGTATTTATATGTACCTTCTTTCACTACCCATTTTGTATTTTCTTTGCCTTTAGCAGCCACCTCGGTTTTTTACCTGGTGGGGTGATTCCAACCTTCATTCCTGAAGGCTCTGGGCCATTAGTAGTTCTGCCTGGATTGGGTTGTTGTAGTTTTCCATTGACCTTAATCACAGGGCATAATGCTAAGAGACTTAATAATAAGAGACACCCTTATATCTCCTGCACTCCAGACAGTCTTTCTTACCTCCATTGTGGAGTAGCAGTCCAGTTTCCCCTTGGTAATCAGGATCAATCATCCCAGCCAGCACAGGAACCCCCTTGTTTGCCTGTTGATTCACAGGCATGAGGAGTCCAATGTGGCCAGGTGGCAGTCTTCACTTTCAGTTCAATGGAATCAGTAGTGTGCTTCCTGTTGGAAAGAAGACTTTCCTCCCTCTGGAACGAAGGCCTCTAGGACAGCAGAGCATAAGGTCACAGGAACCAGAAGCACAAATGTTGCTGGTGGGTCACTAGGGGTCATAGGGAGTCGGTGCCATTTCCACCCCTTGATTCCTGAACCCATGAATCCCGGCTATGGGAGAAAGAGCACCATTCACTGGATGTTGATTCAGAGCATATTACAGCTTTCTGGAGAACCTTGCTCCAGCCCTGCAAGGTATCCCCACCTAGCCAGCACTGTAACTGAGTCTTCAGAACTCATTCCACACCATTCCATGGTTCTATCAAGGCAGCTTCTTCAGGATGGTGGGGAACAAACATGGCGAGACCAGTGAATTCTATGAGCGTGGGCCCACTGACACACTTCTTTTGCTGTGAAGTGAGTTCCTTGATCAGAAGCAATGCTGTGTGGAACACCATGAGGGTGGATAAGGCACTCTGTAAGTCCACAGATGGTGGTTTGGAAGGAAGCATTGTGTGCAGGGAAGGCAAACCCATATCCTGAGTAAGTGTGTATTCCAGTAAGGACAAAATGTTGCCCTTTCCACAATGGAAGTGGTCCAATGTCATCAACCTGCCACTAGGTAGCTGGCTGATCACTCTGAAGATTGGTGCCATTTCAGGAGTTCAGTATTGGTCTCTGTTGCTGGCAGATTGGGCACTCAATGGCTGTAGCCAGGTCAGCTTTGGTGGATGGAAGTCCATGTTTCTGAGTCCATGCATCACCTCCATCCCTGTTACCATGGCCACTTTTTCATGAGGCCACTGCACAAACACAGGACTGGCTCAGGGAAGAGGCTGACTGGAATCCACAGAATGGGTCATCCTACCCATTTGATTATGAAAATCCTCCTCTGCTGAGGTTGCTCTTTGGTGAGCATTCACATGGGACAAGATACCTGCATGCTTTTTGCCCATCTGGAAAGTTCTCTCCAAAGCTTCTTTGTCATCAATTCTCCAATCATGCTCTTTCCAAATCCCGCACCATCTAGCCAAACCACTGGCCAGAGCCCATTGGTTGGTATATAATTGCATGTCTGGCTATTTCTCCTTCCAAGAACAGTGAACAACTAGGTGCACTGCTGGGATCTCTGCCCACTGGGAGGCTCCCCCTTCACCACTGTCTCAGAGGACGTCCCAGAGTGGAGCTGTAGTGCTATCGCTGTCCACTTTGGGGTGGTGCCTGCATGTTGTGCAGAACCATCTGTAAGCCAGGCTCAAGTCTTCTCCTCCTCTGTCAATTGATCATAGGGAACTCCTCATGAGGCCATAGGTGCAGGCTGGGAGAGGGGAGCAGTGTAGTAGGGGTGGGGACCATGGCCATTTGGGCCACTTTTTCACCTAAAAAAATTTTTTTAAGTTTATTTATTTTATTTAAGTGATCTCTACACCCCTCATAGGGCTGGAACTCACAACCCCAAGGTCAAGAGTCTCATGCTCTTCCGACTGAGCCAGCCAGGTACTCCGGGCCACTTTTTCTCTTTTCACTTCCTCATGACTTCAAGGTCTGCTCAAGCCTGGTTACATATATAACACTTCCATTTGATGATGTCCATGCCCAACTTTATGGCTTGGTGGGTCAGCTAACACCCAATTTATGACGGGCAGCTCTAATCGCATGGTAACTCGGTGGCCTGGTGTCAGGTGTTCAGCCTCTATTAAGGCCCAGTAACAGGCCAAGAGTTGTTTCTCCAAAGGAGAACAGATGGTGCAGGGCCTTGCTCCAAAATCCTAAAGGCCTATGCTATGATTCACTTCTAGGGTCCTGCCAAAGGCTCCAAATAGCATCCTTACCTGCCACGGATACCTCAAGCACCACTGGACCTGCTGGATCGCGTGGCAGAGTAGACTGCACAGCAACCTGGACCTGTTGCAGAGCCTTCTCTTGTTCTGGGCCCCACTCAAAACTAGCAGCTTTTCAGGTCACTCAGTAAAAGGGCTGGAGTATGTTGGAGGAATGAGGAATATGTTGCCTCCAAAATCCAAAGAGGTCCAGTAGGTGTTGTGACTCTTTTTTTGGTATAAGAGGGGCCAGATGCAACAATGTATTGTTCACCTTAGAAGGGATATCTGGATGTGCCCCACACCACTGGACTTGTAGGAATTTCACTAAGAAGGGCCCCAAATTCTTGTTGGATTTATTTCCCAAACTCTGACATACAGTGTATACATACACTTACCAATAAGTGTAGAGCAGTTACTACTTCTTGGTCACTAGGTCCAATCAGCATGTCATCAACTTAATGGGCCGTGTGAAATCTTGTGGAAGGGAAAGATACTCAAGATCCCTGCAAACTAAATTATGACACAGGGCTGGAGAGTTGATATACCCCTGAGGTAGAACAGTGAAGATATATTACTGGCCTTGTGAGGTGAAAACAAACTGATTCTGGTGGGTCTTACAACAGGGATGGAGAAAAAGACATTTGCCAGATTAATACCGGGGCACCTGGGTAGCTCAGTCAGTTAAGCGTCTGCCTTCAGCTTGGGTCATAGTCTCAGGGTCCTGGAGTCGAGCCCCGTGTCGGGCTCCCTGCTCAGTGGGGAGTCTGCTTATACCTCTCCCTCTGACCCCCCTCCCCCACTTGTGCTCTCACTCTGTCTCTCTCAAATAAATAAAGTCTTTAAAAAAAAATAGCTGCATACCAGGTACCAAGGGAGGTGTTTATTTGCTCAAGCAATGAAACTACATCTGGTACAGCAGCTGCAGTTGGAGTCAGCACCTGGTTGAGTTTATGATAATGTACTGTCATCGTCTAAGATTCATCTGTCTTCTGCATAGGCCAAATAGGAGAGTTGAATGGGGATGTGGCGGGAATCACCACCCCTGCATCTTTCAAGTCCTTGATGGTGGCACTAAATTCTGTAATCCCTCCATGAATGTGGTATTGCTTTTGGCTTACTATTTTTCTAGGTAGAAGCAGTTCTAGTGGCTTCCACTTGACCCTCACTCCACAGGTCACAGAAACCACGTGTGGCTGCAAAGATTGTCTATTTCAGTAATGCATTCTGGAGCTGGGGACATAACCACAGGATACATTTAGGAACCCACTGGGCCCACTGTGAATCAGAGGGCAGCTAGAACTCCATGAATCACCTGACCTCCATAAGCTCCTACTCTGACTAGAGGGCCAGAGTGACGTTTTGGGTCCTCCTAGAATTAGCATCAGTTCAGAGCCAGTGTCCAGTAGTCCCTGAAAAGATGGATTATTTCTCAATGTACTATTACCTTCGCAAAAGGCCATAAGTCCCTTTGGGGAAGGCTGGGAGAAAGAAAGACGAAGAGTTATAAATTTTCAGCAGTGTGCCAAGATCCTTCCTGAAGGGGACCTGGCCTCCCCTTCCTTCAAGTGGATCTGGGTCTGTAAACTGGCTTAAGTCTGGAAATTGATTGAGGGGCCATGACTTTCTGTTTTTCATGATTCAGGTTAGACTTTAGACTTTCGTTCACTTGATCTAGTTGTTTCTGCTTCTATAGATCAATTAGGAATTTACTAGGCTTCCTATTTCACTTCTAGTCACTTCATGCTCAATTAGGCAATACCATAGTGTTTGCATGAGTCAGGCCATTCTGATTGCTGCTTTACCTCTGCTGTCCATTATAGAAACCTTAGTCACTCCCTGCCTTTGGTGATTAAGTGCCATCCACTGGCCCCTGCCACACTAGGACCCAATTACTACCATTGCATTTAGGTTTCCCAATTCGGTGACTGCAGTTCCCACTATGAGGTCTGACCCATAGAGAAGAGCAACCACAGAACTCTTCGAGGATGCTGGTGCTCCCTTCACAAATTTATTCCTCACACTATTGGTGAAAGATATCTTCTGGACCCTCCCAGGGTGAGTGAGCAGGTCTTAAATGACAAATCCACTCTAACATTCCAGCCCTGCTACGCCTTTTGATCCCTTCGTCTATATTAAACCAAGGCAGGTTCAGCATTTCTAATTTGTTCATGGTGAGCCACTTTTAAGTCCAAACAATCAAACCATTTGAGACCTTTCTAATTCCTGGAGATGCAGTATTAAAGTCAGGATCTCTGCTTAGCGAGCCCATGTCAATAAATTTGGCCTGATCCAACTTTATGTCCCTTCCACCATTATCCCACACCCTCGGTATCCATTCCCACACATGTTCCCTGAATTTCTGTCTGGATAAATTGGAAAACTCAACTCATTCTTTTGGAGTGGAACATACCTCCTCACAGGTCACACTTTGTACTTTGCCTGTAGGGGCCTACTGGGATTTGAGTCTACTTATACGTCTAGAAGCAAAGAAGTGTGTGGGGGGGTAGGTCCTGAAGAGAATCTCCTCAGAGGAGGCCATTATGGTTTCCTTGGGCAATGTGTAGTGAATCCCCTCACATGGAGGTGGGGAGGCCACTTCCACTGGGAAAGACTCATCACAATTTAGGGGCTCAATGCCCCCAGCTTCAGTAGTGTATTCCCACATGTCCTCTCCATCTTAATTTATGGATCCCATTCTTTCCCAATTAAAGCCTCAGTTTAAGAGTAGACACCCTTCAAGTCTGGAGGTTCAACTTGCATTGTAATTCAGGTAGTTGCACATGAGGTTCTGCATTTGAATTTTTAGCAGTTTTGGCTCTGTGGCTATAGAATGTAAGGGTTTCTTTCAGAGCACACATAGAAGCTCCTAAGCCAGTTATGTGGTGTTTGAACTGGGAAGTCAAATCCCTGAGTTCATCCTTTCCTTTCACCACATTGTCCAGCCACATTAGGAGCTACCAACCAATGTCACTGTATTTGTTAGTTTTCAAAAAAATGTTCAAAAGTATCATATACAGAGTCACCTAGCTCCTTGTTTCTTATAAGTGGTTGATTAGGAGTATCCAATGCAGATATTTTGCTTATCTCTATCAGCTCACGACATGGGCTATCAGTGTTCTCTTTACTCCTAGAAACAGACATGAGCATCTTTAAATCTAATCAGGTTTGAAAACCAATTCCAGAAACCCGAGAATAGATTCAGAGAACTCATCTCTAAAATTCTGTTCCTCTAGGGGTGCCTGGGTGGCTCAGTCGTTAAGTGTCTGCCTTCGGCTCAGGTCATGGTCCCAGGGTCCTGGGATTGAGCCCTGCATCGGGCTCCCTGCTCGGCAGGAAGCCTGCTTCTCCCTCTCCCCCCGCTTGTGTTCCCTCTCTTGCTGTCTCTCTGTCAAAAAATAAATAAAATCTTAAACAAATTAAAAAATAAAAATTAAGTTAAATTCTGTTCCTCTAGAACCACTCCTGGTATCAAATATGTTTTAGTTAGTGTTCTCCAGAGAAGTAGGACCAAGAGAACCAACAGTCAATTCATTCATTCATAGATAGACAGATTATGGAAGCTGAGGGGTCCCATAGATAGGTAGATAGGTAGATAGATAGATAGATAGATAGATAGATAGATAGATAGATGATAGATTGATTGATTGTGGAAGCTGAGGGGTCCCATGACCTGCTGACTGCAAGCTGGAGACCCAGGAAAGCTGGTGGTATAATTCAGCCTGAGTCCGAAGGTCTGAGAACTAAGGGAGGGGGAAGTGGTGTAAATCCCAGTCCAAGGGGGCAGGAGAGGATGAGATGAGACTTCACAGCTCAACAGTGAGGCAGAAGAAAGTGGGGGGGGGGAGGCAAATTCCTCCTTCCTCCACCTTTTGTTTTATTCAGGCTCTCAGTGATTGGATGATGCCCGCCCAACATTGGGGGTCTACTTTACTGAATCCACAGATTCAAATGCTAACCCCATATGGAAACACCCTCACAGACACACCCAGAAATAATGTGTATCCTGTGACCAGGCAAGCTGATACATAGAATTAGCTATCACACCTAGTGAGCCATCTGCTCTTGGGAGTGTGACCTCAGCATGCACATAGTGATTGCTCTTCCACACGAGTGACTGCCCAAGGCGACTGTATATTGCAGAGTATCAGTCTTTCTCTGTATAGAATGGGGGCCAAAAATATAAGTGACAAAGAAATGAGTATAATTGACTACATCAAAATTAAAAACTTTTGTTCTGCAAACAATACCAATCAAGAAAATGAGAGGACAACCTACAAAATGGGTGAATACATTTTAAAACTCATGTTTGATAAGAGACTTGTAACAGTCCAGAACATATAAATCGCTCTTACAACTTAGAAATGTTGTTATTCTTAGAATCTAAAAAGTTTGAGACTGACAGAGACTTTTTAATATGATCCACTTTCCCCCAGCTTGCCACCCTCCCCTCGCAATTTACTGATGGGGCAACTTAGATACGCAGAGGGGCCACAGGAACATTGACAGTCTGTTTCCCTCAGTGCACACCTCTCCAAGTCCTAACCATGGTGTCGAGTGTCCCCACAAGGCTAAATCGGCCATGCCTTGACCCCCTATTCCCCCTGCCACATTTGCCCCTTTTATCTGTGCCTCTTTGTCTAGACTCACTCCACCTTCCCCCAACCACGCGCTTCCACTCCAACCTCTCCATCCAGGATGGGAGGAGCCTGTTTGCACAGGCGCACTGGGAAAACCGAGTTGCATCGTGTACTAGGGGCGGGGCTTCGTGAGGGAGCGGGCTCTCCCGCGCCGACAGGGTCTCCCTGACGACCTGAGGGCGGCAGGGCCGACTTGGCGGGAACCAATCACATGCCAGGAGCCATACCCGAGGTCTGTCTGCACAGGCGCCCTGGGCATCCCCAGCAGCCTTGAGCGCGGAGGGGCGGAGCTTCCTGAGGGAGCCTCAGTGTCGCCGGCGTGGGCTCTAAGGAGGCGGGCCCACCAGCCATGCAGGCCCCAGATGGCAGCGCGGGCGGTGCAGAGGGTGGTGCTGGAGCGCCCACTGGCCCTGGAAGCCCCGGAGAACCTGGAGGCTGGGGCGGCACCGCAGCCGAGGGCACAGTGGCTGGAGGAGCTCCCCAGGTCGAGGGGGCATCGTTTTCCCCAAGGCAGGGTGAAGAGGCTTCAGCCTTGGCTTTGGCCTCCGGCGAAGCCTCAGGAAACCAACTGTCGGAGTTGTATCCTTTCCAAGGAGACCCCAGGATCGGGAGGGTTGGGGGGGATAGGCAGGAGGGGGAGGGGGGCAGGAGGATGGGTAGGAGGGGTTTCAGGGAGTGTGAGCGGGGGACTTGCAGGGGCACAGAAGGGGATGCGGGGAGGGCCGGTGGCTGGAGGACACAGGGGGGTTGTGATGCAGATTTCCTGAAGCAGCGGCCAGGGTGGTCTTGGGGGGCCCGGAGGGGCGCTCTGGGGGAAAGCAGGCCTCCGGTGGGCAGGGGAGCCTCAGCCATAAAGTCCGCGTAGATGGTGCCTTAACCGAATCTCCACCAGCACCCTTACGGTGCCTTTCCTGTGTCACATGGATGCGGAGGTGGCCCGCCAGTACCTGACCCTGGGTGCCGAACTCTTCCACGGGGCCGTTCAGACGGAGCTCACAGTGACTGGCCGTGACCTGCTGATGTAAGTTCTAGAAGGGGCTTGTGGGAGCAGGCGGGAACCTGGGCTAATCTCTGCCTGAGGGACACTCTTGGAGATACGCAGACACCCGAGGCCTGGTCTAAGGAGGCACAAGGGGCACACGGTCTGTCGCAGCCTCAGGGGTTGCTCTGAGGGAGACCTGAAGGAGTAACCTTGGGGCGGGGATTGGACTGAGGAGGGCTGGGACTTAATCAAATCTAAAGTTACTTCCTTTCCCCCTCGCTTTTAGCAAAGTAACTGCCGAAGACTCTGCCCTCCTGCAAATTTCCACTGCCTCTTTGCTCAACCAGCTTTCCATGGTAGTGCAGACCATGCAGCACTTTGTGCCCCTCTTTTTTGCTAAGCCTTGGCCTGAAACAAGGGGCTGAGTCCACAAGAGAGTCCCATTTTAGGCAGTGTGACCTTCCCTAGGGGCATGATTTTGGCAGTAGTTGCTCCTTTGTTTGGGGGGCATAATTGTTTGCCTTTACTCACCTGTTTTCATTGTTGCTTAAATACTGGTTACCACTGATAATAAAACTGAGCCAGTGTTACGTGTCTGAGTTTCTTTTCAGCATCCAGATTTTCTCCCCCTTGTCCTCAGGTTGGTAGGGAGGTTCTGGGATTCAGATATTCAACTTCTACAAGGCAGTTGAAGACAATTGAAAAAATGGGGGAAAAAAATGAAAATTGCTTGGGTCCTATCGTTCAGCATTGACTAATGTCAGCATTTTGGAATACTTTTGTGGTTTTAGGTTTGTAGGAATAATACAATAAATGTAGAACAATCATATGAATGAGTAAGGTTTTTCAAGTTTAGCATTAGTGTTTTTCCTGAAATAATTTTCATCTGAAGTTTGGGCTTTACCTCTGTCTAAAACTTCAAAAACATCCTATCAAATGGATACATACATGATGCGTTTTAATGCATTGGTTCAACACTTATATTTTTCTCAATTTTTTTCCTATTATACATAAAGTTTCAGTGGGATTCTTGTATGTAAGTCTCTGTATAAATGGTTGTTTTCTTAAGATAGATTCCAAGAGGTAGATCTACAATACAAAATTGCTCTCCAGAAAATGTGCCCGCCCCCACCAGAATGCTGCTTTCCCCACATCCCTGTCACAGCTGGATCTGTTTCCTGCCACAAAAAAACAAAAACAAAAATCCTCAGTTTGCATGAGCAAAGAATTTGGAACCACTAGAATAAGAATTTTGTGCTTTACTGGCCTTGTTTCAGATCCCAGAAGAAAAGTGCTGGGACACTTAGTTGGTTGGGGCGCGTGAGGGGCGGATGGAGGCAGTGTAGTGTAGTCTTGGGAAAATATTTTTTTTACATAAACTGCTCATTTATTAGCATCGATACTGCAACGTAACAGGTTCCTGCATGGAGGTGGCAGAACAGGCAGGACTCAGATGGGTGAGTGGCGGGCTCCTCTTTCTTCCATTTGTTCTTGTTGTAGTCGCACTTGGCTGAGAAGCCCTGGATCGGGCTGACCTTCATATCAAGCATCCTCTTGGTCTGCTTGGCCACCCACTCCTCGTCAGAGGTGTGCGCCATGGATGGTACACATAGTGTTTCTCCCAGATCAGAATGAGAGTGGTGAAGCTGATGAAGAACGTGGTGGCGCCCACAGCCATCTTCCACTTGTTCATGCTCCTGTTTGTTTCAGCAGAGCTCTCGTTGAACTGAATGTGGTGTAGTGCAACTTTTTCATCAATGGAGAGGCTGCTCCAGGGAGCCTTCTTCCCTTTGAAGGACTTCTGGCTGGCAGAAGTTCTTGCCGTGGGCCACACTGGGCAGTGGATAGTCACCCCGGTCGACAGAACTCAGGAGAGCATAGTCTTCACTCTTCATGACACTTCCATATGCTCTTACAGACACTGAGTTGGAAGTTGCTTGCTTGCCAATTAGGCTAAACACTGGAGCCAACATTCGGCCACTGCTGCCTGCTGCAACCTCCATGACCACTCGGGGAAAATACAATTAAAACCAAAATCTTCTGTGTGCACGTACTGTGCTATGCTCTTGACCCACATTACCGTATGTAATTCTCACGACAACCTGGTGATCTCGGTACTATCATTACTATACCTTTTGTAGGGGAAGAATTGAGGCTCAGAGAGGCTGGGTGTATTCGATTCAAGCACCCACTCTCTTAGCCAAGCTATCACGCCAACCTCAGCACTGGGAGGCTGGGATTGTGCTTTTCCTTCTGCTGGCTCCAGGGACCACCCTTGTGACTAATGAAAAATGCAGAAATGGATAAATACAGGAAAAGTAGAGGAGAACTGAGGAGAAGACAAGGTTGGTAAGAACCGCAATCCTGGCTTTCCAGTGGCTTCCCTATACTCCCAGGCCCTTTTGTATCTTGAAACCTTCCTTTGACCCTCTTTGAAATAGAGGGTACAGTGATGGTACCTATTTTCCCGCCCCCTTTGCCCCCTCTCCTCAACTATGAAGAGGGCTCTTTTCAGGTACTTTCAGTAGCTGAGAAAAAATAGAACCAAATCTTCTGCCAATCCAGAAAATGTCTCCACAAAGGTAGAAGAAAAACAGTTCTATCACTGAATAAGCATTGTACTAGAATGCGATGCACATCACAGGCAATCTGCTAAGAGATTCCAGAGAGAGAAATTTCACCCTTTTGTGTAGCTCAGCAGATACAACTCATTACATGTTCTCAAGATTGACCATAACTAGACCTCAAGTAAGAGGACTTGATGCCACCAGGTCCCACACATAGTTCATCCTGAATTTACCTGGTAACTGGGGTGACCATATGTATTAGTTAGTTGGTGTTTTGGACTGCATGTTTGTGTTCCCTCCCCCACATTAATATATTGAAGCCCTAAACCCCAGTGTGGCTGTATTTGGAGATGGGACATTAAAGGAAGGAAGGAAGGAAGGTTAAATGAGGTCATAAGAATGGGGCTCTGGTCTGATAAGATTAGTGTCCTAATAAGAAAGACACCAGTGAGCGCTCCTCCCCACCCTCCCCTCCCCTCCCCTCCCCCCCACCCTCTCCAACTGCACAAGGTAAGGCCACGTGAGGATGCCAGAGAAGGTGGCCCTCTACAAGCAAGGGAGAGAATTCTCACCAAAAGCCCAATTTGCTGGCACCTCGATCATGGACTTCTAGCCTCCGGAACTGTGAGAAAATGAACTTCTGTTGTTTAAGCCACCCAGTGTGAGGTATTTTGCTATAGCAGATTGAGCAGACTAATGCAATTGGCTTTATCCAAGGGAAAAATAAGCTTTTCATGTTTTTATGACAGGAGCTAGTTTTGCAACTTGGAGCCAGGTGCCCACTGAAGTTAGGCTTCTACCCTCCCACCGAAACTGGACATAGGGACACAGTCTTGCTTGATGTTTACATTCCAAAGAGATGTTTCCTAGGTCCTTGAAAAAGACATTCCTGGATCATAAACCTGGCAAGGGGCTTTTCTAGTCTTTAAAAATATTTACATACTTTCAAAGAGACAGAGAAAGAATTTCTAAGTTTTCTAAAGTAAATGCTTTAAGAAAGGGGCCATCTCTTCCCGTATCTTCAACAGGGAGAATTAAGCCTCTTATTTTATTTTTTTAAAATACTGTCTATGCCCAATGTGGGGCTCCAACTCACAACCAAGATCAAGAGTCCTATGTTCTACTGATTGAGCCAGCCAGGTGCTCCTAAGCCTTTTTTTTTTTTTTAAGATTTTATTTATTTATTTGAGAGAGAGCACGAGGGTGAGCGGAGGGCAGGGTGAGCATGGTGCGGGAGGGGGGGAGCACGAGGGGGAGGGGGGACAGGGAGCAAGAGGGATTAGCAGATTCCCTGCTGAGCAGGGAGCCCTATGCAGCTGGATGCAGGGCTCAATCCCAGGACCCTGAGATCATGACCTGAGCTGAAGGCAGATTAACCGACTGAGCCACCCAGGTGCTCCGCCCCTAAGCCTCTTATTTTTAATTTGTACTTGTTCTTAAAGTAGCTCTCTCTAAAATATGCTGTATCTTGAAAACTTGCTAAGCTCCCTAATTAGTCTAGTAGCTCTTTTGTAGACTCCATTAGATTTTCTTTACAGGTGATCATGTCTGCAAATAAAGACAGTTTTTCTTCTTTCTTTCCAGTCTGAATGCCATTTATTGCTTGATTTCTCTCCTCATTATGGGTTGGATTTTCCTGCTTCTCTGCATGCCTGGTAATTTTGGATTGGATACCAGACATTATGATTTTTCCTTAGGTTCTGGATACCTTTGTATTCCTAAACACATTCATGAGCTTTGTTCAGGGATGCTGTTAAGTGAATGGAAACAGTTGGGGCCCCTGGGTGGCTCAGTTGGTTAAGCATCTGCCTTTGTCTCAGGTCATGATCCCAGGGTCCTGGGATCGAGCCCCCGCATAGGGCTCCCTGATCAGGGGGGAGTCTGCTTCTCCCTCTCCGTCTGCCCCTCCCCTCCGTTCTTGTGCTCTCTCTCTCAAAATAAATAAAATCTTTTAAAAAAGTGAATGGGGGGCGCCTGGGTGGCTCAGTTGGTTGGGCGTCTGCCTTCAGCTCAGGTCATGATCCCAGGGGCCTGGGATCGAGCCCCGCATCGGGCTTCCCGCTCAGCGGGAAACCTGCTTCTCCCTCTCCCTCTGCCTGCCACTCTGCCTACTTGAGCTCTCTCTCTATCTCTCTGTCAAATAAATAAATAAAAATCTTGAAAAAAAAAAAGTGAATGGAAACAGTTTGATCCTTGAGTCTTGCTTTGAAGATTTGCTACATGGGACCAGAACAGCTCATTGTAGGATTCATTTTTTCCCCCCACACTACTGAGGCAAGACCTTTCTGAGTGTCCTGCCCAATGCCTCCTGACTTATTTTTTTTTTAAGATTTTAGTTATTTATTTATTTATTTGACAGAGAGAGAGACAACGAGAGAGGGAACACAAGCAGGGGGAGTGGGAGAGGGAGAAGCAGGCTTCCCGCAGAGCAGGGAGCCCGATATGGGGCTCGATCCCAGGACCCTGGGATCATGACCTGAGCCGAAGGCAGACGCTGAACGACTGAGCCACCCAGGCGCCCCTGCCTCCTGACTTATGAGGTTTGCCCTCCTGGTTGGTGGAGTTAGACACTATTTGCTGCCTGGCTTGAGTGTTGGGCATAGTTACCTTTCATTCTTGAACATGGTCCTTTCCCTGGCCTTGGGTAGTTTCTTCACCTACTTGTGCTGGTCAGTGGTCTGTGGCTTACTCCAGTCGGACCCTCTGGGGATGTGCAGGTTTCTCTCCAATGAGCCCTCCTCCCCCCATTTAGTCAGAGCTGCATTTTGGCACTTAACAACCAAAATGCTCCAACTCACAGATAAGAATAGTCAGTAGGTTTCAAGCCACAAACGGGAAATGCAGGGGGATTTGGGTGATTTGCAATTACATATTGGGTGAAGTTGGGGAAGGCCAAGAGACTCCCATTCACATCATGGGAGAGGGAAGCAGAGAACCCAGCTATCCCCTGCAGGCAACTGGGACCAGGTGTCTTCTGAAGGCAAACTCTAGGGTTTGGGTATATGCTGCTGTGAAACCATTTTTAAAGGTGACCGCAGGGTAGACAGTCACTTCTGATGGTCTCAGGTAACCTAGAGCCTGGGAACCACTACTCCAGTCTTGACATCATTGCCTCCAGACCCAGAAGGAACCTTCTGGCCTCTCTCCGACCTTGCTGGTGGGGTCCCTTAGTGCATGGAGCCAAAATGTGGAGATGTCAAGAAAACCCAACTCAGAAAAGGATTCTGATTGCAATGGCAGCTGGATCTCCAGCCTCACTGGGTC
>NC_138385.1:834523-853501 GCF_054177405.1 Leptonychotes weddellii | reverse complement strand
AGAAGACAGGCAAACAAGATGCAGTATACATATTTATTATTAGATTCCTCATAGAAGGAAAACCAAACAATGGTATAGTACTAATATTAAAAACTATAATCTGGGGCGCCTGGGTGGCTCAGATGGTTAAGTGTCTGCCTTCGGCTCAGGTCATGATCCCAGGGTCCTGGGATCGAGCCCTGCATTGGGCTCCTGGCTCAGCGGGGAGCCTGCTTCTCCCTCTCCCTCTGCCTCTCCCCCTGCTCATGCTCTCTCTCTCTCTGTATCTCTGTGTCTCAAATGAATAAAAAAAACCCAAAACTATAATCCAAGAAAAAGTCCACAGATAAAGTAACACCTGACGCTGCATATTGAAAGGGCCCACCAAGTACCTGGATTAACTGGATGGTCAATTTTACCCAAGATGGTAAATTCTATTACAACGGCTATATTGATAAAATGCCAGAACAAAAATAAATAAATTAGGGACGCCTGGGTGGCTCAGTCGGTTAAGCGACTGCCTGTGGCTCAGTTCATGATCCCGGGGTCCTGGGATCGAGCCCCATGTTGAGATCCCTGCTCGGCAGGGAGCCTGCCTCTCCCTCTCCCTCTGCCTGCCATTCCGCCTACTTGTGCTCTCTCTGTCAAATAAAAAAAAAGTGCTGCTATGAACATTTGTGTGCAAAATTTGGTTGGACATATTCTTCTTTAGGATATTTTAATCTGTGTCAATGAGTAAAATTGGTCTACAATTTTGTACTTATGTTATCGCTATTTGTATCATGTTATTTTAGCCTTATAAAATAAGGTGGGTAATATTTCCTCTTTTTCCATTCCCTGGAGGCATTTGTATAAGATTGTAATGATCTCTTCCTTTTGGTAGAAAGTGTCTGTACAATTGTTTGGGCCTCATGATCCTTTGTAGTAGAATTTTCCCTACTGATTCAGTTTCTCTAGTAGTTATATAATCATTCAGTTTTTCTATTTCTACTTGAATGTGTTTTTGGATATTTTCTGATAATTTGCCTATTTTCACCAAAGTTGTCAAATTCACTGGCACGGAGTTCAAAATTTTCTCTTATCATCAATCTCTGGCATATTTGCAATTATTACCTCCTTTACATTTTTAATATTGTTTATTTGTATCCATTGTTTTTTCTTGATTAGTTATGTTCAATTTTAGTCTTTATTTTTTTTTTAAAGATTTTATTTATTTGACAGAGAGAGCACAAGCAGGGGAACAGCAGAGGGAGAAGCAGGCTCCCCGCTGAGCAGGGAGCCTGACGCGGGACTCAATCCCAGGACCCTGGGATCACGACCTGAACCAAAGGCAGACGATTAATGGACTGAGCCATCCAGGCGCCCCTAATTTTAGTTTTTAAAGAGCCAATTAGGTCAGCGTTGATCCTCTCTAATTTTGTTATTTTGTTCATTTCTGTTCTTGCCTTTATTCATTTTCCCTTTGTGGGGTTAATTTTTTTCAATTTATTATTATGAAAATGTCCTGGGCGCCTGGGTGGCTCAGTTGGTTGGGCGACTGCCTTTGGCTCGGGTCATGGTCCCGGAGTCCTGGGATCGAGTCCCGCATCGGGCTCCCGGTTCGGCGGGGAGCCTGCTTCTCCCTCTGACCCTATCCCCTCTCATGCTGTTTCTCGCTCTCTCTCTCAAATAAATAAAATCTTAAAAAAAAAAAAAATTATAAAAAAAAGAAAATGTCCTAATAATCAGCCAAATTGAAGAAAATATACTGTGAACACCCATATCCCCACCATTTACATTCTACCACTAACATATGACTACATTAAATTGCTCGTGAGTCTTCAGACTGAGGACTAGTATCTTTCATGCATCGTGAGAAACTCTGCCATTATCCCTTTACATATCGTTTCTCTATCTTTTTTATTATCTCCTTCTAGAACTCTGACTAGACAAATGTTTGATCTTCTCATACTATCTTCCATGTCTCAAATTTCTCTACGCTTTTATCTCCTTATCCTGATTTACTAGTACCTTCTTCACAACGATCTTCCAGTTCACTAAATCCCTCTTTGGGTTTACTCTGCTCAACCCATCCATTGAGTTTCTAATTTCTTTTTTTTTTTTAAGATTTTATTTATCTATTGAGAGAGAGAGAATGAGCAGGGGGTGGGGCAGAGGGAGAAGCAGGCTCCCCACTGAGCAGGGAGCTGGATGCGGGGCTCAATCCCAGGACCCTGAAATCATGACCTGAGCCAAAGGCAGATGCTTAACAGACTGAGCCACCTAGGCGCCCCCACTGAGTTTCTAATCTCATCCCAATTTTTATTTCTAGAAGTTCTAAATGGTCTTTTCTAATCTGCCTGGTCATTTTTTAAAAAAGATTTTATTTATTTATTTGACAGACAGGCGGCGAGAGAGAGAACACAAACAGGAGGAGCGGAAGAGGGAGAAGCAGGCTCCCTGATGAGCAGGGAGCCCAACATGGGACCCCGGGATCATGACCTGAGCAGAAGGCAGACGTTTCACCGAGTCGAGCCACCCAGGCGCCCCTGGTCATTTTTTAATAGTATTTTGTTAGTCCAACTTTCAACTTATCTTATTTCTTTAAATATATCAAACAAAAAAATATATATATATATATCAAACATAACTATTTTATTTTCAAAATCCAATTATTTCCAATAATGGCTTACTTCTGTATTTGATTCTATTGTTTGTAATTTGTATCAATTCTCAGGATTTGTAATTCCTTGACATTTTTGGTCCCAGAGATTCCCCTTCCTTTCTTGTCAGGTGAGTTTTGTTTTACAAAAATATATTCTCTATCATTTTAAGATATTTGATGTGGTGGTCTGTGATATTCATGGTAGCTTGCCTACTGAAGCTCCCCATCAAATTAAAAAAAAATAGAACAAATGTAGTTCCACTTCCTTTTGTTTAAGATTGGGTTTTTAAGTAATCTTTACACCTTACATGGGGTTTGAACTCACAACCCCGAGATCAAGAGCTGCATGTTCCACCAACTGAGCCAGCCAGGTGCCCCAATGTAGTTTTACTTCTAATGTTGGATTAAATAGTCTTGACCACCCTTCCTGCAAAGAACAATATTTCATTTTTGGTAGAATTTGGTGAATTGTTTCTAAAGGACCAAAATAGCCACAGAAACCTGGAGGAAGATAAACAAAGCAGGAAGACTTATTTTCCTCGATACTGAGACTTACCAAGCTACAGTAACTAGCATAGTGTGGTATTGTCCAAAGATAGACACGTAGACCACTGGAACAGATTTGAGAGCCCAGAAAAAGACCCATACACACACGGATACTTGATTTCTGGCAAAGATAGCACTGCAGGATAGTGGCAAATTACAGTAACTTTAAATAAATGGTGACAGATCAATTAGAGAAACACATTAAGGGAAAATGAAACTTGACTCCTACCTCAAATCATACACAGAAGTTAATTCCAGGTGCATTGCAGACCTAACCGGGAAAGGTACAACTATAAAGCTTCTGGCAAATAACCAAAATTCACCCAAGATTACATAGATCATGTTAATGGTCCTGCAACTATTGAAGAAATTGAAGTCACCCACATGGTTTCACTGATAAATTTACCAAAAAACTTAAAGAATAAATAACACTAATTCTACACAATCTATTCCAGAAAATAGAAGAGAACACTTCCTGAGGATTCCAACAGTACCTTGATAACAAAACAAGGCAAAGACACTATGAAAAACCTGCAGATCAATATCCATCGTGACCATGGATACAGAATCCTCAACAAAATGTTAGCAAATCAAATCCAGCAATACATAAAAAGAATACTACACCATGACCAAATGGGATTTATTCAGTGAATACAAGACTGATTCAATATTCAAAAATAAACCAGTGTAGTCCACAATATTTACAGTCTAAAGAAGAAAATTGATGATCATATCAATAAATGCAGAAAAGCATTTGATAAAATCCAGCATCCATTCATGATAAAAAAAAAACTCTCAGAAAACGAATAAAAGGGAACTTTCTTACCCTGATAAAGAATCACTATAAAATACCCACAGCTAACATACTCAATAGTGAAAGACTGAATGATTTCCCCCTGAAATGGAGACAAAGAGATTCATCTCACCACATGTATTCAACATTGTACTAAAAGTGTCAGGCTGGTGATAAAGCAAGTTAAAGAATGAAGGAGCATACAGATTGAAAAGGAAGGAATAAAACACTGTATTTACAGATGAGATGATCATGTAAACAGAAAACCCCAGGGTAATCTAAAGAAAATAAACCTCCCATATTTAATAAGGGAATTTAGCAAGGTCACAGGACATGAGGCTAAGACACAAAAAACAATCATATTTGTATATACTGCCAATGGACAACTGAAAGTGAAATTACAAAAATGCCATTTACAATAGCTCCAAAAGGTGAAATACACAGGTAGAAATCTAATAAAACATGGTAACATCTATATGTTATCTGAGGAAAGAAATAAAGAAAATCTGAATCAATGGAGACATGACGTATTCATGAATTAGAAGATTCAGCATAGTAAAGATGTCAATTCTCCTCAAATTTATTCACACTTGATCTTAGCCAAAAGGCCAAGAAGCGATTCTCCTCAGATTTATTCATAGATTTAATACATTTCCAATCAAAATCACATCAGGTTATTTTGTTAGATAATGACAAGCTTATTTCCAAAACTGGAAAGGCAAAGGGGGCAGACTTAACAAAAAAAAATTTTAAACAAGAATGAGATTGGAGAAAATATGCTTTCCATTTTAAGATTTACTCTAAAGCTTCAGTAATCGAGACTGTGGTATAGAAAAAATAATAGACACATAGATTCATGGATCAGAATATAAAGACTACAAAAATATGCCCAAATGATGTTTTACAAAAGTGCAAAAGCAGGTCAATGAAGAAAAGATTGTCCTGTCAATAAATGATACAGGAACATTTTGGACAGTCATATGTAAAAAATCATCCTCAGCACCATCTCATACCTTATATAAAAAGTAACTCAAAATGGATTACAGACCTTACATAAAACCTAAAAACATGATACTTTTAGAAGAAAACATGAGAAAATCCCAATGACCTAGTAGGGTTAGGCAAATAGTTCTTCGACATGATAACAATCCATCAATGAAAAAAGTCCATATGTATATATATATATATATATGTATATATAAAGAAGAAAGTCCATAAATTGGGCTTAATCAATAGGCAGTCATGTCTCCGCCACTGGCCGTAGCAACATTTTCCTAGCTGTGTCTCCTGAGGCAAGGGAAATAAAAACAAAAATAAACTACTGGGACTACATCAAAATAAAAGGCTTCTGCACAGGGAAGGAAACTATCAAAAGGTTAAAAGGCAACCTACAGAATGGGAGAAAGTATTTGCAAAATATATAAAGAACTTCTTATACAACGCAACACCCAAAAAACAAATGATCCAATTAAAAAATGCGGCAGAAGACATAACAGACATTTTTCCAAAGAAGGCATCCAGATGGCTAACACACACACGAAAAGATGCTCAACATCACTCATCATCAGGGAGATGCAAATCAAAACTACAATGAGGTATCACCTCACACCTGTCAGAATGGTTAAAATCAATAACACAAGATAGGGACGCCTGGCTGCCTCAGTCAGTAGAGCATGCGACTCTTGATCTCAGGGTTGTAAGTTCAAGCCCCACATTGGGTGTAGAGATTACAAAACAAACAAACAAAAAAACAAAACAAACCCACAAGAAACAACAGGTGTTGATGAGGATGTAGAGAAAAAGGAACCCTCTTGCACTGTTGGTGGGAATGCAAACTGGTGCAGCCACTCTGGAAAACAGTAGGGAGGGTCCTCAAATAGTTAAACATAGAACTACCCTATGATCCAGTAATTGCACGACTGGGTATTTCCCCAGAAAATACAAAAACACGAATTCAAAGGGATACATGCACCCCAACATTGATAGCAGCATTATCAACAATAGCCAAATTATGGAAGCAGCCCAAGTGTCCATTGACTGATAAATGGATAAAGAAGATGTGGTGTGTACACACACACACACACACACACACACACAGGAATATTATTTGGCCATAAAAAAGAATGAAACCTTGCCATTTGCAACAACATGGATGGAGCTAGAGAATATAATGCTAAGCGAAATAAGTCAGTCAGAGAAAGACAAATAGTATATAATTTCACTCATATGTGGAATTTAAGAAACAAAACATATGAACAAAGGGAAAAAAAAAGAAAGAGAGGCAAAACAGTAAACAGACTCTTAACTATAGAGAACACACTGATGGTTACCAGAGGGGAGGTGGGTGGGGTGAAGGGTTAAACAGATGATGGGGATTAAGGAGGGCACTTGCTGTGATGACCAGTGGGTTTTGTATGGAAATGTTGAATCACTATATTGTACATCTGAAACTAATATAACACTGTATGTTAACTATACTGGAATAAAAATAAAAACAAATAAATAAATTTGGCTTAATTAAATTTAAAACCTTTGCTTGCAAAAGACAGAAGAGAATGAAAAGGCAAGCTCCAGACTCAAAAGAAAATTTTTGCAAGTCACATATCCATCAGGTAACTTGTACACAGAATAGGTAAAGAGCTCTCAAGACCCAAAGTAAGAAAACAAACAACCCAATTAAAACTTGGGCAAAAGGATCCAACCGATAGATACTCCACCAAAGAAGATACATAAATGCCGAATAAGCACACAAAAATGAGTCTGACATCATTTGCCATGAGGGAAATATATGTTAAAACTACAATGAGATACCACTACCTACATGTTAGCATGTCTAAATTAAAAAAACGAAAAAACTGCAGGACCAAGCATGCTCCAGTGGAGCAACTAAAACTCTCATAAATAGTTGATGGGTGTGCAAAATCGTACAGCCATTATGGAAAAGGTTTTGGAGTATCTTGTAAAGTTAAACATACAATTGATGACCCAGTTAAACATAGTTGATAACCCAGCAATCTCACTTCTGGGTATTTACCCTAGACGAGGACTTTTCAACAGTGGCATTATTGACTTTTGGAGTCCGATAATTCTTTGTTGTGGGGAGTTGTCCTATGCACTCTAGGATGTATAGCATCATCCCTGAACTCTTCCTGCTAAAATGCTAGCACCACAATCCTCTGTATCAACCAAAATGGTTGTGGCAACCAAAAATGTCTCTAGACATTGCCAAATGTCCCTTACGGGGCTAAGTCATCCCCCATTTCTGCTCTAGAGAAATGAAAACTTAAGATAATGCAAACTTATGCCCACACAAAATCTGTTAAAGGCCCTCAAGATCAGGAACAAGACAAGGCGGCCCACTTCTGCAATTGCTATTCAACAAAGTATTGGAAGTTCTAGCTATATATAGCAATTAGGCAAGAAAAAAATAAAAAGGCAGCCAAATTGGAAAAGAATAAGCCAAATAATCTGTTGACAACATGGTCTTATAACTCTTAAAGATTCCATGCAAAAAAATTAATAATAAACAAAAAATAAACAAATTCAGCAAGGTTGCAGGATACAAAAATCACACCCAAAATTCAGTTGCATACATATACACTAGCTGAACCATCTGAGAAAAGGAAATCAAGAAAACGGTATCATTTACAACAACAGCAAAAAGAATGAAGTATTTGGGAATAAATTTAACCAAAGACTTGTAATGACAACTACAAAACACTGCTGAAAGAAAGCAAAGCAGACATAAATAAATGGAAAGACATTTCCATTTATGTTCATGGACTGGAAGACATAATATTGTTGAGATTACAACATTACCCAAAGCAATCTGCAGCTTCAATGCATTCCCTATCAAAATCCCAATGGCATTTTTGGCAGAAATAAAAAAACCCATCCTAAAACCCTTGGAATCTCAAGGAACCCTGGATAACCAACTCAATCTTGAAAAAGAACAAAGTTGGAGGACTCACACTTTCTGATTTCAAAACTTACTGTAAAGCTACTATAAATCAAAACAGTGTGATACTGGAGTGAGGACAGACATAAAAACCAACAAGCCCAGAAATAACTTTCACATATATGGTCAACTGA
Source organism: Leptonychotes weddellii (assembly GCF_054177405.1). NCBI lineage: Eukaryota > Metazoa > Chordata > Mammalia > Carnivora > Phocidae > Leptonychotes > Leptonychotes weddellii. The sequence goes on along the minus strand of NC_138385.1, from coordinate 845,447 downwards.
CTTTCAGTGAAGGTGCTGAGACCACTCGGTGGGGAAAGGGCAGTTTTTCCAACAAATTATGCTGGGAAAACTGGATATCCACATGCAAAAGAATGAAGTTGGATCCTAACCTTAGACTACACATAAAAATTAACTCAATAAGAATTAAAGACCTCAACATAAGAGCTAAAACTATAAAATTCTTAGAAGAAAACATAAGAGAAAACTTCATGACATCGGATTTGGCAATGACTTATTGGATACGATATCAAAAGCAGAGGCAATAGAAGAAAAAAAGAAATTCGACTTCATCATAATTTACAAGTTCTGTACACCCAAAGACCCTACCAAGAGAGTGAAATGACAACCCACAGAATGGGAGAAAATATTTGCAAATCATGATCTGATTATGGGTTAATATCCATAATATATTTTTGAAAAAACTTCTACAAGGCAACAACAACAAACACAAACAACCTAATTCAAAAATGGGTAAAGGACTTGTTTAGTCATTTCTCCAAAGAGCCACAAATGGCCAATAAGCACATGAAAAGATGCTTAACATCATTAGTCATCAGGGAAATGGAAACAAAAACCACCATGAGATACCACTTCACACCCAGGAGGATGCCTATAATTAAAAACAAACAGACAAACAAAGGGAAAATAACAAGTACTGCTGAGAATGTAGAGAAATCAGAAGCTTTTGCACCTGCTGGTGGACATGTTAAATGCTTTGGCTGCTGTGAAAAACAGTTTGGTGGTTCCTCAAAAAGTTAAACATAAATTATCATAGGATGCAGCAATTTCACCTCTAGGTATATATCCAAAAGAATTGAAAGCAAAGACTCAGATACTTGTACACCCATGTTCCTAGCAACATTACTCACAATAGCCAAAAGGCAGAAACAACCCAAATGTCCATCAACAGATGACTGGGTAAACGAAATGTGGCCTCTCTATCCAATGGAGTATTAGCTTTAGAAAGGAATGAAACTTTGAGACATGCTACGATATGAATGAACGCTGAAGGCACTCTGCTACATGAAGGAAGGCAAGTGTCATAGGATTCCATTTCTGCGAGGCACTTAGAATAGGCATATTCACAAAGCCACAAAGTAGAACAGAGGTTTCCGGGGGCTTTTTGGAGAGGGCCTAGGGCGTTATAGTTTAATGGGTGCAGAGTTTCTGTTTGGGATGATGGAAAAGTTCTGGAAACACATAGTGACGATGGTTGCACAACATTGTGAACATAGCTTAATGCCACTGAATTGTACATCTAAAAATGGTTAAAATGGTACATTTTATGTTCTGTATATTCCACTTTAGTAAAAGATATCAAAAAAACCAAAATCTGTAAAAGAACGTTGCTGGGGCACCCCCGGCTGCCTCAGTCGGCACAGCATGCGACTCTTGGTCTCGGGGTTGGGAGTTCGAGCCCCACATTGGGCATGGAGCTTACTTAAGACAAAACAAAAAAACAATGTTTGTAACAATTCTATTCATAAATGCCAAAAAACTTGAAACAATCCAAATGTCCTTCAGTGGGTAAGTAGATAAACTGTGGCACATCCATACACTTGAATCGTACTCGACAATAAAACAGAACTGCTGACATGCGTTACGACTTGGGTGAATCTCAAAGACATTATACTGAGTGAAAGAAACCAGTCTCAAAAGATGGCATACTCTATGATTCCATTTATGTGGCATTCTTGAAAAGACACAACTAGAGCGACGAAGAATAGATCAGTGGCTGCCAGGGATTAGGGTCGTGGGAGGGTGTGACTACGAAGACATAGCACGAAGGAGTACCTCGAAGTTGTTCAGTGTGCTGATTGTGGTGGTGGTTACGTGAATCCACGTATATGTTAAAATTCATAGAACCGCACACCAAGAGAAAGTCAGTTTCACTGTAAGATAATCTAAAAACTAAAAAGTATTATAATGCCATAATAAAACATTTAATGTGAGATTGAGGGTTTAGAATTCTACCATAAAAGTCTTACAAAACTATTGAAATTATAGAATGTGAAAGTCCTGTAAAAAAGAGATCACGTAAGTTAAAATTTTCATTCTTCTAAATTTTCTATAATTTCACAAACATTGAAAGAAACTAAAAAATGATACATAACTTTAATAAAGCAAAACTTGTATTTCAGCCTCTGGCCTAAATTTTTACATTCAGATCAGACCCTGTTCTCAGAGAGAAAAAAAGTTAACATATACGATTATGTGCAAAATCAAAATCAAACCCTATGAGTCATGTAGGCTTGTTACGTGGAACAAGTGAAATGATGTAACTCAAAGTCATTTGAAATTATTATATTACTACAGTTGAAGAGACATACAATTGAATGAGATGGGATAGGCTTTAGATAGGCTTTAAACACACCTATATGGTGCTTTCCCCACAGCTACCTGCCTTCAGCCAGTATTCTGGGCTCTTAATCTACCGTGTCATATGGCCTAATAATGCCCAGACAGTCATTAACTAATGATTATAAACTTAGGCAAGAAATCAATCCGTAACTGTGCTGTTAATTAAATACTGGGCTTTCTCATAACCTCAAAGATCAGGGATGAACTGCTAGTATCTGGAATGACTCTGCACTTGCTTCTATTAGGTTAGAGATTCACTTCCCTTTTCTGTTCTCTGGAGACAGAGCACAGCTGGTCAGTATCCTTTATAAGAGTGTTTTCTTCTAGAAGTTTCCCAAGGGCCATTACTAAGTGTGAAAAACATCGGGAAGACCACAGCAGATTTGTATATGAGTCACCTTCCATCTGCATATGGTTAAGTGAACTTACAGCACAATTTTTATCAAATAGAAAGGCAAAATGAAGCATTTAATTACTGTTTCACTGGAGATGACCGTGTTTAGATTTTCACTTGCCTACTAACCTCACGCATAGGAGGGCCACAACTGTCTTTTCAAAAGTACATATAGTCACAGTGCCTTGAATAGCAGTCTTCTATGATCTCTTTTCAAAACTTCATCGGTCAAACACAGATTCTCTCTGGAGTTCTCTACATTAAGTTCCAGAACAGGCTCGGTCCTGGCTAACATGCTTCATAATTCCCAGAGGTGCTAAAAATCCCTCTGTCTTCAAAAACCCATGCTGCCAATAGAATCCAAGGTAAAGAGAACGGAAGGAACAACACAGGGCAGGAAGGGGAGATTAATTACTTAATTAAAGGATAGAGATGTCACGTTTCTATCTGCTCAGATCTACAGAAAGACCCTATAGCCCGAGTCTCCAGAGACTAAGACACATTCACAGCCCAGGACACTGTCCTCCCTCCCACTGGGACTCAAGTGACTCATCCTTCAGGTGGTTTGGCAGAAAGGAACACAGGGTATGTGAGTTTGCTCTGCACATCCAAGGAGCTACAAAGTCATTGAGATCAAACAGGATATCACAGCCTTGGTGAAAAGAACGCCCGACATTTCCATTCTCCCATTACACGTGCCTCAACCCTGGGTGCTCTTGCAATAGCACGGCCTCCAAATGCTAGGAGGAGCTGGATATTGCAGGAAAGAAAACCAGCTTCAAATCGATTTGTTCCCAGTAACCTGGTATCACATTCAAGTGACTGTTTTCAGATTGCAGGGGGCTTTCTCAAGTTCATGTTTCCTTTATAATGAACTCTTAAGAATATACATTGGGGTGAAGCATATGAAGAGTGTGAAACAGAGGATTACCATTTGGATGTAGCTTTCTTCCTCTTCTCTGGAAACAGAATTGGCAAAAAATCTTGCAGAATTAATACCGTTTCTTTCTGGAGAGAGAAATCTGGTTCGATTGCTGAGAACAAAAATATAGATGAGGTCAAAGCAATGTCTTACAGCTGCTCTGAAAGCCAGCCAGGAACTGACATGGTCCCCATGGGCTTTTCGGCCCTCCCCTTCCAGATACAATTTCCTTCTGGCCAAAGCGATTCCTGAAGCAGTAGAGACTGCCCAGCTTCTGTCCCATTCTGGGGCGAATGGCTCCTAATTCTTAAGGGTTACTTTTTTCCAGACCCTCCATGTGTTAGAGCTCACAAGCTTTCTAGAAACAGACCAAGGCATCATATCATTTAGAAAAAAAAAAAACACAAACAAAAACAAAAACAAAACGCTCCTTTGGGGCTCTCTTGTTTCCACTCAAAGTTACTGGCAAAAGTAATGAGGTGTGACCATTCCTCTGATGGGATGAGAACAAGACTGCAAATCAATTTTCACCCTACTCCTGAGTCAGAAGCACAGACTGCATCTCTCTGCAGTCATGACTGGAAATAGAGCTCTTTGCAGAGGTGTGCTTTGCAAAGTAACTGTATCCTGTGGCCTAGAGAGAGAACCAGGAAACTCCTGGGCCAGGCCCACGACTCTGAAAATACTACTGCTTAAAGATGAGATGAGAGAGTGCAGACACATTTGGGGTTTGTCTGCCAGGTCCACGCACCATCCCTCTTTCTCTGAGAAGTCCCTCCTCCTACTCGTTCACAAGGCTGGGCTTCTGGAAGCTGTGTTGGTACTACTGGCCACAGGTGACTCCACTCAGGCTGGGGCAGGCCAACTCCCTCTCCCAGGAAATGTGAGTTGGGGTCAAAAAAGAGCCTATCTCTGCTGGTACTGGAATTATAGCATGTAAATAAGCTCAGGATCTACGGTCATGTGAAGAGAGAAGCAGACGTGAGAGGTGGAGAGTTCTTTGGGTTCCCAACAGCTCGTTCCTAACTCCAGCATCCTGGGACATCCAGTTATATTCCTTCCTTTGTGATCTACAAAATATTTCTGGCTCATGATAACAAACCCCATCTCTCCTTTGACTTAAGCTAGATCAAGTGGGCTTCAGCTACATTTAGTCAGAGTCTTAACTAAAACCGGGAGTGCCTGTGCTGGATGAGGTCCCTTTGAGCAATCAAAGACATACCAAGGTACAGTGCAGGTCCTGGTTAGAGACGCATGTTCCCGGATGGTGGAGAGGTTTCTCAGGTCCAGGGGAGGTGGCCGTGCTACAAGATAATACACGATATCCAGTACAGTAAGTTCTCAGGAGTTAAAGGCCAGAACCGAAAGACATGCATGGTTCTAGGTGTTGGGAGGCACAGTGTGAGCAAAACATATGAAAGCCTCTGACCGTATGTAATCCCAACACCTACCTTACACTCGGCATGTCCAAAATGGAAATTCTACCTTTCTTACTACAGGCAGAGATGATCACCCAGGTTCTAGTCTTCCCCTCTTCCAGTTCATTGTCTACCTGATAGTCTTTCTACCTAGACACATTCTTCCCCATCTCTCTGCCTGGTTAGTCATCTTCAGATCTCAGCTCAATGTCTCCTGCCTAGGAAGGCCTTCTTTGACCTCCAGACAAGATCAGGCCCCACATCATGGGCTCTCATGAGTTCTTGTATTTACCCTTCATAGAGCTCCTTGCAGTTTGTAATGATATATTCATCTGTGATTATCCGATTCAGGTCTAGACTGTGCTCTGGGAGGACAGGGATTTTTTGGCTCATGTGTTGCAGTAGCCTTGGCATGTGGAGAAGCTCTTGGCACCGGACCCTTGCTCCACCTCAGTCGTCCACCTTGTTGAGTTGGTGATGCATGTATCCCTCTACCAGGGCCTTGACCAGGTTCCTTTTGTTTCCCCCACTAGACTACATGGTAGAGACTATTTAAGTCCCCTCCATATCATCAGAGCCTCAGTTTCCCAGGAGCCTCTGAGCTGGGTGAGGTAATGAGCTGGAAAGGACATGTGAGTCACATAGTCCTTGGCGAGAAGGTCTCTCCTGGTGGCATGACACCCTGGCATCCGTATCACCGACCAGCCAACTCGTGGCTACTCCCCCTGCCCTCTCCCTGTTGGGCCCCAGGGTCCACCCCTGTAGCCACCCCTGTCAGAACCTGTCCTCCTGGCCCAGGTGTCCACCTTCACAGCCACCCAGTGAATCCCCAGCCCTGAGTCCATCCAACGTGTTCATGCCTCGGACTGCCAGGTCCCATAGAGCTGCACTGGCCATACATGGCTATCTAAATTGATATTTCTTAACATTAAATAAAATTTAAAATTCAGGGCGCCTGGGTGGCTCAGTTGGTTAAGCGACTGCCTTCGGCTCAGGTCATGATCCTGGAGTCCCGGGATCGGGTCCCGCATCGGGCTCCCTGCTTGGCGGGGAGTCTGCTTCTCCCTCTGACCCTCCTCCCTCTCATGCTCTCTGTCTCTCATTCTCTCTCTCTCAAATAAATAAATAAAATCTTTAAAAAAAAAAAATTTAAAATTCAGTCTTGGGGATGAAAGGTATAGCATGGGGAATATAGTCAAAAAAATTCAGTTCTTCAGTTGTACTAGCCACATTTCAAGTGTTCAAGAGCCACATTTCTATCATCACAGAAAGTTCTGTTGGATAACACTGCTACAGAAAATCAACTGAGCAAAATAAATAGCGACCTCAAAGTTACATGTCCCTGTGAAATCACTCCTGACCAGAATGAATGATTGTTTCCTCTGAAACTCCGAAGACAGCGTTCGTTCTCTTATTCGGTACTGACTGGATCATTTTTCTTCCTCCAGCTGGTTCTTACCAATCTTCCTCCCCCTCCCACTGAAGAACCTGCTTCCTCATCTTTACCTCCCACCCAGTGCCTAGCACAGCGGCATACCCACAGCAAACGTGCTGTAGATGTGATCTGACTCGAACTGAAGGAGGGGAGACTAGAACGACCAGGCATGAGTAGGGGCCTTGGTTACCAATTTGGGGCAAGGCCGCCTGAAGCAGTAGTTTTTCCAAAGAGCAAACAGAGGTGGGAACCAACCAGAGATCACAGTCATTGTACCAAATAGTTCCTAGTCATCACACACACCTACTGGGCAGGTGGCAATGGGCAAGAATGAAGTTAGCAAGTTACTTTGACCTGCTTTTCTTTCCCTCTTCTCCTTTCTCCCTCTCTGTCCATGCTGTTTGCAGACCAGAGAAGCTGCCTGGGAACAAGGCAGAAGCTTCGAGGAGCTCTGGGCCTATAGGATCCAGACTGCTCATTGCCCCCAGACACCTCTGCTGATGGGCACGTGCAAGGCAGTGAGTGAGAAATTGCATGTGACCAGGTCTGGCATTCAGGAATTCCTGTCAAAAGTCATTCTTGGCTACCTCACTGTGATTATATTCAAGTCTGTTTAAACAAAGAGACGCCAGGCGGGTTTCATCATCATCGCTTAGTTCTGGGCCTTTGTTAGGGAAGCAGCTGAAGGTGAGCCCTCTGGAATGAACTTGGCTTTGTAGGCTGTATTTGCAGGGCCACAGTGCCTTAAGTCCTATGCCTCCTTTTCTCAGTCTGGGGTGGCAAGCTTTCCCAGCCCTTCCCATGCAGTCCCGGCCATTGCTCCTTACACTTCCCAGCCCTCGGAGGTGGTTCCTCTAGTGCTTTCTTCCCAGAGTGTCAGGAAGGAAACTTTTTCACATGGCCTCTAGGACCCGTACCCCCTCTCCTGCATGGCGCGCCTGGTCAAGTGGCTTACGTTTCCTCTGAGGCTTGAGATTTCTGTTCACTGGCGGAGGCTCCAGGTCCACAGGCAGCTCAGGCAGCGGGCTTGAGATGCTTCCTGGGCTCATTGGGATGTAGTCGTCATGGCTGCAGCGGGCTCCAAGACCAGAGATGGCCGCCTGGGGGCCCATGGGCACGTAGCCGTCTTCAGCCCCTCCTGAAGCCGTAGGGGACATGGGGGAGAACCCGCACGGCTGCAAGAAAACAGAACGGTCATGAAAATGGCTGCACACGGGGCTTTGGTTGCAAATTATCCAAGAATAACCTCGAACTTCCTTAGGAAAGTCCAATAAGCTTCCAACTCCAGCTCTGCTTCTGCACCTATTGTATAGGTGAGTGAGACTCTCCTGAAGGTGATGCTAGAAGACAGTGGGTTAGGAATGTCTGCAGATGCTCTACATATAATGTGATGCCCGAAGTCCTGCCCCGAGCCAGACAAGGGTCTGAACCATTAGAACTGGCAGGGTCCTCACAGAACACTCAGTCCAGTAGTTCCCAGACAAGTGCAAGCCTTAGGGGAGACTGAAAGGGTCCTCAGAGACTCAGTGCTGAGTCTCAAAAGACCTAAAGGGAACATATGTTGGTCAGGCTATTTTTGGTCAAATTGAGGCTTAAAGGAACTCAAGTGCCAAACTTACCAAATTTAAACTAAGCCGCTTGTCTCGGTGTCTTAATGATTGGCCTTCTACATCAGCTGTAAGAAACAAGCCAGGGTGGTGAGAAACACAAGACGGTATCAGTTGAAACTAGGTTCCAAGTCCCTATGGACCTCAAGGCCCTATGCTCAGCTCTGGAGAGGAAGAGAAGCATAACACAGTTTCTATACGCAAGGCTTGCTATTACGTCTAGTTGGGCAGTCAGAGCACATTCACCAACAGATGGAAATCAGATCAGATTTGGAAGTTTCTGTATCATGGCTTCAGTTCTCTCAATGAATGAGGAGGACATATAGCAAAGAGTTAACAAATGCCTGTTGCATTTATTATATGAATTTTCTGAGCATAGAGATGATAGAGACAGAGAGGGAGGTTTGAAGAGAGAAGGTGTACAAGATCCCTTGTGATAAACAGACAAGGGGCAGCACCACAGAGCATCACTGAGGGTGAACTGGAGACCTGTGATCATGATTTTCTGCAGCAATAGCCAGCCACTCAGGTACAGGCATGGAGAAAGAGGAAAGTTGGGTTAATCCAGGACTAGAAACTTCTCAGATGGATGTGACAAACAGTATGACATAAACATTTAGAATAATTGTTGAACTGAAAGAAGACATGTCCAGAAAGCAGAGCAGTAAGATAAATGGGCCTAGACTCAAATGAGATATGATGTTTGGGAATTAGCAGCTTAGAGATGGCAGTCAAAACCATAAGAGTAGATGAGTCCATCTAAGTTGCAAGTGTTGAGAGCAGTTTAACTACAAAACCCTACAGAATCCCAATATTCAAAGAGCAGGAAGATGAGCAACCACAGAATAATGTTAGAAAAGTCCAGTGCTCTCAGCAAGTGGGTACCAGGGAAGTGTTCCTTAAGGACTTGGAGATATGAAAAGTCAGGTTGCCTTGGAAAAATATACTGAAGAGTAAACATGATCTTTGTTCGGGGAGGGGGGCAGAGGGAGAGGGAGAGAGAGAATCTTAGGCTCCACGTCCAGCATGTGAGCCCAACGCAGGGCTCGATCTTATGACCCTGAGATCATGACCTGAGCTGAAACCAAGAATCGGATTTGGTTTCTGATTGGTTTCTGAGCCACCCAGGTGCCCCAAGAGTCAACATCATCTTAAAGTGAGAGAATAATCCCCAGCTCAGAAAGATGTAATGGGAGATTGTGCATTATATACAGATCTTCCTCAACTTCCTTTATCGGTGATGTCCTGATAAAGCCACCCTAAATTGAAAATATTCTAAATAAAAAATGTGTTTACTACATCTAACCTACCAAACATTATAGTTTAGCCTAGCCTGCCTTAAACGTGCTCAGAACACTAACATTCACCTACAGTTGGGCAAAATCAGCTAAGACACAAGCCTATTTCATTTTATTTTTATTTTATTTTCCTGCCTGGGGAAGATCCAAATTCAAAACTCTAAGTACAGTTTATATGGAATGCATATTGCCTTTGCACTATCATAAAGTAAAAAAATCCTAAATTTGGGGGCACCTGCATGGCTCAGTTGGTTGAGTGTCCGACTCTTGATTTCAGCTCTGGTCACGATCTCAGGGTCCTGGGATCAAGCCCCATGTTGCCCACCCCTGCCCCCGCTCAGTGGGGAGTCTGCTTGTCACTCTCTTCCTCTGCGGTGCCCACCCCCCACCCCTGCTCGTGCACACATGTGCACTTTTTCTCTCTCAAATAAATAAATAAATCTTTTTTTCTTTTTTAAATCCTAAATCGAACCATCATAAGTCAGGGACCATCTGTATACATATATATGTATACATACACACATATTTTTATTTCTTTATATATTCCTTTTTAACGCAAATGGTAGCATATTATACTCCCAATTCTGCAACTTGATTTTTTCACTTAATATCTTGGAGATCAGGGCAGAGAAACACAATCAAGAATTTCTTCATTCTTTTATTCACTGGTATTGTGTTTCATTCTACAGATGGATCATAATTTGAGTATTCCTCTAATATTAGGTATCAGTTTTATTTCTAACACTTTGCTTTAAAACAAATGATAGGGGGCACCTGGGTAGCTCAGTCGGTTAAGCGTCTGCCTTCGGCTCAGGTCATGATCCCAGGGTCCTGGGATTGAGCCCTGTGTCCGGCGGGAGCCTGATTCGGGAGCCTGATTCTCCCTCTCCCTCTGCCTGCCCCTCCCCCTACTTGTGCTCACTCTCTCTCTGTCAAATAAATAAATAAAATCTTAAAACAACAACAACAACAAAGGATAGGGGCACCTGGGTGGCTCAGTCGTTTAACTGTCTGACTCTTGATTTTGGCTCAGGTCATGATCTCAGGGTTCTGGCATTGAGCCCAGCATGGGGCTCCATGCTCAGCGGGGAGTCTGCTTCTCCCTCTGCTCCTCCCCCGCTCGTGCTCTCTCTCTCTCTCAAATACATAAATAAATAAATCATTAAAACAAAGGACAGAAATGGTTGAAGAAATAGACATAATGAAATAAGAATTGAATGACTGTACTCAGGGAAAAAAGTGAAGAGAAAGATAAAACCAGTCTCAGAGATGAAGCCTAAGTCACAAGATTCCCAGGGAAAAAGATTCAAGTGAAAATTCAATAAATGCCATTGAAGAAATGCCAGAAAACAGCTAAGAGAATAAAAAAGAAAAAGAATCACAGAAAAAAAATGGTTGAAATAGAAGACAGGCAAACAAGATGCAGTATACATATTTATTATTAGATTCCTCATAGAAGGAAAACCAAACAATGGTATAGTACTAATAT
>NC_138385.1:792344-834023 GCF_054177405.1 Leptonychotes weddellii | reverse complement strand
GCCTGGGTGGCTCAGTTGGTTAAGCAACTGCCTTCGGCTCAGGTCATGATCCTGGAGTCCCGGGATCGAGTCCCGCATCGGGCTCCCTGCTCGGCAGGGAGTCTGCTTCTCCCTCTGACCCTCCTCCCTCTCATGCTCTCTGTCTCTCATTCTCTCTCTCAAAATAAATAAATAAATAAAATCTTTAAAAAAAAAAATAAAAATAAAAGTAAGGAACACAAAAGACAAAAACGAAGCAGAGATTTCAGCAGCTGCACATTGTGTGCAGAAGTAGACTCCAGAAAATTAGTCTGAGCGTCATTAAACAAACATACACCATAATAACAAATCCTAGGTGGAATCAGAATGCAGTTGCTATATTATCTAAAATAGCCAATTTTTAAGGGCTCCTGACTAGCTCAGTCAGTAGAGCATGCCACTCTTGATCTCGGGATTGTAAATTTGAGCCCCAAGTTGGGGACAGAAATTACTTAAATAAAAATCTTTAAAATAGTCAGTTTTCTTTTTTTTTTAAGATTTTATTTATTTATTTGAGAGAGAGAGAAAGAGTACACAGAGGAGAGTAAGAGGGAGAAGCAGGCTTCCCACTGAGCAGGGAGCCCGATGCGGGGCTCAATCCCAGGACCCTGAGATCATGACCTGAGCCCAAGGCAGACACTTAACCGACTGAGCCATCCAGGCGTCCCATTTAAAGAAATTTTTATTTTATTTTTTTTTAAAGATTTTATTTATTCATTAGAGAGGGAGAGAGAGCACACAAGCAGGGGGAGAGGCAGAGGGAGAGGGAGAAGCCGACTCTCCGCTGAGCTGTGAGCCCGACATGGGACTCAATCCCAGGACCTGGAGATCATGACCTGAGCCAAAGGTAGACGCTTAACTGACTGAGCCACCCAGGTGCACCTAAAATAGTCGGTTTTCAACAAAAAATTAAAACAGACACAAAGAAGGGGTAAAATAATGATCCATACACAGGAAAAAAAATCAGTCAATAAAAACTGTCTCTGAAAAGTTCTAGATATTGGAATTAGCAGGAAAGACTTCAAAACTGCTATTACTTTTTTAAGAGTTTATTTATTTGAGAGAGAGAGAGAAAGAGAGAGCACAAGCAGGGGGAGAGGGAGAATAGACTCCCTGCTGAGCAAGGGACCTGATGCAGGACTCGATCCCAGGACCCTAAGATCATGACCTGAGCCAAAGGCAGCTGCTTAACGACTGAGCCACCCAGGCGCCCAAAACTGTTATTATTAATATGTTCAAAGAACCAAATGGAAACCATGTTCAAAAAATTACAAGATAGGGGCACCTGGGTGGCTCAGTCGGTTAAATTGCCTATTCTGGATTCCAGCTCAGGTCATGATCTTGGGGTCCTGGGATAGAGCTCTGCATCAGGCTCTGCATTCAGCAGGGAGTCTGCTTCAGGATCCTCTCTGTCCTTCTCCCTCTCCCCTGCAAATGAATAAATAAATCCTTAGGGGTGCCTGGGTGGCTCAGTCATTAAGCATCTGCCTTTGGCTCAGGTCATGGTCCCAGGGTCCTGGGATCGAGCTCTATGCCTGGCTCCCGGCTCAGTAGGGAGTCTGCTTCTCCCTCTCTCCCTGCCCCTCCACCTTGCTCATGCTCTCTCTTGCTATCTCTCTCAAATAAATAAAATCTTTAAAATAAATAAATAAATCTTTAAAAAAAGTTGTAAGATAATATAACAATGACTCATCAATAAAAAGTTAGAAATTGGAAAAAAGCAAATGGAATTTTGGAGTTGAAAAGTACAATAACTACAATGTAAATTCACAAGAAGTCCTCAAGAGAAGATGTGAACTGATAGAAAAATCAATGAACTCCAAATAGATCAATATAAATTGTCCAGTCTGAAAAAGAAATAATGAGAATGAAGAAAAACGAACAAAGCCTCAAAGACTTGTCACCATCACGTGTACTAACATACATGTAATTAGAGTCCTACAAGGAGAGGAGAGAAGGGAGAAAAAAAAAGGAGGTAATTCTTTTGAAGAAACAATGGCAGAATACTTCCCAAATTTGATGAAGAACATTAATCTACATCTAAGAAGCTCAAAGAACTCCAAGTAAGCTAAACACAAACACATCAATACCTAGACACATCATAGTCAAATGTTGAAAATCAAAGGCAAGGAGAAAATCTCGAATGCAGTAAGAGAAAACCAGCTCTCTAGGTACAAGAGAATCACAGTAAGATTAATAGCAGACTACTCATCGGAAACAATGGAAAGCCAGAAGGTAGTAGGATTAGAAATTCAAAATGCTGAAAGAAAAAAATCTGTCAAACGAGAATTCTACATCCGGCATAACTGTATTTCAAAAATGAAGGTGAAATAAAAACATCCCCAGAGAAACAAAGATCGAGAGAACTTACTGCTAGCAGATCTTCCTTATAAGAAATACTAAAGGAAGACCCTAATACAGGTTGAAAGGGAAATGACACCAGATGGTAACGCAAACCCTCACAAAGAACTAAAGAGAATCATGTAGGGTAAATATAAAAGACTGTAGAAGTATATAATTTTCTCATTTCTTCTCTTAACTGATTTAAAAGACAAACGCATAAAACAATAATCCAAAACTTATTTGGGGAGAAGAGACACCTCCACAGTTGCTGCCGCATCGGGGATTTCCGGCTCTTTTTTCGTCGCCTTAAATTAGGATGTCTTTTATGAATAATCAAAAGCAGCAAAAGTCAGCGCTATCAGGCCAGCGTTTTAAACCAGAAAAAACGATGAAAAAGAGAGGTATGACCATACTCAGTTTCAAGACTGTACTATTCAAGGCTTCACTGAAACTGGTGCTGATTTGGAAGCAGTAGCAAAGTGTCTCGATGCTTCTGGAGCAAAACTTGATTACCGCCGACATGCAGAAACACTCTTGGACATGATGCGCAGATGTTTGTGTGTTCGCAGCACAAGAAGACCTGGAGACCATGCAAACATTTGCTCAGGTTTTTAACAAGTCAATCAGGCACTACAAATACCTGGAGAAAGGTTTTGAAGATGAAGTAAAAAAGCTGCTGCAGTTCTTAAAGGGTTTTTCAGAGTCAGAGAAGAACAAGCTGGCTATGTTGATCGGTGTTCTTCTGGCTAATGGGACACTTAATGCATCCATTCTTAATAGCTTTTCTAATGAGAATTTGGTTAAAGAAGGGGTTTCAGCAGCTTTTGCCGTAAAGCTCTTTAAATCATGAATACATGAAAAAGATATCTATGCAGTAGCTGCAAGTCTTTTTTCCTGCCAATAAACATAGCGTTGAACACTTCACCAAGTATTTCACTGAGGCAGGCTTGAAAGAACTTTCAGAATATGTTCAGAATTAGCAAACCCGAGAGCTCGAGAGGAACTCCAGAAAGAACTTCAAGAACAGATGTCCTGTGGTGATCCATGTAAGGATATAATTTTGTATGTCAAGGAGGAGATGAAAACAAAAACAAAAACAACATCCCAGAACCCGTTGTCATTGGAATAGTCTGGTAGCAGAGCAAGCCATCAGGCACTTGAAGCAATACAGCCCATTACTTGCTGCCTTTACTACCCAAGGTCAGTCTGAGCTGACTGTTACTGAAGATTCAAGAGTATTGCTATGACAACATTCATTTCATGAAAGCCTTCCAGAAAATAGTGGTGCTTTTTTATAAACCTGAAGTCCTGAGTGAAAAGCCCATTCTGAAGTTGTATAAAGATGCACATGTTGCAAAGGGGAGAAGTGTCTTCCTTGAGCAAATGAAAAAGTTTGTAGAGTAGCTCAAAGGTGTTAAAGAAGAATCTGAGTCTGAAGCTGAAGAAGGTGACTGAATTTTGAAACTACACCCTCAGTAAAGCGAACAGGCATTGTAGATAAAATGTCATGTCTCATGTGTCCTGGTTCTTGCATCTTCCTACCTCCCTATATCAAGCACGATGTAAGGGCTTTCATGGCAAATTTTAACTGTTTCTACGGTTACTGGAAATGTTGGGTTTAGTTTCTAAAACCAGGGTTTTTTTTAAGGTTTTATTTATTTATTTGACAGAGAGAGAGACAGTGAGAGAGGGAACACAAGCAGGGGGAGTGGGAGAGGGAACACAAGCAGGGGGAGTGGGAGAGGGAGAAGCAGGCTCTCTGCCGAGCAGGGAGCCCGATGCGGGGCTCGATCCCAGGATCCCGGGATCATGACCTGAGCCGAAGGCAGACGCTTAATGACTGAGCCACCCAGGCGCCCCTAAATAAATAAAATCTTAAAAAAAAAGATAAAACTTAAAAAAAAGAAAAAGGACGTCCTTTTATATAACTGCAGTGCTTTTTATCAAATTCAGCAAATTCGACATTGATATAATATTATTATCTAATATAAGCAGAGAACTACCTGACTTTTCTACAAATATGAACCATTGCATTGAATGGATATAGAATAATGTATTTAACCATGTCTCTATTAATGAACATTAAGGTTAATTCCAATCTTTCACAATTTTCAATCACCAACCATGTACACATATAATTTTCTACATGTGAAAGCATTTTTTTTCTTAAGATTCTATTTATTTATTTGAGAGAGAGACAGACAGCATGAGAGAGAGCGAGCACCAGCAGAGGGGAAGGGCAGAGGCAGAGGGAGAAGCATGCTCCCCGCGGAGCAGGGAGCGGGGCTCTATCCCAGGACCCTGGAATCATGACGTCATCTAAGCCAAAGGCAGCCACTGAAGCGACTGAGCCACCCAGGTGCCCCATTTCTGTAGGTAAAATTGCCCTTCACAGGAGTTAAACCAATCTACACCATCTACCAAAATTACAAATACTATACAGTCCCCATTCAAACACTGCTGCTGTCCCAATACTGTCCTTAAGAGCAACTGTAGGCTACATTCCTAGAAGCGAAATTGCTGGGCCATAAGGTATGTTTCTACTAATGTAAAAAATCACCAAGATATATTCTTTTTAAAATTTTTAAAGTTTTTTTAAAGATTTTATTTTGATCACCCAATGCCCATCACAAGTGCCCGCCTTCATCCCCATCACCTAGTTCACCCAACCCCTCACCCCACCTCCCCTCTGCTGACCACCAGTGTGTTCTCTATAGTTAAGAGTCTGTTTCTTGGTTTGTCTCTCTTTTTCCCTTTGCTCGTTTGTTTCTTAAATACCACATATGAGTGAAATCATATGCTATTTGTTTTTCTCTGACTGACTTATTTCACTTAGTATTATATTCTCTAGCTCTATCTATGTCATTGCAAATGACAAGATTTCATTCCTTTTTTCTTATTTTATTTTTAAGTAATCTCTACAACCTAAGGCTCAAACTCATAACCCCAAGATCAAGAGTCGCATGCTCTACTGAGCCAGCTAGGCGCCCCTCATTCTTTTTTATGGCTGAATAATATCCAAGATATATTCTTAAGAGGAATATCAATGGATACGGTAGAGTGTAAGAATGCTACTATTTGCATTAAAAAGTAGATTATATATGCATATTTTCTTGAATATCCAGAAAACTCTCAAGAAGGATATGGGTGATAGGGAAAGAGCAAACAGGAGACAGAGGTACAAAGGAGACTTTTCATTGTATAACTTTTTGCTTTCTGGAGGAGGAAGAATTGGGGGTAGGATTTGAAACCAGAAGGGCCCTCAGTTAGGAAGTCACTTATCAGAGCCTGTTTCTCCACCCATAAACATTAGAAAAGGAAAGCAAAATAAGGAATATTTCATTAATTTGCCAGTCATCCTTGTGCAGGGGCCATGCTGATCTTCTCTGTATCATTCCAATTTTAGTGTATGTGCTGCCGAAGTAAGCACTATGTACCTTCTTATAATAGTGAGTTTGAAATATAAATATTCCTTTAAAAATTAAATAAATGAGGGCGCCTGGGTGGCTCAGTTGGTTAAGCGACTGCCTTCAGCTCAGGTCATGATCCTGGAGTCCCAGGATCGAGTCCCGCATCGGGCTCCCTGCTCGGCAGGGAGTCTGCTTCTCCCTCTGATGCTCTCTGTCTCTCATTCTCTCTCTCTCAAATAAATAAATGAAATCTTTAAAAAAAATTAAATAAATGAAATTTGGACTCAAAATATGAATTATACAGCAGATTAGGCACAACCGAAGAGAGACTTCAAAAATTGAAAGAAATTACTAGAATTCAGTACAAAGAGATGAAAGATGTAAAAGAGAATTCAAGAAACACACAAGACAGAGTGTGAAATCTATAATACATATAATTGGACCCCCAGAGGAAAAATAGGGACAATGGAGAGGCACTATTTGAAGATACAGTAACTGTGAATCTATAAGCCACAAAAAGAATTAAAATCATCCCAGAATGAAGTTAGGAGATGCCAGAAGCAATGATAAACTAGCAAAATACTTAATGTAAGTGAAGGTTAAAAAAAATGACTGTAGGGGCGCCTGGGTGGCTCAGTCGGTTAAGCGGCTCCCTTCGGCTCGGGTCATGATCCCAGGGTCCTGGGATCGAGCCCCGCATCAGGCTCCCTGCTCGGCGGGGAGCCTGCTTCTCCCTCTCCCACTCCTCCCTACTTGTGTTCCCTCTCTAGCTGTGTCTCTCTCTGTCAGATAAATAAATAAAATCTTTTAAAAAAAATGACTGTACAAAATAATACCAATGTTTATCCTATGGGATTTAAAGATAGAAGTAAAATATTACACGGTATACGCAAATAATGAATCATGGAACACTACATCAAAAATTAATGATGTAATGTACGATGATTAACATAACATAATAATAAAAAAATAAAATACTACATGGTATTAGTATATTAAGTTGGGAGAGGTAATTAGGTCTTAAGCATTCTAATGTCTTTGTATTACATTGGGAGAAGAGTAAGGATATTGATAAATTTCAGATATTAAGTATGCATGACAAAAATATAGAAGGTAATCACTAAAAGTAGAAATGGAATGTATAACTTCCAAATCAGTAGAGGTTACAACTGAAAAGAGGTAAAAAACAAAACTGAAAAGAGGTAGCAAACTCAATTCAGAAGAAAGCAAGGAATGAGATTACATGTAAGAAATTTTGTACAGGGCGCCTGGGTGGCTCAGTTGGTTAAGCGACTGCCTTCAGCTCAGGTCATGATCCCAGGGTCCTGGGATCAAGTCCCGCATCGGGCTCCCTGCTTTGCAGGGAGCCTGCTTCTCCCTCTCCCACTCCCCCTGCTTGTGTTCCCTCTCTCACTGTGTCTCTCTCTGTCAAATAAATAAATAAAATCTTTAAAAAAAAAAAAAAAGAAATTTTGTACAAACAGGAAAAACAGAAACCACAAAATAAAATGGTAAAAATGAATCTAATTAATGTAAATAGGTTAACCTTTCCAGTTAAAAGAGAAAGACTGTCAGACTAGATGAAAAATTTAAATAACAATACAAAAAATAGCTGTATGTTTTTTATAAAAAACGTATCTAAAATTTAGTCATGGAAAAGATGAAAGCCAAACAGTGAGAAAATACGTACCATGCCAATACTAACCTGTTGGTTAGTATTTATTAGTAGTATTTAGTACTTAATACAGGCATAGCTATGTTAATATCATATAAAATAGACTTTAAGACAAAAACATTACTAGAGAGTCATGACAAATTGATAAAAGTTTCAATTCACTAGGAAAATATAAAATCCTAAGACGTATGTAACTAATAACATAGCTTTTAATGATACACAGAAAAATCTGACAGAATTATAAAGGAGAAAGAGACACTCACTCTTCAATCATAGGGGTAGACTTGAACATACCTCTTGGTAACTGCTACAATAAAGGAAACAAAAACAGTGCAGATAGAGGAGGGATGAATGACATGATCACTGAAGAACTTGACCTGAGTGACCTGCATAGAATACCTCACTGAGCAATTTCAGAGTATGCATACTTTTCAAGTATATTCAGATTATTCACAAAAATACCTGTGTATTGAGCTGCAAAGAAATCTCAAATTTCTAAGGACTGAACTAGAGGATGTTCTCTAACCAAAATATAATCAATGAGAAAAATCACTAGAAAATTCTCAGGTTTGGAAATTAAGAAATGCAGTTGTAAATAATGTATGGGGCAAAGAAGAGACCACAATGAAAACTAGAAAATATTTTGAATTGAATGAAAATGAAAATATGACATCTCAAAATGTGTGGGATGTGGCTAAGACAATGTTTACAGAAAATCTGTAGCCTTAAACATGTACGTTAGTTAAAAAAGAAAGGCAGAAATTCAATAAGCCACCCATCCATTAAAAGAATTTAGGGAAATATGCAAATTACCTCCAAGGACGTACAACAGGAGTCAGGAAACTTTTTCTGGAAAGAACCAAATGGTATTTTTTTTTTTTTTTTTTACAACCCCTTAAAAGTGTAAAAACCATTCTTAGTTGGTGGGCTGTAAAAAAACAGGCTGTTGGTCAGATTTGGCCCATAGGCCACAGTTTGCTGACCCAAGAAGGAAGGACAGAATAAAGATATGAGCAAAAGTTTATGCAACAGAAAACAAATATACAACTGGAAAAAAATTCAACAAAGCCAAAATTTGTACTCTGGTAAACAAACAAACAAAAAACAAAACAAAACAAAACCCAATGCAAAACAGGAGTGCCTGGCTGGCTCAGTGGGTAGAGCATGTGACTCTTGATCTCGGGATCGTGAGTACAAGCCGCATTTTGGGCGTAGAGCTTACTTGAAACAAAACAACTAGTAAAAATGATAAACTGCCAGCAAGACTGATTAAGAAAAACAGATGAAGGGTGCCTGGGTGGCTCAGTTGGTTAAGCGACTGCCTTCGGCTCAGGTCATGATCCTGGAGTCCCGGGATCGAGTCCCACTTCGGGCTCCCTGCTCAGCAGGGAGTCTGCTTCTCTCTCTGACCCTCCCCCCTCTCATGCTCTCTCTCTATCTCATTCTCTCTCTCAAATAAATAAATAAAATCTTTAAAAAAAAAAAAAAAAAAAGAAAAACAGATGAAGGCCAACATTATGAATATCAGGAATGAAAAGAAGCTATTATTACAGATCCTACAGATAGCAAGAGGCTATTATAATCAATTTTATGACAATAAATTTGAAAAATTAGGAGAAATAAACAGATTGCTTGAAAAATATAGAAAATCTGAATAGTCTATTAAAGACTAAAGAAAGAAACTGACTCCTTAATTTAAACATCTTTCCTCAAAGCAAACCCCATGTCCCAGGGGCTTTTCTAGTAAATTTTAGCAATCAACTAAGGTAGAAATAATACCAATCATACACAAATTTTTCTAAACACTAAAAAAGAAGAAAACTTTCTAGGTTGTTTTATGAAGTCAGCATAACCTTTTTCTCTCCTACCAAAACCTGACAGAGTTATCAGAAGAAAAGAAAAGTATAGGACAATCTCCCTCAGAAACACAGATCAAAAAACAAGTTCAAAACATAATATGAGCAAAACAAATCTAGTAATTTATTTAAAGGATACCCTTTATGATGAAGTTGAGTTTATTTTAGGAATGCAAGGTTGGTTTGGCATTCAAAAAAATCAACCAATAAACTTCCTCACATTAAGAAGATAAAAGAGAAAAATCATATGATCATAAAATGTTTCGGGGCGCCTGGGTGGCTCAGTCATTGAACGTCTGCCTTCGGCTCAGGTCATGATCCCAGGGTCCTGGGATCGAGCCCTGCATCGGGCTCCTTGCTCGGCGGGAAGCCTGCTTCTCCCTCTCCCACTCCCCCTGCTTGTGTTCCCTCTCTCGCTGTGTCTCTCTCTGTCAAATGAATGAATAAAATCTTAAAAAAATAAAAATAAAAATAAAATAAAATAAAATGTTTCAACAAATTCAATATCTATTATGAGTTTTAAAAAATAACACTTGGCTAAGTAGTGTTATCAGAGAATGTCTTTAATCTACTGAATGGTATGAATGGTATTGACAAAAATCTGCAGGTCGCATTATAATGGTGAAACGCTGGAATAAGAGAAGGATCCTTGTTATGACCACTCAGATTCAGCAATGTCCTAGACTTCCTAGCCCAAGCAGGGACAGGAGAAAAAGTAAATGAAAGTATGTGTTATAAAAGATGAAATGCAGTTATTATTAGTATTTGCATGTGATATGATTGTAAACAAAGAAAATGCAACATAATCTCTAGTTTAGAAAAGCTAGATACAAAATCAAAACATCAAACTAAATTAATTTTTTAAAGATTTTATTTCTTCATTTGACAGAGAGAGAGAGAGAGAGAGCACAAGCAAGGGAATAGCAGAGGGAGAGGGAGAAGCAGGCTCCCCGCTAAGCAGGGAGCCCAACGTGGGGCTCTATCCCAGGATGCTGGGATCATGACTTGAGCCGAAGGCAGACGCTCACCAACAGAGCCACCCAGATGCCCCAAAACTAAATTAATTTTTTTAAAAGTTTTATTTATTTATTTGACAGAGAGAGACAGCGAGAGAGGGAACACAAGCAGGGGGAATGGGAGAGGGAGAAGCAGGCTCCCGCTGAGTGGGCAGCCCGAGGCGTGGCTCGATCCCAGGACCCTGGGATCAGGACCTGAGCCCAAGACAGACGCTTAACAACTCAGCCACCCAGGCACCCCTAAATTAATTTTTAGGTAGTAGCAAAAAAGTTATTAAAATACCATTGACAATAACATTAAAAAAAGAAGAAATATGTGGAATTGCGTTAATAAGAGATATGCAAGACTTCACTAAAAACTATAAATCAAATTGTAGACAGAAATCAAATAAGACCTATATAAATGGAAGGATATTTCCTGTTCATGAGCTGAAAAACTCAACATTGTATGGATGTCAAATCTTCACAAGTTGGATTTGTGTCTGTATGTTTGGAACCTGACCAGCTGACTCTAAACTTGGCCTAGAGGGGCGACTGGGTGGCTCAGTCGTTAAGCGTCTGCCTTCCGCTCAGGTCATGATGCCAGGGTCCTGGGATCAAGTCCCACATCGGGCTCCTTGCTCGGCGGGAAGCCTGCTTCTCCCTCTCCCACTCTCCCTGCTTGTGTTCCCTCTCTCGCTATCTCTCTCTGTCGAAAAATTAAAAAAAATAAAAAATAAACTTGGCCTAGAATAGGCATGGTACTCTTTAAGAACAGATGGGAAGGGGGTGCCTGGGTGGCTCAGTTGGTTAAGCGACTGCCTTCAGCTCAGGTCATGATCCTGGAGCCCCAGGATCAAGTCCCGCATTGGGCTCCCTGCTCAGCAGGGAGTCTGCTTCTCCCTCTGACCCTCCCCCCTCTCATGCTCTCTCTCTATCTCATTCTCTCTCAAATAAATAAATAAAATCTTAAAAAAAAAAAAAGAACAGATGGGGAAGACTTCAAGACAGAAGTGTCAATAATTAAGGGATTGTGGCATTGGTGCAGACTGGACCATGGGGCCCAATGGGAGAGAAAGCAGAGCTGAGAGGCAGACCCTCCCATACACAGCATTTCCTTTATGGCAGAGGGGGCACTGGAGAGTGTTGGGAATTCGAGGGCCTTTGCAATCGAGGGTGCTGGGTCACTGGACAGAGATCCATGTGGACAATAATGAACCTTGACTCCACTCTGCTGTTACACACAACCATTGATTCCAGGGAGACCTCAACGGGCTAGGCAGAATAATCAAGTTGACGTACTCCCTCTGCTTTATTGGATCCATTTTGCTTCTATCCATCACTGTCGTTTTGGGTCTTTGTTTCATGGTCAAAACCTCTGTGGTTTTTTTTTTTTTTAAGATTTTATTTATTTATTTGACAGAGAGAGACAGCAAGAGAGAGAACACAAGGAAGGGGGAGTGGGAGAGGGAGAAGCAGGGTTCCCACCGAGCAGGGAGCCCGATGCGGGGCTCAATCCCAGGACCCTGGGATCATGACCTGAGCCGAAGGCAGATGTTTAACAACTGAGCCACCCAAGAGCCCCAAAACCTCTGTTTCAATGAGTTGCATTTTGATGAGACTTTGTTGCTTTCATGTAAAAGAATACAACCTAATTGTTTTAGGTCTGTCTTGAAATTTTAAATTATTTCAATGTTTTGTTCTCCAATTTGAGACCTTTTTAAAAAGATTTCATAAGTGGGCGCCTGGGTGGCTCGGTTGGTTAAGCGACTGCCTTCAGCTCAGGTCATGATCCTGGAGTCCGTGGATCGAGTCCCGCATCAGGCTCCCTGCTCGGCAGGGAGTCTGCTTCTCCCTCTGACCCTTGCCCCTCTTATGTGCTCTCTCTCTCTCAAATAAATAAATAAAATCTTAAAAAAAAAAAAAGATTTTATAAGTAATCTCTACACCCAATGTGGGGCTTCAACTTACAAACCCCAAGATCAAGAGTCGCATGCTCTCCCGACTGAGCCAGTCAGGCACTCCTTCAATTTCACTTTCCAGAATCTGCTTACATACTCTTTCAGTTTTCCCCTTTTGCCCACTGTTCACACGTTAGCACGTTAGGACCCTTTGTGTACTCAGCTACACTCATCTCATCGAGGTTGGCAGAAAGTAACGTGTAAAGGTCGCATCACTAGGGGCACTGGGGGAGGTCTCTGCCAGAGTGCCTTAGCTCCACAGTCAGAATGAGAAATTGACACAATTTGAAATGGGTTTGCATTTCTTAAACTTGCAGAATTCCTTTAAGATATGACCTTATAGGTAGCAGTGTGGGAGTGATTACATTGATCATATTCAGTTGGAACACTGGCGGGGGGGGCGGGGGTGGAGAGAGGGAGGGAGAGGGGAGAGAGGAGGCAGCAAGGCAACCCCATCAGAATAAACAGCTTTACAGAGAAAGGCAAAAGAGGGCTCCAGGAGGGCATGCCAACAGACCAAGCTGATAGGGCTGGGTGAGAATTATCTTAATGGTGACAACTTGGTAAAAAGCTCTACCACTAAAACCTGGAAAGAACGTGTCAGGTGGGAGGAGGAATAGGGCCGATGGGATTGCTGGAAAAGAAAAGAGCTATGGTCTACCATCACACTTCTCACTAAGCACGTGAGAGCCAAAGAATGGAATCTGGCTGAACGGAGGCAAAATATATCACCTTCTGTACCGAGTGGGACCCTGAGTAACTCCAAACAAACACCAGGAGCTTAGTCTCAGGTAGGGAGCCCATCACACGGACAGAGGCATGGCTAAGGGACAAGGGCTCTGACTTCCTTCAGCGGCCACAGGGACTTAAGGATCTCTACTGGTGGCCAGACTTGAAGGGGAATTTCGAGCATTCAGGGTGTGTGCTTCCACCAATGGC
This sequence comes from Leptonychotes weddellii, assembly GCF_054177405.1. NCBI lineage: Eukaryota > Metazoa > Chordata > Mammalia > Carnivora > Phocidae > Leptonychotes > Leptonychotes weddellii. The sequence continues at coordinate 820,826 of NC_138385.1, read as the reverse complement.
CTGGCTCTATTGGAAGACCAGCCTGGCTTGAGTCAGGGACACTTGCAATGTCCTCGTGTGGACACAAGGAGTAAAGAGGAGGCAGGCTTCACTCTCACTGTCAGCATCCAACACTTACCTTTCCAGGTCCTCATGTTATCTAAACCAGAGAGAGAGATTCTTCTTGGTGCCATAGTGCACTCTGGCTTCTTGAGCTGCTTCTCTGGGCGCCGTTCAGAGAGATGGCTTGGCTTTGGGGGGCGGGGAGGTGGCATGTTGCACATGATGTCTAGTTCTTTTGCCTCATAGGGCAAGGAACCTTGGTTTTTATCTACCTGAATGGTGGAATTTAAGGAAGTTTCTGGCAATGGTGAAGAACAGTGATCCCTGGTTGGCCCATTGATATCTCTGCTCCATATCAGGGCAGCCTGAGGCCTCAGGGAAGGCGCCTTCTGAGAGCCACTCCCATGGCGTGAGGGGTGGGCCAAGTTACTGGGGGGCACGGGCTGCAGGCAGTCAACAAAAACGTCATCAAATGAAGTCTGTTCCAATGAGCGGTCTGAGTTTGACCAGCTATCACATCTGGTGGGCAGACTGCGGGGAAAAAAGCATATAAATGTGACTGAAATGGAGCAAGTCCCTGGCAGAAGTCAGAAGAGGAAGGCCACCTATTCACGACAAAACCCATGCTGGCCTCTTTCCCATGCTTCCACATTCCCTCCACAGCCCTCACCAATGCCTGGATGCAGGAACCAATGGTTTGTTGATTTTTGTCATCCTATCGGTGTCAGATACATATGAAAATTCAAGGTTAGACATGAAAGCCACATGCATGACTCAGCCCTCATAGTGGTTGATGGTGATCTGTCCCCACCTTGGCTGCCGCAGGAAGAGGTGAGGGGAGACACACCCGCTAGCAGATGCTACAGCTAAATGGACTGATTTGGTCAGGCATGCTGAGCACACATGTCAGCACTAGAGCCTGCCAGAGAAGGCAGCGGAGGTTCCACAGACACAGAGAGACGTGCACATGAGCATACCTGGTGTGCCGCGGTCTTCCAGTCTCACAGTTGGACAGAATCAGATAATCAGGAAGGGAGAGAAACTCTGACTCACTTCTGCTTTCCTCGGCGGCTACGGAATTCGTGCTTAGGTCATCTCTCGGCAAGGAGGTGGGAAGGGAGCTGGCAGGGGATGGCTGGAGGGAGCAGGGCATGCGAGAGAAGCTCTCCATGGAATCTGCTGGAGAAATCATTTCCTGGGTTAACGTTTAAGAATGGCTATAGCACTCACTCACAAATCTCAAACAGCATCTACGAGGCCAAATAGAAGATGCAAATCACAGCTGGTGTTTGTACTGATGGAGGAGACCATTTCCCCAAGCTATAAACAATGTCTGGGGAAGAAGGCCAATGTTCCAAGACTGAAGTGTTGAATCAATTAAGAGTAAAAAAAGCCAAGCATTCTTGGCCTAAAAATCTGCAGTAACATAGTCTACTCGCAGCTTCTTTATGGCTCTCGGCCGTAGCCCTGCATTACTGTTTATTCACTCAACAAATACACACACACACACGTATATTTATGCATAACATGTATGTACATACTTACATATGCATGTGTACATATGCATATATCTGCATATGCAGATATATGGGTATTTCTGTCTAGGCAGAATACCTCCTATTGCGCCTACTATGCGTGCAGAACTGTTCTAACTCTGCCAAGACAGACTCTGCCTTCACTGGAGTCTACAGTCCGCTAGAGGAGACAGACAAATAAAACATAAATAAAGAATAATGGTAATGATGTGTAAGGAAAAGGAAAGAAAGAAATAGGGTGTGATGGCTGGTAAAGCCGACATTTCTCAAGGAGCATGATATTCAGAGACTTCCAATGAAAAGCCGGCTTTTATTTCCCCTTTGAACCACGCTGGCAGAAGTTCAGGATTCCTGAGTCCGAGTGGCCAAGAACTGCCTGAGTTCAAGTCCAGGCTCTACTGGAACCGTAGGCCTGCTACCTACCTGCTGCAAGTTTCCTTCTTTGTAAAGCACATACACCACCAAATCGCTCTGAGGATAAGCTGAGCTAATACACAAGAGCATTTAGCAGAGCTCCTGGCTACAGTGCACATGATGCGTTGACTAGCTAGGGTTGCTGGATACAGGACCAAACGCTGTATGTGAAAAGCCACAAGAAAGGCCTCTGGGCGTGGTTCTCAGATGAAGAGGACTCTACTCTTACATCCTCTTAAAAACTAAGGGGGGGTGGGGTATAGGGAATGATAAAGGTCATAGGGGGTGGTTTCTGGCTTCCTCCAAATTCCCACCAGACCTGTCCACTTTCTGCCTGGTGTCTGACTCATTCCTGTTCCACTTTGGATACTGGGAAACATGTTATATATCTATGTTTTAGGATAACTCCCGGATGAGGAAAGAAATAGAGGAGACACATAACATTGCACACGGATATCTATGTAGTTTGGGCTGAAGGTAGGGACTAAGGTGGCAGAGAGTGAGCGGCAAGCCTGGAAGAATTGGTCAGGGACAGTCTGTTTGCACTGAGTTGGACTCTGGCCAGGAAGGATTCACTGCAACTTTGCAAGTAGGCTTCATCTGTTGTAGCAAGGATAAAGAGCTTGCCATCACTTCATTTCCTTTTATTTCAGTGCTTTCGAAGCTCAGTAATGTGACTGAATAGCTAACTGCACTTACTAAGCTTCCCAGGTTCATGAAAAGAAAAGGATTTTGTCCTCAGGAAGCACACGGTCCTGTGCCACCCTAGAGAGCTGCAGCTGACTCCCCACCGCCACCTAGCGTTCCAGTGTGTGTTTTCGTGGCAGGTGATAAGCATACAGTAAGGGTGGAGACGTTGAAGCCATTGGCCACTGGAACTTAGGACTGATTAACATGCTAAAGGAAATCAGAGTCAAGATCTCAACAGGTTGAGGATCAGGGGCTCCCCAGCAAACTCCATGAAGGTAAGTGAAATGTAACGCTAGGTGCACAATACGTAGGAATACATGTGCTTGCATGTGTATGAAAGAGAGAGCAAGAGTGAGCAAGCCCAGGAGTGGCCCAGGGCAACCTCAGAGCTAATTTGTCCTGCACACAGCTCAAGCTGATTGGAGATATGAGAAATTCTTCCCTGCCTATGAGAAGTAGCCGACTTCTGTCCTTCTACGTCCCCGGGCTGAACAACCCAGTCGACAACAGAAAAACTGGAGTTCTGTGAATTACCGAAAAACACTGATATTTAATATTTTCCGGAAATCAGCAGCAGCAACAGCGTGGGGAAAACCAGAGCCCTCCAGGACATCGTCACCCACATTCTACTTTTACTGCATCTGTTGTCTGTGGCTGATGCAAGCAAAGCTGTGGAGTGGCTTCGAAGCCACTGAAGTCACTTGTAACGTTCAGGATGTGGCACGTTCAGGCCTAAAATCTAGAACCAGGTGGAAGGAAGGCACCTCTAGCCGTGTACTTTGTGGGAACAATTCTGATATCAAGCAGCCTGTCCAGACACGCTTGAGGAGGCGGGCGGGCCTCGTCCCCGGCCCCTCCCGCGGCCACCCCCCCACCCCCGCCCCGCGCACAGGAACCCCAGCTCTGCTCTCACCTGCGCCATCCTCCAGCTGGCCGAGGTTGCAGACCTGACTGATGCTGTACACCCACACCAGCATTTCCACCTCGGTCTTGGCCACCAGATAAAAGGTACGAGAAGTCGTCTTGACAATGAACACGAAATTATTCTGAAACTCCTTCCGCACGAAGCCAGGGCCCACGTGCTTCCAGACGGCGCACTCGCTCAGGTCGATGGCGCGGATGGGCTTGCTCGAGTGCTTGCTCCTGTAGTACTCCAGCACGTCGGGGTTGCCGCTCATGCGGCCCCGCCGGAGGACAAACCAGCGCCTGCGCCAGGCCTGCGGAGAGGCGATGCGACAGGGAGTTACTGCACCCACGGCGCTTGCTTCATGACAAGGACGGCAGAAAACTCAACAAGGAAATGCAAGTCCACCCAGCTTTGGATGAAATGACTAATGCACCATCTTCGAGTCTGTTTTATTCAATGACTGTAAGGACGGGTCCTCAGGACTGGAGTCGTACAATCGTCACCACGGATGCGGCAAAGGTACGTAAAAGAAACGGATGTATACTCACGCTGAAAAAAAACCTTAGTGACGAATAAGAAAGCTTTCTTACCACCATCCGGCTCAGTCCAAAAGCCAAGATCAGACATTCAAATCAGACACAGATGAGGAGTGCCCACCATTGTATCACCTAACACTGTTATTTAACTTCTAGAGAGTTGCTCAACAAGAAAGGAAGAATCATATACATTTGACTTCATCATCTGAAGTTGACGACTGTCTTTCTGTAAACCCCCAAGTGCTCTACCAGAACCCATTTAGTCTCCAAAAATATCCTATGGGAGAGGTAACTATTTTTATGTCCATTTTCTGTATGAGAACATTGAGGTTCAGAGAAATTAACTAAGGTGTCCAGCTGCAGGAAGGGATTTGAACTCAAGTGAGGATGGAAGAACTAGTAATGAGTGTGAGGTAAAAGAAAAAGTAGAGAGGGGGAGTACAGCCAATTCTTTAGGGATGTCTGACTATAAAGTGGGAGAGCTCTGGGCCAAAGGATTTTTTTAAATTTTATTTTAGAGACAGAGCAAACAGTGGGACGGGGAGAGGGAGAGGGAGAGAGAATCTAAAGCAGATTACACGCTGAGCACAGAGTCCGACTCAGGGCTCAATCCCATGACTCAACCGTATGTGCCACCCCAGTGCCCCCAAAGGATTTTTTAAAAAAGATTTTATTTATTTGACAGCAAGAGAGCACAAGCAGGGTGAGCAGCAGAGGCAGAGGGAGAAGCAGGCTCCCCACTGAGCAGGGAGCCCGATGTGGGGCTCGATGCCAGGACCCTGGGATCGTGACCTGAGCCGAAGGCAGACGCTTAACGACTGAGCCACCCAGGTACCCCTTGAATTTTTTTTTTTTTTAAAGATGGAAGACACTTAAGCATTCACCTCGTAAATCACAGTGTTTCCCAATCCGGGATTGGGACGCCCCAGAGGGCATCTGACGAGAGGCGTGTTTTGCATGTCCTAAAGGTTGGGGGTGGAGCAGGACAGGAATTGTCTGGCCCAAAGCTATCATGCCCTGTTGAGAAACACTAAAACAATTAAAAGGAACTTTCCTCAGTGCAACAGGAATCTCAGAAAGAGCCAAGCATTGAGGTAAAATGATCAGGGAAAGCTTAGTCCATGCTCAGAAAAGAGAATGATGTTCCAAAGAAACATGGCTCTGCATGCCACAGGAGCTACTAGGGAAGACCTAGGGCTCCTCGGCTCCCCACTTACCCCTGACCTAGAATGAGCTACGTCCTTGGGTATGAGGCCTAGGAAAAGATGTTTATTGCAATTGACCGTGGCCCCGCCATTCTAAGGACTCCTCAGTATCTGTAAACTTCCCTGCCCTCTCCTGGAGAACTTCCTCAAGTTCCCCATTTTCTCACAGGCTGTCGGGCCAGCAGCAGGGCTCTTAACCATTGGAGATACTCGCTGTTGCAGTTGGCAAATGCCAAGTGGAGAGATTTATAGCTCTGTGGTTTGCTCTTCTGAGCAGGGGCATGTGTGACAGCAGGAAGTGTGGGCTTCTGCCAGGAGGCATGGTGACCACTGGGACAGGAAGTCTTGTATCTCGAGCTTCATGTATGCCTGACACATTTATAAGCCCACCAGCTTAGACCAGGATGCCAGGGGAAAAGGAAAAGCTGCCGTCTGGAGTGTTCTCAGATCCCTCCCTGCCCAGGGCACATGAGATCCAAGGCAGCAGAGAACCTGGTCAAGCACTGAAAGGGGGAAGGCCAATCATCACAAATGGCCTACTATGTCTCCTCAGACTAGAAAACCCTTTTGAAGCCATGGCAAGGGGCAGCCATGAGAAGGTGGGCAGCCGCTTCACACTGGGTTGGGACAAGGAGGGGAAAACGGTGCCTGGCAGGTGAGCCCTGGCTTGGTTCTGCCTTTACAGACACTAAACCTCTGAGGAGATGTTTGTCCACTCGGAAGAGGGACAAACCAGTGTGATTAAGTCCTTGTTTTTTTTTGTTTTTAAGATTTTATTTATCTATTTGAGAGAGAGAGAATGAGAGACAGAGAGCATGAGAGGGAGGAGGGTCAGAGGGAGAAGCAGACTCCCTGCCAAGCAGGGAGCCCGATGCAGGACTCGATCCCAGGACTCCAGGATCATGACCTGAGCCGAAGGCAGTCGCTTAACCAACTGAGCCACCCAGGCGCCCAAGTCCTTGTTTTTGAGACAGGAGAAATAACAGCATGTTTGTGTGCTCATGGGAATGATGCAGGAGGACGAGAAAAATTACTGATTCAATAAATTCCTGTTGCAAAAACATGGCATCGGATGGGGTGGGGCCACTAAACAGGAGAGAAGGAGCTCAAGCATCACTATGGGCTTTGGAACATGGGGGGATGAGAAACTGGGCAAACAGGAATATGAGCCCTAATCCCTGGCTTCCCCAAGATGGTGCAGGCCCAGGGAAGGGGTCCAGAGGATGAGGGAACACCACGTGTGCCTGCTAAGGAAAGCCTTCATGGGGATCCTGGGGTACCCCAAACTTTCCAAAGGCGACTTTGGTAGGGAAATGTGAAGAGGAACTTTGTTGTACTTCCCAAAAATGATTCTAAAAGAGGAAGTCAAACCGAGTGCAGAACCAAGTTTCAACTTAATTGCTCTTAGTTTTATGGGAACAGTTTTCTCATCCTTTAATAGTTTTGGGGGGAAAAGTAATATCAAGAATCACCACACATTCTGCCAGATGATGGAGACAGAGAAGGGGGTGAGAGCTGGTCCCTAAAAGAGCCTGCTCTCTGGCTGGGATGGTAAAGAGGTAGAAATATGAAATGGGTAGATTTCAACCCAGGGCAATGACTGCAGTGGCAGAGGGGTCAGCCAGGAGCAGCAGGCGTGCCAAGAGGAGAATGACATGGACATGTCTCGGCTCCACTCATTTGTTCAACAACTATCTCTTGATGGCCTACCATGCAGACCGTGGGAAAACAGAGGTGCACAAGGCACACGCCCTGCCACTCAGTCTTGTGGGCAGCAGGGGAAGCGGGCAGACGGATAAACAGACAATTGTTTAGGGAGGTAAGCACTATGATAACGGAAAGCCCAAATTCTAGGGGAACACACAAAAGACACAACTCTATCAGACTGGTGGGCCTGGGGAAGCTTCCAGGATGGCTAAGCTGAGCCTGAAGAAGGGCCAAGGAAGCAGCCAGGGCAAAGGCACTGTGGTGAGGGCTTATATTCCAGTTATTTTGTTTCTTTTTTGTAATGCAAGTGTCTGACTTAAGCTTTGATTGCTGAGGCATCCATTTCAAAGAGGCTTCTACTTCAAAGACACTTTCTCCCAGGAACACATGGCCACAACAACAAGATGGAGAGCAGGGCCCCTCACCCCACCGAGGCACCGCGGTTGATTTTGGTAACTGACCATTTGGGCCGCTTGTTTTTTCTCTTCCCATGCTTGTGTTTCAAACTCACCGATAGTAAGCCCATGAAACCCTATGCCCCCACCCTTGACCCTAATAAACGCATAACCCCAGGCCCCCGTGAGCACTCTCTCTACCGACGACCTTGCTGTGTAGCCCCAGGTGTTCTGTGTCATTTCCAGGCCTCATAAGTAAAATACTTTTATTTCTTCAAAATTTCCTAATGGTTGTTGCTAAGGGGCATCTTGCAATCATAGTAAGAACCACAAGGGCTACTGAGGGGCTGAGACCGGCCTGACAGGCACCAGGATGGAAGACGCACGAACAGAGAAGGGCAGGTAGTTGGCAGGGCTGTGCAGCAGGCATGGAAGCAGAAGGAAAAATGACAATCACCCAGTAACTTCAATAGGAAGCAGCATAACTCACCAGCCTGCCCTCCCTCAGGGTTTTATTTTACTTTTATTTTGTATTTATTTTTTTTAAAGATTTTATTTATTTATTTGACAGAGAGAGAGAGATAACGAGAGCAGGAACACAAGCAGGGGGACTGGGAGGGGGAGAAGCAGGCTTCCCGAGGAGCAGGGAGCCCAATGTGGGGCTCGATGCCAGGACCCTGGGATCATGACCTGAGCCCAAGGCAGACGCTTAACGACTGAGCCACCCAGGCGCCCCTACTTTGTATTTCTTTTAAAGATTTTATTTATTTGAGAGAGAGCATGTGCGCGCATGAGTTGGGTTGTGAGTTTGAGCCCCATGTTAGGTGTAGAGATTACTTAAAAATAATAAACTTAAGGGGCGCCTGGGTGGCTCAGTCGTTAAGCGTCTGCCTTCGGCTCGGGTCTTGATCCCGGGGTCCTGGGATCGAGCCCCGCATCGGGCTCCCTGCTCTGCGGGAGGCCTGCTTCTCCCTCTCCCACTCCCCCTGCTTGTGTTCCCTCTCTCGCTGTCTCTCTCTCTGTCAAATAAATAAATAAATAAAATCTTTAAAAAAAAAAAATAAACTTAAAAAAAAGATACAGTGAAACAGTGCCACAAGGAAGTTATCAGATCTGACTAGGGTCATGTCAGAAGGACTCTGGAGTCAACCTAAAGAAGCTCCCACTGGCCAAATATGGAACAATTTGAGCTTTAATGAATATAATAATTACAGTGGCTTGAAACCCCTCAACTATGTTTAAATCCATGCATTCATCATGATATTAAAAGAGAAGAATTTTTCATCCTCAGAGGATGTGAGGGAACCACTTCATTAATCCTGCAAACTGGTAAGCAAAGGGAAAGGAATTGATCATTATCCTGCTTCTCCTAGACAAGCCATACCACTGGGAAGATGAAGGGAAACATCTTTTTATAAATGCATTCTGACTAATAAAGGAAAATAAATGATAGAATTAGAATATCACCATTTTGCTATCCCCAGAGAATTAGTAGGGATACGTATTAAGCATCAACAGTTGCTAGCTCAGGAAGCAAAACAGGCAGACGTTCTGTGCCTTCAATAGCCTGGCATTCGGGTGTAATCAGCCAAAACCCAGACTGTGGGAAATTTGGCATCTCAAAGGCCTAGGTTCTTCCCCAGATAAACGACAAGAAAAAGAAAGGATGGGGGGCAGGCTGTCTATGAGATCAAAACTTTATTTACTTTTAAGGATTTTATTTATTCATTCGAGACAGAGAGAGGGAGAGCACATGACCGGGGGGCGGGGAGAGACAGAGGGAGAGGGACAAACAGACTCCCCACTGAGCTGGGAGCCCAATGTGGGGCTCGATCCCAGGACCTGGAGATCATTACCTGAGCCGAAGGCAGGCGCTTAACCATCTGAGCCACCCAGACGCTCCAAAACTTTTTTTTTTTTAAAGATTTTATTTAGGGACCCCTGGGTGGCTCAGTCGGTGAAGCATCTGCCTTCAACTCAGGTCATGGTCCCAGGGTCCTGGGATCGAGTCCCGCATTGGGCTCCTTGCTCAGCGGGGAGCCTGCTTCTCCCTCTCCCACTCCCCCCTGCTTGTGTTCCCTCTCTCGCTGTGTCTCTCTCTCTCTGTCAAATAAATAAATGAAATCTTTAAAAAAAATAAAGATTTGGGGGCACCTGAGTGGCTCAGTCAATTAAGCATCTGCCTTTGGCTCAGGTCATGATCTCAGGGTCCTGGCATTGAGTCCTGCATCGGGCTCCCTGCTCAGCGGGGAGCCTGCTTCTCCCTCTCCCTCTGCTGCTCCCCCTGCTCATGCTCTCTCTCTCTCAAATAAATAAATAAAATCTTTAGAAAAATAAAAATAAAGATTTTATTTATTTGAAAGAGAGTGAGCGAGCATGAGCGGGGAGAGGGGCAGAAGACAGGGACAAGCAGGCTTCCCACTGAGCAGGGAGCCCGACGTGGGGCTCCATCCCAGGACCCTGGGATCATGACCTGAGCCGAAGGCAGACGCTTAACCGACTGAGCCACCCAGGTGCCCCGAGATCAAAACTTTAAATTATAGTGCTTAGGGGATGCTCATTGGAGTGACAAGAACATTAAAAAATTGCAAAGAAGAGATTTCTACACATGCCAGGGTAGGACTAACCTACAGGGAGAAGGAGGTCGTGACTGAGGTGAGGTACATGGAGACGTTTCAGCCCGGGGTGGTAAAATTATTTTCCAACTGGCTGGTGGTTAGAAGGGGGCTCATCTAATAATAATTAAACCATAATTTGTTCTATGTGGTTTGCTATATTTGTGTTTTCTTCTGTGATAAAAAGGATTTTATTTTTAAAAAGATTTTTATTAATTTATATGAGAGAGAGAGCGTGCGAGCACACGAGCGGGGGGAGGGGCAGCAGGCAGAGGGAGAAGCAGGCTTCCCACGGAGCAGGGAGCCCGATGCAGGGCTCCATCCCGGGACCCTGGGACCATGACCCGAGCTGAAGGCAGATGCTTAACACTTAACCGACTGAGCCACCCAGGTACCCCAATAAAAAGGATTTTAAAACAATTCCTCTGGAGGGGCGCCTGGGTGGCTCAGTCGTTAGGCGTCTGCCTTCAGCTCAGGTCATGGTCCCGGGATCCTGGGATCGAGCCCCGCATCGGGCTCCCTGCTCGGCGGGAAGCCTGCTTCTCCCTCTCCCGCTCCACCTGCTTGTGCTCCCTCTCTCGCTGTGTCTCTCTCTGTCATATAAATAAATAAAATCTTCAAAAAAAAAAAAACAATTCCTCTGGAGAGGGCATGTTCACGGATCCATTCGATAAACGGTTATTAATTGCCTACCACGTGCCAGGCACTGTGCACAAAGGGAAGAAGAGAATTTCTAGGCCCACAGAGGGGCCTCACATCCTCTGCTGCTGTCTCTTCTCACTTGGGAGCTGGTTTCCATGGCTGCACTGAACTCCACTTTCTCTCCCCTTGGACCTCCTCTGCTGGGCAGCTCATGAGCAGCTCGGGAAGCCAAGATGGAAAGGGGGGGAAGTCAACAGTTCTGGATAGACTGTGAAGACGAGCATGTCCTGCACCAAGAGGATCTAGAAAGCAAAACCACTATGCAAACAATTAGCCACAATTATGACTCAGAGAAATAGAGTACAAGAAGGGGGGGCTGGATTAAAAGTCAGGACCTGCATTTGAATTCTGATTCTACGTCTGACTTTCTGGGTGACCTGGAGCAGTTAACTTGACTGCTGCGAACCTCAGCATCTGCAAATGGACATGATATGCCTTGGCCTGCAGTGAAGCAATGAGAAATGGACAGCAAAACATTATCAATTTGAAAGTAAATTATAAAAAAAAAAAGAAAGCAACTTATAAAATGATGATGGGACTTGTCACCAGGGCACAAGGCACTGCTTGCCCTGGGGAAACTGCTTCTCCTCTTCTGGAACCCATACCCCCTGCCGTGCAATAGTGGGTTCTGAGGGCTTTTCCAGTTCTGATAATCAAAGATCTGTTTCCCATCAGCCTTTCCTGCCACAGCCACCAAGCTGACTCATGACCACCCCACCAGTATCATCTCCAACAACAAAAACCTGCAACATCCCGTAACCTTGCGGAAAAGTGTTTATGCTCATTCCTAGAATCTGAGAAGGGCTAAAACTGAGCTCCTCCAGGAAGGTGTGTCTAGGTCACAGGTCTGTTTATTTTTATGGAATTGTTAGCGGAATAACTGAATCTCATCCTTCTAAGAGTAGAAGCTATGTGTTGTTCTCCTCTTAAACCAACCCAACTTGCTGACTTCATAATTTACAAACACCTCCTGGTTTGTTTCTCGATACACAGTGACCCACCAGGTTAAACGGAAGTGCAAGTGCCGGCAAGGCTGAGGTGGGGCTGTGCAACGGTGATCTAGGGAAGGGGGGCTGAGACTTGAATCTGAACTTCTCCGTGTCCCCCGCCCCCCCCCAGCTCATATGCTGAAGTCTTAACCCCCAGTGCCTCAGAGCGTGACTGTATTTGGAGACAGAGGCTTTACCAAGTTAAAGTGAGGCCATTAGAGTGGGACCTAATCCAATACGACTGGTGTCCTTATAAAATGGAAAACTTGGACACATACATAGAAGGAATATATCGTGAAGACGCAGAGGGAGGAGACGGCTATCAACAAACCAAGGAAAGAGGCCTGGAATAGATCCATCTTCCCAGCTCTCAGAAGGAACAAACCCTGCCGACAGCTGGGTCTCAGAATTCTAGCTTCTGAAATCATGAGACAATCAATTTCTGTGGCTTAAGATCCAGCAAAGAAATACATTCCTCAGCCTTTATTATGTATTTGAACGACCTGGGAGAACTTTTATTTCCAGCCACATTGGTGTACCTGGCACTGAACTTATCTCCTACCCATAAAACCAACTAGAAAACTACACCAAGTATATGCAACAATTGCTTTTAAACACTGGATGACAGTCAGTGCAGGGCTGGGACCTGCATGAGAAGAGAAACAAAAGAGGTCAGCCCAACGACCACCCTGGCTTTCAGCCTATAGGCCCATTTCCAGACTACAGTACAGGGAGGTGTCCCAAACAGATTACAGCATTCTTGCAGAGTTGGGAAGACAGAGATAAAAATTCTGGATGGTTGAGATGGCTGAACTTCACAGGGAAAAGTACCAGAGAGGAGGGAGCCAGGTAAGTAAAGAGTTCCAGAAATCCACATAGGAATTCCCTCATAAGACTTCAGTTGAGGGGCGCCTGGGTGGCTCAGTTGGTTAAGCGACTGCCTTCAGCTCAGGTCATGATCCTGGAGTCCCGGGATCGAGTCCCGCATCGGGCTCCCTGCTTGGCAGGGAGTCTGCTTCTCCCTCTGACCCTCCTCCCTCTCATGCTCTCTGTCTCTCATTCTCTCTCTCTCAAATAAATAAATAAAATCTTAAAAAAAAAAAAAAAAGACTTCAGCTGAATACTAACAAGCACGTGCGTGGGGTTAAACTCCATGAGGTGAATGCAGTAACAGCTATTGGAGACCCACAAACTGAACAACCACCAGAGCTCACACAGGGCTGGGACATGTCTAAGTTCTGATCAGCTAGACTAGAAAAACCTGAAACATTCAGTAAATACTCTTAGAAAGGCCACAGCTTAGAGTTAGAAATAGGCCAAACTAGCCCTGGAGTGTAACTACTCTAGCTTTGCCCTAGGAAAGCTTAAAAAGAAGCCTTGAGGGGGCGCCTGTGTGGCTCAGTAGGTTGAGCGTCCGACTCTTGATTTCAGCTCAGGTCATGATCTCAGGGTCCTGGGATCGAGCCCTTTGTGGGCTCCCTGCTCAGCGGGGAGTCTGCTCAAAATTCTCCCTCTCCCTCTGCCCCTCCTCCTGCTCTCTCTCTCTTTCTCTCTCTTAAATAATTAATTAAATAAATAAATCTTAAAAAAAACAGCAGCAGCAGCCTTGGAATGATCAAGCTGATCTTCAAGTTACTTAATTGCCTGCCAGAACAAAGTTCAGCACTTTGTAAAGGAAGATAACAAAATCCAGATACTCTACAATATAATATTTACAATGTAAATAATCCCCCCAAAACTACTAAAAATGGAAAGAGTCAGGAAAATGTAGCTCATAATCACGAAAAAAATCAGTTAATACACAGAAGCCTAAAAATCACAGAGATGACAGAATAAGCAGACAAGAATTTAAAACAGTTCTATTGTTTGAGGTTTAAAGGAAAACATGTTCATAATGAGAGGAGAAATAGACAAGAACAAAATCGAACTTGTGGAGGTAAAAAATACATATCTGAAATGAAACATTCATTGGATGGGTATAACAGCATATTAGACACTGAAGAAGTGACCGGTGAATGTGAAACACAGAAAGAATACCTGGGAGAGAACAGAAACACTCAGGGAGCTGCTAAAAATGCACAGAGACTAATTCAGCAGGCATTTGTAATGAATATCTCCGCAGACTGGGATGCATAAAAGCAGCCCCCTTTCTTTTTTTTTAGATTTTTAAAAAATTTATTTATTTGAGAGAGAGATAACAGAGGGAGAGGGAGAGGGAGAAGCAGGCTCCCTGCTGAGCAGGGAGCCCAACTTGGGGCTCAATCCCAGGACCCTGAGATCATGACCTGAGCCGAAGGCAGATGCTTAACCCACTGAGCCACCCAGATGCCCCTATTAATTTCTTTTAAAAGATTTTATTTATTTATTTGACAGAGAAGGAGAGAGCACAAGCAGGGGGAGTAGCAGAGGGAAAGGGAGAAGCAGGCTCCCCGCTGAGCAGGGAGCCCGACGTGGGGCTCGATCCCAGGATCCTGGGATCATGACCTGAGCCGAAGGCAGACGCTTCACCAACTGAGCCACCCAGGCGCCCGTAGCAGCCCCCCTTTCTAAAGGTAAGTGGCCAGAGATGAGAAGAAAGGAAGGAGTCAAGAGACATAGCATGCACAAAATTTGAGCAGAGAATTCTAACCTTTTATGGGTTATGAACCCCTTAGAGACATGATGAAATACACGGACCTTTCTCATCAGAAACACGCAAGTGCCCGCATGCTCTCTCTCTATCTTTCTCTTGCTCTCACTCTCTCCCACACACACCCCCACCCCCCACCCCCCATCCCCATTCTGGACTGCCTTCCCTTATCGAACTACACAACACTCTCCTTTACTGGCCTCTTCCAGTTTCATGTCCCTTAACTACCATGTATTTGATGATGATTCACAAAATTATGTTTCCAACCTGGATTTTTCCCAGGAATTTCAGACCCATATAACCAACAATCAGACATCTCCACTTATATATCTATCTCTTAAAACTTAACATGCCCCAAAACTAAGCTCTCAATTTCATGCGTCTCAAATCTACTCCTCTTCCAGCCTTCCAATACCTCAGTAAATGGTACCACCATCCATTCATTTTCTAAATCCAAACCTTGGGGTGATCCTTGCTTCCACTTTCCACATCCAATGCATTAACAAGTTCTTTTAACTCTACTTTCAAAACATTCCAAATCAACCCACTTCTCTCTATGCATCCCCTACAACCACCCTGGTCCGAGTCACTCACATCAACTCTCAACCCCAATAAATTCGTTCTCAACAGAGAAGTCAATGACCTTCTAAAAACCTAAATCTGATCATATTGTTCCATTGATTAGCCCCTTCCGAAGGTTTCCCGATGCCTTAATAGTAAAATCCAAACTCTAACGTGGCCCAGAAAGTCCCACATGAACTGGCCCTGCCCATCTCAATCACCCTCTTGCTCTTTCACACTGGTCTTTTTGATGTTCCTGTCACTGAGACTTCAACTTCATTGTCATCTCCTCGGAGACCTTCTCTGATCATCCAAATTAAAGTGGCCAGCCACAATCATTCTCCACAACATCACCCTATCTTAATTCCCTCCAGGCCACTTTCAATACCTGGTATTTTTCTTGTTTGTTCGAGATTTGCTGTCTGTTCCCCCACCCCCCCACCTATCCCCCACTGCTTTGTTCTGTGGGCTTAGCACTGCCTGGCACAGAAGAGTTGCTCAGTAAATACTTGTTGAATGAATGAATTCCACACAATTTCACGGCATCATAGACCTAGGTTTAAAATACTACTCTTGAGAAACAGGACTAGCTTTGTGGGTTCATAACAAACCTCATCACCAGGATTTCCTCTTCATATATCTATGTGCCAAGAACTGGGGATGTGATGCTGAACCAGGTAGACATGATCTCTAAGCTGGACTTTAGGCAGTCAGGCAAGGCTTGGTACTGGACCTTTATTTTTTTTTTAAGATTTTATTTATTTATTTGAGAGAGAGAGACACAGCGAGAGAGGGAACACAAGCAGGGGGAGTGGGAGAGGAAGAAGCAGGCCTCCCACCAAGCAGGGGGCCCGATGCGGGGCTCGATCCCAGGCCCCGGCATCATGACCTGGGCCGAAGGCAGACGCTTAACGACTGAGCCACCCAGGCGCCCCTATTTATTTTTTGTAAAGATTTTATTTATTTATTTGACAGAGAGAGAGCAAGCACAAGCAGGGGGAGTGGCAGGAAGAGGGAGAGGGAGAAGCAGGCTCCCCGCTGAGCAGGGAGCCCAACGTGGGACTCGATCCCAGGACCGAGCTGAAGGCAGATGCTTCACCGACTGAGTCACCCAGGCACCCTGGTACTGGGCTTTTAAATCAAACACTATAAATGCTCTATCCAGACACTGCAGCATGTTGTTCAGGATTAAACTGGGGTGTGAGAGTGATCAGTGAAGCATACCTAAGATGAGCTTTTATCAGTTACTACAACAGATAATCAAGGCTGAAGTTTATAAAGGATCGACCTTAAAAGTTTGAGCACTTTATTCGTGCACTCAATTTTACTTGTACAATAAGATAAACCTGGCTGGGTTCGAGCAAGTTTCTTGGGCTCCAGAATTCACTCCAATAAAACTGCAGTGGCCCGTCTGGATTGTGTCCATTGTTGAAAGACACTGAAATGAACTGAGAAACATCCTGAAAGTCTCTGAGGCTGTAAAAAGACACCTCGGGTTTAAACTTCTTTTCTGGCCAGAGTGATTACTGGCCCTTTGTTTCAGCGGAATTGGCCCCCTGCCCCCTCTGCAGTGGTGAAATCCCAAAGCTATGAAATCATTTCCTCCACATACGCACAGGATGGGTCAGCAACCTGCCTTCGTAGCCAGGCTTTCCAACTCAGGCTGAAGGAACAAAACCCACATGTAGCTGAGGTGTTGACCCTTCAGCATTGCTGTCCTCTCAGCGATGGCAGTTTCGGACTTAACCTGTCAAAGCGACTGTGTGGGCCTCTTCGCCTTCTGATCCATCAACGTGCTCCACTCTGTCCTGGCCAAGAGTATCCAGAGCTCCAGAATTTGCTGCTCTGATTCCGACTGCTCCGATTGCTTCTAAGCATTGCTCTCCTCCTGAGCTGCTCCTTCAGTGGCTGCAGGATATGCCTCCGATTAGAAGAGAACTGTTGCTAAGAAGCTACTCTCTGGGCGACTTAAGCCTGTTCTGACCTCACCTGTATGCCCCGGGATGGCAAGAGCATCTCCTGTTTGGGTCCCTGAAGTGCCTCCAGCATCTTTAGCAGTCTTGGCAACGCAATACATACGTGATGTGTGCTTGTGGACTGACGGACGGCCTGCAGCATGTGGCTGTAAGGAGTTAATAGGAAGGACCCTCGTGTTGGAACACGACAGCAGTGGGGCTCACGTGAAGCTCCATGTGCTGAAACCCGCATCAATGTCACTGGCTGGTCGTGCAAGAAAGTGATACTAAGGGAATGAGAGGCCACCAGCCTCCTCGGGATCTCATTAAATAAGTTTACAAAAAGATCCTCGATCCACAAGAAATCAAGAAAGCACAGAAAAGGGAAACCTCGAAGACGTGGGGCAAACAAAAGGCACAAATCAGATGCTTGATTTCAATCCAAGTGCATCAACACTTACATTAAATGGAACAAGGGCAAATGAGATTTCACTGATGGCATTTCTTTCTCTGACACGTTTATCAACTTATATTCATAGTGCTGTGAAGTGGTCAAGGCAGCTAATTTTCCAGAAAAGGAAGCTGGTCCTCAGAGACATGAAGTGTCTTGTTCATTAATCCAAGTTTCATGGCTCCTCTTTCAGTGTTCAAGAACATTCTTTAACTTAAGAAATTGAATAAAAATTATTTGAAATTAGGGACACCTGGGTGGCTCAGTCGGTTAAACGTCTGCCTTTGGCTCAGGTCATGATCCCAGGGTCCTGGGATCAAGTCCCGTGTCGGGCTCCCTGCTCCGTGGGAAGGCTGCTTCTCCCTCTCCCACTCCCCCTGCTTGTGCTCTCTCTCTTCTATATATATATATATTTGACATATATATGTGTAATAAATAAATAAATAAAATCTTTTAAAAAAATCAGTTGAAATGAAAGAAAAGAGAAAACAGTAGGAGTTGGTTGGTGACCCAGGAAGATATCTTAAAATGTCACCAGGCAGGTTTTCAAGCTGGTTGCTCCTACCACTCCTGCAGTTTACTGGGAGGTGTGTGGGGGGAAACAGTGACAGAGTATTACCCTCAAAGTCACTTGTTAGAGCCCTTTCCGCAAAGACTGTGTTAGCCCACAGAACTGTCAAAACCATTTCCCCTAATTTAGCTCTGTCTTCCAAAGTGGAATATTTTTGTCTCTTTACATACATTCTTCTCTAGAGTCCAGAAGACACGGAGGAAGAAAAGACAAGAGAAATAAGACTTGCCCTTGTCTGATTTACTGACTTCATTTCCTCTTGCATTCCTCCTCATCACTGTTCCTCTATGAACAGGTTTCCCCCATTGGGTTTTTCTTGTTGGTGTGTTACTATTGAAGTGGACTTAGTGAATGCTAGTTAGTGTTTAGAAAACCTAACAACTCAATCACTGCCTGCCATTTGTAAGGGCCCCCAGGAATGTTGGATGTGGTCCCAGAACATGAGATGAAGGGGAGCATTTGGTAACGACTTGGAGCTCCCATTCTCTTCCCAGTGGTTTCACCATGAAAACGCTCAGGAAGTTTGGGGTGTGTTTATGGGTTGCAAAAGGTGAAAATCATCAAAGAAACAGAATTCTGGATAATGTTCTACTTTCTCTCCGCCTTCTACTTCCTTGCCAAGGGGGACCGCAAAAGCCATGGGACCCAAGGGCAGCAGGTTGGGAATTTCCAGGAGCACGTTATACTGCTCCTCTTTGTCCTGGCTCAGTGCCACTAGCCCTGGGATTGCTGGTGACCCTTCAGCCTGATGGCCTGTAACCTTCTGTTCGCTGCCAGATAGAGCTAGGACTTGTCCCAGGCATGGAATAACTTCCTGTGATTGTCCTGGAGATGGCCTGGCCCACAGGATCAGCTTCCATGGTTGTCAACAGAGGCAGAAAAGTCCCGTATCTCTGCAATGTGGTGAGCCTTGGAAGGAGGAATCCTGAGGAGGAATGTTCAGCAGAGATAAGTGTGCCACACTGCATGACATGGACTTGACCTTCCTCATGTATTGTCAGTCCAAGTGCCACTGAGTGTCCTGGCTAGTTTCTCATTAGTTCTTACATGGCAGATTCTTAGAGGTCATTAAGACCAGCTAATCAACTTTGCAGGTGTTGTGAACCTGGAAGGGTCACCAATACATTAGGTATCAGGCTCAGGATGCAAAATGATGGGTTGGAACAATGGGCCAAAACCAACACAGGAATAAACAGCTGTTTGAAACTAGTAACTAGTTTCTGTGATAGATTAAGAGTCTGAGGTAGAACCAAAACACAAAGGAGGTGATCAAGTCTGAAGGAACATTTGAAATGACAACTTGACCACTGAGCTGGTTGATGGGGAAATCTTTTAAAGCAGGGTACCTGCAAAGGCATGAACGTAGAATAAACTTTTAAAAATCGTCCTCATCCCAAAGTGTTGGGTACAGATAATGGTGATGGTTATACAACATCATGAATGTATTTATATATTTTTTTAAGATTTATTTATTTTAGGGGTGCCTGGTGGCTCAGATGGTTAAGTGTCTGGCTTCGGCTCAGGTCATGATCCCGGGGTCCTGGGATTGAGTCCCGCATCGGGCTCCCTGCTCTGCGGGAAGCCTGCTTCTCCCTCTGCCTCTCTCTCTCTCTGTCTCTCATGAATAAATAAATAAAATCTTAAAAAAAAAGATTTATTTATTTTAGAGAAAGAGAGAGTGAGCACAAGAGCAGGGGGAGGGGCAGAGGGAGAGAGAGAATCTTCAAACAGACTCCCCGTTGAGCACGGAGCCCAACTCAGGGCTCAGTCTCTCGATCGTGAGATCACGACTTGAGCGGAAATCAAGAGTCCAACGCTTAACTGACTGAGCCACCCAGGTGCCCCATTAATGTATTTAATGCCACTGAACTTTACACTTACGAATGGTTAAAATAACCAATATTATATCATGTATATTTTACTACAATAAAAAAGTGACAAAACAGTACTTTCACATCCATGGGTGTCTGTCCTCTAGGGACATTCCCCACTGCTCAAGGTACGAGGGCTTCCGGGACTGTCACCGAAGTACCAGAGCAACAGAAAGATCTGAAGTGACACAGATTTCGCAAAATATACAGCAATAATAATAGTTAACACAGGTGTCCCAGGAACCATTCTAAGTGCTTTGGATGGATTGAATTAAATCATTTAACCTTCGCATGGACGCTGTGAGGTACACACTCTTCATACATATGAGGAAACTGAGGTGCATGAGCTAACATGCGGCAGAAGTGGGCTTTGAACTCAGACCATCTACCTCAGGGGCCCGGGAGAGAATGAGAGAGCAAGCACATGAGAGGGGGGAGGTCAAGGAGCTTAGAATGCCCCAAGAGTGAGTCAGGAAGAAAGGAATGAGGAGAACTGGGATTGGGATTGTGGGAGAGTGTGTATTTGGGTTACAGGGTCTAGGAGAGGAGAAAATACAGCACCATTTTATCAAAATGAGCTCAGTCTAGCAAGAGATCTTCTCATTTTCCTCAAATACAGGAATTTGGAAAACATTTGGAAAACCTGGTCTCTTGGGTTATTAGATATAAGATATCTGAGCTTTAATGCTGAGAAGAATCTTTTTAAAATGCCCCAACAGTGCCTGATGCCTAGAGGGAGCTCAGTAAACCTTGCTGAATAAATTAGTGAATCTCTCTATTTCACTGCAGGTAGTGTCAGATTAAATTCTGCCTGGATTAAAGATTCACATTTAAAAAGGAAATTAGAGGGACGGGTGGATGGCTCAGTGGGTGAAGCATCTGCCTTGGGCTCAGGTCATGATCTCAGGGTCCCGGGATCGAGCCCCACGTCATCTGGCTCCCTGCTCAGCGAGGAGTCTGCTTCTCCTTCTCCCTCTGCCACTCCCCCTGCTTGTGTGCTCTCTCTCTTTCTGTCTCTCTCTGACAAATAAATAGACAAAATCTTTTTAAAAAAAGAAATAAGATAACTAAAAAGGAAATTAGAACAGTATTGCAAACACAGAGGTGGACATTTACCTAACCCTGGCAGCTGGAAATGCTTCCTAAAAACATGGTACCTGTGCCAGAAATGCTGAAGAGAAAACAGTGCCACGGATGAATTCCTAAAAAATAGAGACGTCTGTGCTTGACGCACGTGTGTTACGTGTGAGCCTGGGGTGTAGGCAGGTGGAAGGGAAGGGAAGAGAGGAAAGTGAGCAGGAGACGGAGGGAGCCATCCTCAAAGGGTCCAGCTTGGATGGTGGCAGCACCTCAGGGCGGGTGGGGCATCAAGCCGTCAGCGACAGCTCTAAACACTCTTCTGACTAGAGGAAGTTGCCAAAACCACCTCCCAGCCTCTGGCCAGCACAAACTGTGAATCAATAGAAGCTACTCCGCCCAAGAGACCACAGGGCACCCGTGTTTATTTAAGCTCCTGTCTCAGCACGGGAGAAGTGAAGATCCCAGAGGGTGCCAGCCTGGACATTTATCCCTGGAGAGTAAAAGAACGTTCTCAGTTTCAACTTGGTTTCATTACTTCCTTGGCTCAAGGCACATACATCTGCTGCGAGGAAGAACCCTTTATTGTTTACAGTTAAGGCAAACCCCCTTGGCCTCCTCACTGCTGACCCAAATGCCCTTCCTTTCCCCCAGGAACACATGTGCAAGTCAGGGTTCAGAAATGTGTGTTGAGTGAACTGATGAGAACTGGTCCAGAACAAATGCACTCAGACAAGATGACACTAACCAGACTCACTTCCAATTCAGTGTACGAGTGTGCTCAGCTCAGATGGGCCCTCGGTGCCACCAGGTCATCGTGATGCTCCCCCCCCCCACCTCAGCATATCTCCCCTCGCCTTAAACCCACTGTCTTCCCATCACTGTGATTCCGAGAGTCTGGAATGGACCAAGTTGAGGATTTTTCACTGGAATCCTTGAGAAATCACTTTCTTATTTCGTCAAAACTGCGCCCTCCGAAGAGGGTGAGGAGATGTACAACTGAGCTAGGGTCTTTCCATGAGTTGGTTGGATCTTCCTTTTGTATTTTGGGTTCTTTTCATTCTTTTCGATGAGTTTCACGGAAGGGGATTATGTGCAAACATGTACTCAGAAATATGTTCCTTCTTTCTGCCAGCTTTCTCAGAAACCTCTTCTAAAGCTCTGGCAGTCTCATAGACCAAAGCAAAAGAGTATCTGGTTGTTTAAATTTGTGTAATGAGGGGCGTCTGGGTGGCTCAGTTGGTTAAGTGACTGCCTTCGGCTCAGGTCATGATCCTGGAGTCCCAGGATCAAGCCCGACATCAGGCTCCCTGCTCAGCGGGGAGTTTGCTTCTCCCTCTGATCCTCCCCCCTCTCATGCTCTCTCTATCTCATTCTCTCTCTCAAATAAATAAATAAAATCTTTTAAAAAATAAATAAATAAATTTGTGTAATGAGGTTGGATGTTATTTCTTATGTGTCATGTCTCTTTGTAGACCTCCTTCTGTAAACAGCTGTTCATATAATTTGCCCATTTTTCTACTGGGATGCTGATCTTTTTCTTTTCTTTTTTTTTTTTTTAAAGATTTTATTTATTTATATGACAGAGAGAGACAGCGAGAACAGGAACACAAGCAGGGGGAGTGGGAGAGGGAGAAGCAGGCTTCCCGCTGAGCAGGAAGAGCCCGATGTGGGACTCGATCCCAGGACCCTGGGATCATGACCTGAGCCGAAGGCAGACGCTTAACGACTGAGCCACCTAGGCGCCCATGCTGATCTTTTTCTAATGATTGCAAAGGATTATTCATGAAGGTAAAGGATATGAACTCTTTGCTTGCCACACATGATACAAAAATGTTTCACACTGTTTGTCATTTGCCTTGGAAGTTTATATTGTTTTTGAAGTACCTAATGCCTAAAATAGTGCTTGGCAACATTTAGGAGGTGCTCGCTAAGTATCTGTTGAAGGACTAACTGAATGAATACATGAATAAACAGAAGTTTTATTTTCATATAGCAAAGGTTTTCCCTGTCCCAAGATCAGACTGACATTCCACAACCTCTTCTAGAAATGTTGTCATTTTCTTACATTTAAATACAGTACATCTGCAATTAGTTTCTCGTATCTGTAGTACATGGGATTGAGCTATAATTTTCTTTCTTTTTCTTTTTCTTTTCTTTCTTTGTACTGGAATCTCCTTACTTAACTTGGTGTCAGGGTTATCGAAGAAGTTTCATTTCATTTCTTTCATAGTTACAGTATAGAGCCAGATAACATGTCAGGGCCTACGACTTTGGCAAGGCAACATTAGAATTCTCATTTGGGGTAAAAATTTGGGTGAGGTTCAATGACCACTTCAACTTCAGTTTAATTTCTAATTACATGGTTCTCACGACCAAAGACCCTAAACCACTGACTTATTGTCAGCACTGAAAGCCACAGTGTAACAGACTTGCTTCTTGTGAAATAGGAACTGGTGGTGATGAACTGAAACAACTACCGAAAAGGGACCACAGAGCAGCCCGCTGGGGGACCCAGGCGGCATGTTGCTGCCGCTGCCGTTTACTGAGCAACAGCAAGGTTATTTGTCTCCGTGGGAGGCAAGGAAAAATTCTTACCTGTGAAGAAGGCAAAATAAGCGGAGTTACCAGAATAGAAGCAAGTCTCCAGTGACAGGCATACAGACACGAGTAAGTCACACAAATAACCCCAGTAGAGCGTGGCAGACGGAAGAGAGGCAAGGCCAGTGGGACAGACTGAAGAGGCTCCATTTGGCAGGAAGACAGGGCATTTTCAGGCACGGGGCACCAACCAGCAAGGGAAGGAACCCTGACTTTGAGGTCAGTCCCTCTAGGCACTTGGGGAGAGAACACTGAGCAAATCTGCTCATGGGCTCACCGTGCAGGGAGCGAGACAGACAAGTAAACAGAGGGGGTGCTCTGCAAGGGAAGGAAACTGACTTTGATCTATTTCCACTCCAACACCCGCCCTTAGCTACTGAGACAGCAGATGTGGAGCCACCCCAGCCAGGGCCTCCCAAGATGCTTCAGGGCCGGGTTACACAGGGTCTCTGGGCATATCCAGCATGACACAAGTTGGAAGCCTTCCGCACTCCATGATTATAAAAAAAATTTTTTTTCTATATTTTTCGTTAATCTTTTATTGTTTAATTATTACAGGAACACAATTGTGAGATGCTGGACAACTCACAGAAACTATGAAGGAACAGAGCTATAGATTTGCTTACAAAAAAATAAAAAATATCTACATGGTGAAAGACTCCTTGAACAAAGTTGAAATAATGAACATAGAGTCAGCTACAATTTAATAAACAAAACACACAAAGAGCTTCTATGAAACACTAAGATAAATATAAATGAGTAATAAGAATCAGCAAAACATATGAATAAGCATTTGACAGAATACACAGATAGCCCGAAATCATATATCCAGACACCGCTAATTAAAGATGTGATACCTTGGAGCGCCTGAGTGGCTCAATCCACGATCTCAGGGTCGTGAGATGGAGTCCTGTGACAGCCTCCATGCTCAGCGGGGAGTCTGCTTGAGATTCTTTCTCTGCCTCTCCCTGTGCTCCTCCCCCTGTTGTGTGCTTGCTCTCTCTCAAATAAATAAATAACATCTTCTAAAAAATAAAAATAAAAATGGGATACGTTTGCCTATCAGATTGGCAAAAAATGTTCAAACATGTGCAGAATGCTGTGTCTTCATTGCTGTTTACGTTGTTATTTGTAATGGCTAAAAATCAGAAAGAAACTAAATATCCATCAAAAGGGTGAATAAATTGTGGTATCAATATGCAAGCCACACACATATCCCCCTGTACCCCAGTTACTCTCCTTTGTTGTCATTCTTTGAGTTCCAATTTCCTCATCCCACTTACAAGTCTGAGTGAAATGAAGAATAAAGTTCCTAACTCTAAAACAGAAGCTAAGTGTCAAAAAACTGAGAAGAGGCTTTTCACAAGACATCTTTCTATAATGTAGCCCTCTGGGTCTGTTCCTTGCACAGACTTCTAAATCTCAGTATATGGCAACTCCACCCTCCAAATGCTAGAGGACAAAACACCCTGGAATTCTTGATTCCTTTCTTTTTTGTCACCAAAAACCAACCCCAATGGATGGCTCTACCTTCAGCATATACCTCCTCGCACTGCCCCCTCCCTGTCACCTGGGTCACTGCAGCCGCCTGTCACCTCTTCAATCTGTGCTCAGCGTAGCTGCCAGGCTGATCCTGTTACAATTCATGGGAAATCATGTCATTTCTGTGCTCAGAGCCCTCCAGTGTCTTCCCTCCACCCTCCGAGGAAGAGCTAAAGGCCTTAGTACGCATGTAAGGCCCTGCTGGAGTCCCCCACTCCCTCCCATCCCCTCTGTGACCACATCTACTTCGTCTTCACTCCCTGGGCTCCTCGTGTAAGGAGTGTGGTATGCAAATTCCCAACCCAAAAGGTCTCTACTACAACAAGAGCAATCCCCCAAACAAGAGCTGCAGATGTTGGAAGCAAAAGGCCACATCCTCCAGTATCATTCTGTGGTTCTAGTCCTAATAGTGGTAGTTGTAAAATATTAACTGGCGACATTTACTGACCACTAACGAAGTCTCTAAAACAAGAGTGAATGAGAAAAAGAATATCACCATTTATAATCCTTAATGAAGTCATCACTTGAGGCATTAAGCATCAGTGATGGCTACAAACACAAAAAGACAACCAGGGGCGCCTGGCCCTGGCTCGGTCGGAAGAGCACATGACTCTTGATCTCAGGGTTGTGACTTCGAGCCCCACGTTGGATGTAGACATTACTCAAAATCAAATAAATAAGGGGCGCTGGGGTGGTTCAGTCGGTTAGGCGTCCGACTCTTGGTTTCAACTCAGGTCATGGTCTCATGGGTCGTGGGATCAAGCCCTGGGTCGGGCTCTGCGCTCAGTGGGGAGTCTGCAGCGCGGAGTCTGCTGCAGGGTTCTCTCTCTCTGTCCCTCTCCCCACCGGCATGTGCACACTCTCTCTCCCCCAAGTGAATAAATAAATCTTTCAAAAAAAATAAACAAATAAACTTAAAAAAAAAGACAACCAGATATGATCTCCCTCTTGATGGAAGAACAAGAATACCACCTATAGAAGGCATGAGTACTACGGAAATGGGTGATGGAGTCATTACATAAGTCTCTCAGAAAATAACATATTTGAATGCTAACTATTACAATCTACAGGGAGGTGTGTCTCAGCATGGGACAAAGCGGTGGTGGAAGCTGCTTCCCTCTCCCTTGCTTTCAACTAGCATCTCCTGTCTCTTCTCTTTCACCACCACACTTCTACTGTCCTCCCTACCCATTTCTTCCTTAACCACTTTAGGACTACTGGGAATCAGCATCACCAGAAAGAGTAGGAAGCCCCACTACGGCAGTCTCCACTGTGGCTTGTCTCCTTGTCCGTTGGAGCCCTGGGAGGCAGGAGGGCCGGCTGGCACTCCCCTGCAAAAGCTCACCTCTCGTCTCTCCCAGCTTCACTGACGCCTTTCCTCTTAGCCTCCCAAAAAGTTCCACCCTCGGTCCCTTTCCTTCTTACTCATCACATTCTCTTTGAATAATCTCCTCTATCTCCATGATTTCAACTACTATCTATCTATACCCCAGAGACCACCCCTGAGCTCTGCACAAATCTGTCCAAACGACTGCCGTATGTCCCACAGTCATGTCAGACTCAGTATACCCTAATCTGAATGTGGCAGCTACAAGGACTCACCCCCAAACTAAGGTCTTTTCTCCCAGTGCCTATATGACATAATCAGAGTCCAAAAAGATCTTCACAGACTGGCATGAAGACTAACTGCAGACAAAAAAGATGAAATTTAACAGGAATAAATGTTAAGTCCTGTTCCTGGACTTGAACAAAACAAAACAGCAGTCCTGGGGATGGGATGTACAGCAACAGTGACTAAAGCCAATAATATTGTATTACAAATTTGAAAGCTGCTAAGAAAGTAAATCTTAAAAGTTCTCAGCAGAAGAAAAAAAAGTGTGACATGGTAACTAGACTTATTGTGGTGAGCACCTCACAATGTACACACACGTGGAATCGTTGTTGTACCCCTGAAACGAATGTAATGTTGTATGTGAACATAAAAAAATAAAGGAAAAACAAAACACCAACAGCACAAGAACAGACTGGAGAAAAGACAGCTTAACAAAAGCACAGAGGAAAACTCAGTTCACTTGACAGGAAGCTCAGGGTGAGTCAACAGCGCGGCTGCCAGAACAAAGCTAATGGGATCTCCAGCTGCCTTCCCCGCAGCACAGCATCCAGACGAGACGTGATCATCGTGCTCTGCTCGGCTCGGCCCCAACCCTCTAAATATGGAGGAGCTCGTTCAGTCCGGACACCGGGGCAGAAGACGCTGTCAGGATGGTGCGGGGACTCAGGAGGAGTAGCTGAATACACTGACCACGTTTAGCACGCACATCTTTCACGGTGGCAAAGAGCGAGCGGGGTTCGCAAAGAGGTAACACGGACACTGGCTTCTCAGTCACAGCTGTCACACAATTATCTGCAAAGCACGTTATGTAACCAGTTTCCTGCCACTGTCTGTGTCCAGATAACAAATGACTGGTCACAATGTGGCCAGCATTTAATTAGATGGCCATTAATATCCCTTCAAAGCTACTTTGTGACTGGTGTCGCCAATCACCGTTCTCGACATCCTCTCCCTCTCACATACCTTTTAATTAAGCACTCAACAAGTCCCACTGGCTATTTCTCTAAAATCATTCTCATATTTTCCCCTTCTGCCACATTTCTGTGAATACCCTTTCTTTTCCAGTCTCCCTCAACATTGTTTCTGTAGACCCCACAACAGTTTTTTTTTTTTTTTAAGATTTTTTATTTATTTATTTGAGAGAGAGAATGAGTGAGAGAGAGAGCACATGAGAGGGGGGAGGGTCAGAGGGAGAAGCAGACCCCCTGCCGAGCAAGGAGCCCGATATGGGACTCGATCCCGGGACTCCAGGATCATGACCTGAGCCGAAGGCAGTCGCTTAACCAACTGAGCCACCCAGGCGCCCCCCCACAACAGTTTTTTAGCCACCTAATTAAATAACCATCTAGTTACCTGAAATGAATGGCCCCTTGAAGAGAAGGGTTTTCTGGGGGTGGGATGGGGAGAGGGAGCTCAGTGTTCAATACCACACAATAGCAATAAAGGGCATGAGGCATTTGCTGCCAAATGTGCTGGAGATGTTAAAGAAAAGGGATGACGAGCTCAAAGACCTAAACTCTTGGCCCAAAACATGAGTGAAAAACTTGCCTTTCTAGGACAGTGCGAAAAGAATCTTTTATCTCTTACACCCACAGGCTGAGATAGCTCCAAAGAAACCTCAGACTTCAATACTACAAGATGCCGAATTATTCCACCAGGTCATATGTGTGAAATCGAGAGCATGCTTAAGAAAGTCGGGGTGGGGGGGTGGGAGGATGGGTTAGCCTGGTGGTGGGTATTGAGGAGGGCACATTCTGCATGGAGCACTGGGTGTTATGCACAAACAATGAATCATGGAACACTTCATCTAAAACTAATGATGTAATGTATGGGGATTAACATAAGAATAAAAAAAATAAAAGAAAAAAAAGAAAG
>NC_138385.1:687900-792244 GCF_054177405.1 Leptonychotes weddellii | reverse complement strand
AAACAAACAAACAAACAGGTAAGACTGGGAACCTGAGAATTGGAATGGAAACATCTAAGGGCATTTGGGGGATTCTGAGTACCCAAAGCTCCTCTTAGAGGACTCTATGACATTTTAGTAATTTTCTTTTTCTTTTTTTTTTTTTTTTTAAATTTTATTTTATTTGAGACAGAGAGAGCACGCACAGGGGAGGGCAGAGGGAGAGGGAGAAGCAGACACCCCGCCGAGCAGGGAGCCCGACGTGGGACTCGATCCCAGGACCCTGAGATCATGACCTGAGCCGAAGGCAGACGCTTAACCGACTGAGCCACCCAGGCGCCCCAGTAATTTTCTTTTTCTTTCCTCTTTCTTTTCCATACAATTTTACTTAGAATGTGTTGGTGACAATGACCTTGACTCATGACAATAGTGATAGTAGATGGTCGGCAGCACTGACAGCAGATTTCTCACCAGAACTAGTTCTGAGTTGTGGTTTGGGGTGTTTTTTCCTGGCTGTTTAACCTCAAAGCTGGTTCTCCAGCCCTTTCAACACTTTTGTGAGCTACCCAATATCATTTTGATAAGCTCCTTTTCTGCTTAAATGAGCCAGGGTCAGCTTCTGTTGCTTGCACATGAAAACTCTGACTGGTACTAAAGGAAGAAATTAATCAATAGAAAAGGAGAAATTAAAGAGTTAGAAAAATTAAAATGTAGACTAATCAAAAAGCTGGTTCACAGCAAAAATGAAAATCAATAACCTAGAAAAACCATGAGCTTAATCTAACCAACAGGGGGAAAGGGGACAGAGCAGAATTCACAACGACAAAGAAAAAATAGCTCTGGAAAGAGTAAAAATAAACTTAATAATTTAAGAACCATTTTGTAAAATTATACATAGATGAATTTGATAGCCAGAATGAAACAGAAACTTATCTAGGAAAAGTAGAATTTACAAAACTGACTTGGGGAGATAGAGACTAAACAGACAAATCCACAGAAGAAATAGGAGAGTGGACAAAGATCTAAACACACAAAAAAAGCACCAGATGTAGTTTAGAAGGGAATTCTGCCAAAATTTTAAAGTGCTGTTAATTCCAACTCTACTTAAAATATTCTAGAAGGCGAGGTGCCTGGCTGGCTCAGTGTGTAGAACATTTAACTCTTGGTCCTGGGGTCATGAGCTCAAGCCCCACATTGGGCGTGGAGCCTGCTTAAAAAAAATATTCTAGAATGACAAACTTCCAAATTTTTGTATGGACCAAACATAACCTTTTAGTCAAAATCTGCTAAAGATTTTACAGAAATAAATAAAGCCAAATTTAAAACCAAAGACCAGTTTCACTTATGAATACAGATGCAAAAATCCAGTGGAAAATAGCATGCATAATCCAGCAACACAATAAAAAAAGCACGCTGCCCAGCTGGGGTTTATTCCAGAAATGTAAGGATGGTTCAATATTACATAATTTATTAATAGAATGCATTGCTTTGCTAGATTCAATGAAAAAATCATATGATCATCACTAGAAATGCTGAAAAAAATTTTTTTTAATTTAACAATGATTTTTGATGAGAAAAACAGTAATACAGAGCTCAGTGGAATGTTACTAGCTTGAAAAAAATTCTCCTAGCCCCAAAGCCATTACTTTAAAAACAAACAACACAGCTTTGTTGAAGTGTAACTGCCATACAAAGAACAGTTCGATGAGTTTGAACATATCCATCACCTCCAAAAGGTTCCCTGTGTCCATGTGTGGTAAAAACACTTAACATGAGATTACCCTTAGAACAAATTTTGAAGTGTACAATACTGTATTGTTAACTATAGGCATTATGCTCTACAACAGATCTCTAGAACTCATCCATCTTGCATAACTGAAACTTTATACCCATAGGAACCAGCAATCTCACTTCGGGGTACATACTCCGAAGATCTGAAATCAGGATTTCAAAGAGATATCTGCACTTCCGTGTTCATTACAGCATCATTCACAGTAGCCAAGATAGGAGAACAATCTAAGTGTTCATCAAAGGATAAATAAAGAAAATGTGGTAATAGCCATACAGTGAAATAGCATTCAGCCTTAAAAAGTTAATATAGGGGCACCTGGGTGGCCCAGTCAATTGAGCATCCGACTCTTGGTTTCTGCTCAGGTCATGGTCTCAGGGGTCGTGAGATGGAGCCCCACACTGGGCTCTGGGCTCAACGTGGATTCTGTTTGAAGACTCTCTCCCTCTGCCCCTCCCCCTATCCGTGCGCGCACATGCGCGCACGCTCTTTCTCTCTCAAATAAATAAATCTTTTAAAAAAAAGTTAATCTAAAAACCTAACATAACCCCTGCCCCAATAATAACCGGTTTTCTTTTGAAACTAAGCAAGCCGATTCTAAAGTTCACATGGGAAAACAGAAATCAAAAACAACCAGGAAAGCTCTAAAGAAGAACAATAAAGGGGGACAAGCCCAGAAATAAAGATAGGAATTTCATATATGATGAGGAAGGGCAGCATTTCAAATCAGTGGGAGTAGAGATGAACCTATTTTTTAAAAGATTTTATTTATTCATTTGAGAGAGAGTGAGCACAAGCAGGGGGAGAGGCAGAGGGAGAGGGAGAAGCAGGCTTCCCGCTGATCAGGGAGCCCGATGTGGGGCTCGATCCCAGGACCCTGAGATCATGACCTGAGATGAAGGCAGACGCTTAACCGACTGAGCCACCCAGGTGCCCTAGATGAACTTTTTAAAGTAGTGCTGGGACAACTATATAGAAAATATTGACAAATTTTACTAGATACAATTTTTTTTGCACACATGTACACACAAATTACATAAGCAAAGTCAAAATACAAATGACAAACTGGGAAAAATTATACACAACTTTTCTCACAAAGGACTTATCAGCTCCCAGAAATTGAGACTAAAAGACCAATGGTGGAGGAAGAGCACATAGGTCACAAGAAAATAAATAAACAGGTCAAAAAATGTTCAGCCTCCCTCTGAATAAAAGAACTGCAGGGGCACCTGGGTGGCTCAGTCGTTAAGCGTCTGCCTTTGGCTCAGGTCATGATCCCAGGGTCCTGGGATCGAGCCCCGCATCGGGCTCCCTGCTTGGCAGGAAGCCTGCTTCTCCTTCTCCCACTCCCCCTCTGCTTGTGTTCCCTCTCTCGCTATGTCTCTATCTGTCAAAAAAATAAATAAAATCTTTAAAAAAAAAAAAAAAAGAACTGCAAATGAAAATGACACCAAAATACAATTTTTCACCTATGAGATGGCAAAAGTCCCACAGTTTGACAACACATTCTTTTGGCAAGGCAGTATTCTACTTTGCCAGTAGGAATGCAAAATGGGACATTTGGTAATATTTACTAAATTTATAGATTCACAGACCCAGCAATCCCAATTCTGGGAATCATACCGAATGATATACCTGCAGAAGTACAAAATGTCACATACATAAAATTCTATTAGTTGTGGCAATAGTTGCAAGAAGAGTGAAAACCACCCAGATGCGCAAAATAAGGAACTGGTTGAATAAATGTGAAGACTGGGGGGCCTGGCTGGCTCAGGCAGTGGAACGTGTGACTCTTGATCTCAGGGTCAGGAGTTCGAATCCCACATTGGGGGTAGAGATTACTTAATAAATAAAGGTTTTAAAAGAGTGTTAAAAACAGGGACGCCTGGGTGGCTCAGTCGGTTAAGCGTCTGCCTTCAGCTCAGGTCATGATCCCAGGGTCCTGGGATTGAGTCCCGCATCGGGCTCCCCGCTCCGCGGGGAGCCTGCTTCTCCCTCTGCCTCTGCCTCTCTCTCTCTCTATCTCTCATGAATAAATAAATAAAATCTTAAAAAAAAAAAAGAGTGTTAAAAACAGTGAAGAACTCTGGTCACTGACATGGAGAGAATTATAAATTTTTTTGAGAACTTTTAAGATCTTAGCAACTTTCAAACATACAATTCAGTATTACTAACTAGTCACCATGCTGTACATTACATCTTCAGGACTAATTTATTTATTTATTTTAAAGATTTTATTTATTTATTTGAGAGAGAGAGAATGAGAGAGAGAGAACACATGAGAGGGGATAGGGTCAGAGGACGAAGCAGACTCCCCGCCGAGCAGGGAGCCTGATGCGGGACTCGATCCCGGGACTCCGGGACCATGACCTGAGCCGAAGGCAGTCGCTTAACCAACTGAGCCACCCAGGCGCCCCAGGACTAATTGATTTTATAACTGGAAATTTATACCTTTTGACCACCTTCACCCATTTCACCCACCCTGCCCCGAGCCTCTAGCAACCACCATCTGTTCTCTGTATGTATGAATTCAGGGCTTTTTGTTTTTGTTTTTAGATTCCACATATAAGTGAGACCATACAGTATCTGTTTTACTCTGACTTATTTCATTTAGCACAATGCCTTCAAGGTTGATTCATGGTGTACAAATGGCAGGATTTCCTTCACTGTGGCTGAATAATATTCCATTCAACCACAAACAGACATTTAGGTTGTTTGCATGTCTTGGCTATTATAAATAATGCTGCAATGAACACGGGAGTGCAAATATCTTTTTGAGTTAATGTTTTTGTTTCCTTTGGATATATTCCCAGAGGTAAAATTGCCAGATCAGAGGGTAGCTCTATTTTTAACTTTTTGAGGAACCTCCATATGCTGTCCACAGTGGCTGCACCAGTTTGCATTCCCACCAACAGTGCACAAGGGCTCCCTGTTCTCCAAATTCTTGCCAACACTTACTATCACTTGTCTTTTTGGTACTAACCATTCTAACAGGTGTGAAGTGACTTTGCATTGTGGTTTTGATTTGAATTTCCTTGGTGATTAGTGCTGTTGAGCACATTTTCATGTATCTGTTGGCCATTTGCATGTCTTCTTAAATCAACAGACTACAGTGCAGAATGGTATATACGGTAAGCTAACTTTGTGTGAAAAAGGGAAGAATAAAAAAGCAAATACATATTTTCTTGTATTTATATAAAGTAATACTGGAAGGGGGTGCCTGGGACGCTCAGTTGGTTGAGCAACCGACTCTTGGTTTCAGCTCAGGTAGTGATCTCAGGGTTGTGAGCTCAAGCCCCGTGTGGGCTCCGCGTTCAGCAGGAGTCTGCTTGAGACTCTTTCCCTCTCCCTCTGCCCCCCTCCCCACTCACGCTCACACTCTCTCTCAAATGAATAAAAAAATCTTTAAAAAAATACTGGAAGGATGAAGGAAAAAACTAATAAAAATGTTTACTTCAAGGAAAAGGGTGATCAAGATGGATGAAGACAGAGGTGCAGATGAGGTTTCTCAACGTATATTTTAAATATACTTTTCATTTTTGTGGGGCGCCTGGGTGGTTCAGTCGTTAAGCGTCTGCCTTCGGCTCAGGTCATGATCCCAGGGTTCTGGGATCGAGCCCCACATGGCGGGAAGCCTGCTTCTCCCTCTCCCACTCCCCCTGCTTGTGTTCCCTCTCTCACTATGTCTCTCTCTGTCAAATAAATAAATAAAATCTTAAAAAAAAAATGTGGGCGCCTGGGTGGCTCAGTTGTTAAGCGTCTGCCTTCGGCTCAGGTCATGATCCCAGAGTCCTGGGATGGAGCCCCGCATCGGGCTCCCTGCTCGGCGGGAAGTCTGCTTCTCCCTCTCCCACTCCCCCTGCTTGTGTTCCCTCTCTCGCTGTGTCTCTCTCTGTCAAATAAATAAATAAAAATCTCTAAAAAATACATATATGCTTTTCATTTTTGAAATATGTAAACATATTATTACCTATTCAATACCAGTTTAAAAGCCAAGACAAAAGTGTAAGGAAGACAGGAAGATCAACTGAACAAAACTGCCCCAAAGTAGACTTTGACCTTACGATTTATGTTGCATTTAAGATCATGTTAGAGACACAGAAATACAAATAGCTTTTACATATGCAAAGATGCTCAACCTCACTGATAAAGAAATTCAATTAAAACAGAATACCACTTATCAGCTTTTGACTTTGCAAAGATCAAAACATTTCATAACATTTGAGGGGTTGCAGAGGGACAAGCGCTTTCATGCACTGGTGCTGAGAGTGAAAATTGACACAGCCACTTAAGACAGTAATTTGGTATCTATTGGCATTTTATATTCACATACACGTTGACTCAGCAATTCCACTTCTAAGAGTTTTTTCACAAGCATAATTGCACAAAACCACAAAGACCGATGTACAAAGATATTCACTGCAGCATTGTATACAGTAGCATGAAGACCAGAAACATGAAAATGTCTATCATGGTACCTCCATACAGTGAAATATGAAACTGTCAAAAATAATGAGAAATATCTATATGTGCTGAAAGGGAACAATCCCTAAAATATATTGTTAAGAAAGGGGTTATAAAATAGTGACTATAGTATGCTACCATTTATGCAAAAAATATGCTTGTACATGCATGGAATATGTATCTGGAAGGAAGAAGCTGGTCCCAATGCCTGCAGCTGGAGAGAGAAACCAAGTGGCTGGCACAAAGGGGAAGGAGGGAAACTTATTTTAATATGCTTTGATTTTATATCAAGTGCATATATTCCTTAAAAATACAGTCCCTGGCAACAAAAAAAGAAGAATGTACAGGGGGGCCTGGCTGGCTCAGTCAGTGGAACGTGTGACTGTTGATCTCGGGGTCGTGAGTTCAAGCCCCATGTTGGGTGGAGAGCTAACTCTTTTTAAAAAAGTAAGATATGGGGCGCCTGGGTGGCTCAGTCGTTAAGCGACTGCCTTCGGCTCAGGTCATGATCCCGGGGTCCTGGGATCGAGCCCCGCATCAGGCTCCCTGCTCCGCCGGAAGCCTGCTTCTCCCTCTCCCACTCCCCCTGCTTGTGTTCCCTCTCTCACTGTGTCTCTCTCTCTCTGTCAAATAAAATAATAAAAAAATAAAAAAAGTAAGATATGTATAGAGGAAAGACTGCTCAACAAATGGTGTTGGATCAGTTGATTAACTGTAAAATAAAATCATACCCTCATCTTACACTAATATAGATACCAACTGAACTAGAGAAATTAAAAGTTAAAAAAAATGAAACCAGCCAAGGTGATGATGACCATGTAAATCTGAAACTTTCAACATATCCTCTAAACACAACTCAGAGGCTGAGATCATCCAAATGTCAAAAGCTAAGAACAGAAATGAATAAACACCAAGAAGAAATAAAATAATAAAACAAGAGTTGATTAAATTCAGAAAAGAAATAGAAAGGGTTTCCGTTTCTGCCTAAGATGTAGAAAGTTGCAAGGAATATCCCTTCCACCCTGACAAGAAACACAACAAAACAAAGAATTTTCATTTTCTTGAGCTCATCCAGAGCTGAGGTCACAAAGCCCCAGGGTAGACAGGACTCATGGCAGCAAGCCCCCTTGGTGGTGATCCTAAATATAGAGACTTCCAGGTACTCTCAAAGCCCACACCCCAGAACACAAACCCAAGTACTGGCCTTCCTCTTCACCGTAACAAGAAACAGGTTCCTGCAATTAAAACAGATGTTTGCCGGGGTGCCTGGGTGGCTCAGTCAGTTAAGTGTTGGACTCTTGGTTTCAGCTCAGGTCCTGATCTCATGGCTCATGGGATCGAGCCCTGTGCTCAGCGGGAGTCTGCTTAGATATTCTCTCCCTCTGCCCTTCCCCTACTTGTATTCTCTCTCTCTCTCAAATAAATAAATAAATCTTAAAACAACAACAAAAACAACCAGGGGTGCCTGGTGGCTCAGTCGGTTAAGCATCTGCATTCGGCTCAGGTCATGATCCCAGGGTCCTGGGATCAAGTCCCGCATCGGGCTCCTTGCTCAGCTGGGAGTCTGCTTCTCCCTCTGCCCCTTCCCCCAGCTCATGTGCTCTCTCTCTCTCACTCTCAAAAATAAATAAATAAAATCTTTAAAACAAAACAAAACAAAAAACAACAACAACCAGATATTTGTCAACAAGATTCTCATTTCAGCTGAAGACACTGTTCAATCTGCAATAGAATTTCTCACTCTTGGACTACTGACATTTTGGGCCAAACTCTTTGTGGTAGTCATGTCTCCAGATGATGCCAAATGTCTCCTGGGGATAGGGTTGACATACTTATACTAAAAACAAAAAACAAAAAAAATTGTTTTTCAGAGCACCTGGGTGGCTCAGTTGGTTAAGCATCTGACTCTTGATTTTGGCTCAGGTCATGATCTCAGGGTCCTGGGATAGAGGCCTGCATCAGGCTCCACACTCTGTGGAGAGTCTGCTTCAGGATTCTCTCTCCTTCTGCCCCTCCACCTTCCCCAAATAAATAAATAAATCTAAAAAAGTACTTCTTTTTATCATCCGAAATTTAACTTTTTATTTTTTGCTAAATATGGTATCCCTACCTGGCACCCCCACTGAAAACTACTGATCTAGACCCTCAAATACAAACATGAGCAGAAAACCAAGAATCACCAAGCATTTGAAGAAGATGAAACTGAATTCAAAAAGCTCTTCTTCAAATATGGCAAATATATTCTTCTGCCTCAGGGCCTTTGCACTTTCTGTTCCCTCTTTCTAAAAATCTGTTCCTCTAAATATCTGTATGGATGCGAGGGAGAAAGCCAGGATATAATAAATATGCTAGGGAAAATTCTCACAAGATAAGATATCCAGAAAAGATGGGAATGCTGATGTGAAAAGGAAACAGTTCTTAGAAATTAAAAACATGACCACCAATCAATGGGCTGAGCAGCAGAAAGTTTACAACTTATCCGTAAATCAATGAGCTAAAAGCTTGACTTGAGTCTCTCAGAACACTGAGCAAAAAAGGACAGAATGATAGTAAGTATGAAAGAAAGATTGGGACATATCTGGAGAGTAGATCTACTCCTCTGATTCTGGGACAGGACGACCAACTGGATTTCTCAGACTCCCCTTCTGGATGTCTTGCTGTTGGGTTCTGCTAATGGGAAACACTGGTGGAAGAGTACAAGGCAGGAGAAAGGGAGATGGCACTCTCAGCATCCATCAGCATCCCTCCAGTGGCAGAAGACAGCACCAGCTCCAGCTGCCAGCTTCCTCTAGCCATCTCTGAGGCATCAGCACTAACTACATTAGCACCCTCTTCATCAGGAGTCAGAGTAATAGACACATGGCTACATGTACCCCTCCTGTAAGCTCTTAGCTTGTGGTCATGCCAAACTTCACCTTTATGCCCCAGTTCTTTCAATAGTAACTGCTTTCTGTAGTTACTAATAGCTGAATGCCTCCTTTTTTGATCTTCTAGCCTTCTAATATCTGTGTAAACCATAGCCTATATGGAATTATCTCTGTTGAATACCTCGTATAGCTTCTGTTTTCCTGTCTGCAGCCTGACTGATAGTGTTTATTACCAGAAGTAGTCCTAGAAAATGAACTCTTACAATGACCTTGAACTACAGACAAAGTAGAATTCAGAGCAAAGAATAATATCAAGAATAAATAAGGTAGTTTCATAATGATGGGTTAATTCATCAAGATAAAATAACAATCCTAAACATGTATGCAACTCATGACAAAGTTTCAAAATATGAGGCAAAAACTGATCAAACTTCAAAGAAAAATAGACAAATCCACAATTACAGTCTGAGATTTCAACACCCCTCTTTCAATTGGTAAAACAAGAAGACAGAAAATCAACAAGGATGTAGAACTGAGCAACACTATCCACCAACTTGACCTAATTGATATTTATAGAACACTCCACCCAACAATAAAATGCACATTCTTTTCAAGTGCACACAGAACATTTACCAAGATAAACCGTATATTAGATCAAGTCTCAACAAATTTACAAGGATTCCAACCATACAAAATATGTTTTCTAACTACAATGAAATGAAATTAGACATCAACAACAGAAATATGCCTACAAATTAAATACACAGGTCACAGAAGAAATAACAAGAAAAACTAGAAAATATCTTGAAGTGAATACAAATAAAAACACAACATAACAGAATTTCTGGAATGCCACTAAAGAAGTGCCAAGGGGGAAATTCATAGCACTGAATGTCTCTATTAAAAAATAAGGTGTGGGGCGCCTGGGTGGCTCAGATGGTTAAGCGTCTGCCTTCGGCTCAGGTCATGATCCCAGGGTCCTGGGATCGAGTCCCGCATCGGGCTCCCTGCTCCTTGGGAGCCTGCTTCTCCCTCTGTTTCTCTCTCTCTCTATCATGAATAAATAAATAAAATCTTTAAAAAAAATAAAAAATAAAAAATAAAAAATAAGGTGTGGGTACTGCAGAAAACAATATGGAGTTTCCTCAAAAAATTAGAAATCGAACCACTAAAAAAAAAAAATAGAACTACCATATGATCCAGCAATTCTACTTCTCGGTATTTACCTGAAGAAAACGAAAACCCTTATTTGAAAAGATGTATGAACTCCTATGTTCATTGCAGCATTATGGAAACAACCTAAGTGTCCATTGATAAACAAATGGATAAGGAAGATGTGGTACATATACACAGCCATAAAAAAGGATGAAATCTTGCTATTTGCAACAACATGGATGGACCTAGAGGGTATTAGCTAAGTGAAATAAGGCAGACAGAGAAAAACAAACTACCCTATAATTTCACTTATGTGTGGAATTTAAAAAAATAAGACAAATGAACAAACAAAAAAGCAGAAACAGAACCATAGATACAGAGAACAAACTGGTGGTTGCCAGAGGGGAAGGGGTTGGGGGAAGGGGCAAAAAAGGTGAAAGGGGAGTGGGAGGTATAGGTTTCCAGTTATGGAATGAACAAGTCACGGGGATGAAAGGTAGAGCACAGGGAATACAGTCAGTGACATGGCATGGTGACAGATGGCAGGGGCACTTGTGCTGAGCACAGCATAACAGAGAGACTTGTCAAATCATTATGTTGTACACCTGAAACTAAGCTCACATTGTGTGTCAAGTATAGTTCAACAACAACAACAGAAAATAAGAAATGTCTCAAGTCAATGACCTCAGGTTCTACCTTAAGTGAATTTCAGAAAGAGTGCTGACTGTTGTGTGGTCAGTGCTAAGGGAAAGAAGCCAAACACAAAAGATCACACATTCCATTATTCCATTTATAGGAAATTATCAGAAAAGGCAAATCTATAGAGACAGAAAGCAGATCACTTGCTGCCTGGGGCTGGAGATGCGAGTGAGGATGGACTGCAAACAGGCCAAGGAAATTTTCTCAGGGGATAGAAATGGTTTAAAACTGGACTGTAGTAATGGCTGCACAGCTACAGATTTACTATAAATCATCCAACTATAGACTTACAATGGGTGAATTCTATAGTGTGTGTGTGTGTGTGTGTGTGTGTGTGTGCCTCAATAAAGCTGTCTTTAAAAACCACTGGAATGTGTGGGAATGCATTCCAAGGACAGTAGGCCAAGCAAGACAGAATATAATTCCAGATCAAGCTAAATGTGTTGATATGGGTGTGCTCACCAGAGCTTCTAGATTTAATGTGTTAGCTCAAGCACTTAGAGTGTTCTAACAGTTTGCCTGACTAAGACATGGACTAAATGGTGACTACATTTAATGAAGTTGAGATACTAGAGGTTCTTTTTCATTATGTAAAAGGAGAAACACAAAGGCGTAGGGAGGTAGAAAGATGTAATGGATTCCCCATGTGTGGCCTCTTCACTCACCCATCTCCACCATATCTCCCGAAAGAATATTTTAGGAAAGTCAGATGATAAATGAAGTTTTGACCTAATTCAATCTCAGGGTGGGCCCATTGAGTTTATGGCAATTTCTCCAGTTCTTGACTGTGTAATTGGAACAACATCCCTGGCAACTGATCAAATCCCTACATCAGCCTTCTGATCTGTGGAGTGAGGACTTTGATAGTAGGAAGGGCACAAGTCATTGGAACTCCCCACACTCACTACCAGAATAGCAATTAAAAAGCAACCCCACATGCTTGGAGGAATTGCAGAGATGAGCCACCAACAAAGACATAAATATGTCCCTGAGATGCCTGACCAGCTCAGTCAGAAGAGCATGCAACTCTTGGTCTTGGGGTCTTGATTTTGGGGCTCATAATTTCGAGCCCCATGTTGAGGTTAGAAATTACTAAAAAAGGGGCGCCTGGGTGGCTCAGATGGTTAGGCGTCTGCCTTCGGCTCAGGTCATGATTCCAGGGTCTGGGGATCGAGCCCCACGTCGGGCTCCTGGCTCAGCGGGGAGCCTGCTTCTCCCTCTCCCTCTGTCTCCCCTCACTGCTCATGCTCTCTCTCTCTCTCTGTATCTCTGTGTCTCAAATGAATAAATAAAATCTTTAAAAAAAAATAAATTACTAAAAAAAATAAATTAAAAATAAATATGTCCCACATATTCAAGAAGGCAGAGGAAGAATTAGCATATTAAGGAGACATGAAAAATGAAAAAGATAGAAATTTAACTTCTAAAGAAGAAAAATATAAGGTCTGAAGTGAAAAATACACTGGATGACATTAACAGCAGATTAGACACTGCAGAAGAAAAGATAAGTAAAAAACTGAAGATATAACTATCACCAAGAAATAACTATAGACCAGGGCGCCTGGGTGGTTCAGTCGGTTAAGCGTCTGCCTTCAGCTCAGGTCATGATCCCGGGGTCCTGGAATCAATCCCTGTGTCGGGCTCCCTGCTCAGTGGGGAGTCTGCTTCTCTCCCTCTCCCTTTGTGCTCTCTCTCTCAAATAAATAAATAAAATCTCTAAAAAAGAAGAGAAGAAATAAGTATAGACCCACAGATCCAAGAAGCTCAATGAAGCCCAAGTACAAGAAACATGAAGAAAATAACACCAAGGCACATCATAATCAATTTACTTAAAACCAGTAATAACAGCAGCTAGGAAAAAAACACGTATAAAGGAACAGAGTAAAAATGCACATGAGAAAACGGTAAAGCAACATCGTTAAAATACTCAAAGGGAAAAAATTAAGCAAAAGTTCTTTACCTACCAAAAATATCATTCAAAATTTGAGGCAAAATAAAGTTTTTTTCAGACATAAAAAAAGCTGAAAGAATTCATCACCAGCAGAGTTGCAGAACAGGAAAATGGTTCCAGATGGAAGTATGGATATTCAGAAAGAAATGAAGAGTACTGGATATGGTAAATATAAAGACATTTTTCCTATTTAAATTTCTTTAAAAGACAACTGTTTAAGGAAAAAATAACACTGCAGTGTGGCTTTTATAAAATGTAGAAGTAAAATGTATGACAACAGTAGCACAAAGCCTGAGAGGGGGTAAATGGGAACATACACTTGTAAGTTTTTTTATACTGTATGTCAAATGATATAGTATTACTTTAGGGTAGACTATGATCAGTTAAAGATATACACTAATCCCCTAAGGCAACCACTATAAAAAACACAAAGAGGTATAGCTAACAAAGAAAATTAAATGCAATCATAAAAATTGCATTTAAAATTCAGCCCCAAAACAGGGCAGAAAAGAGGAAAACTGAAAGAAAGAATAAATGAGACAATTAGCAAAATGGTATACTGAAAATACAAAAAGATCTAAAGTTGAAGGTCATGTGGACATTGAGAAAGAAGCCTTGGCAAGCAGCCCCTATCCTAAGTAGAAGATATCACTAGAAGAATCTGAAGACAGAAGACAAAAGAGTGAGATCTTAAGGTGTTGAAAGCCAAAAAACTTGTCAACCCAGAATTCCATGCCCAGTGAAAATATTTTTCAAAAATGAGGGAAAGTAGACATCCACGTCCAGCTCCCTGCTCAGTGGGGAGTCTGCTTGTCCCTCTGCCCCTCCCAGCCAGCTCACGTGCTCTCTCTCTCTCAAATAAGTAAATAAAATCTTTAAAAATAAATAAATAAATAATAAATAAGTAAATAAATGAAAGCAAAATGCAAAGTCAGAATTGGAAATATACTGTTATAAGGTCCTTACACTATTCATGAAGTGGTATATTATTATTTAAAGGAAGACTCCAATTAATTAAAGATGTATATTTTACACCCTAGAGTAACTAGTAAAAATTAAAAAGTTATGATTGTCAAGTTAATAGTGAAGATAAAATTGAATAATAAAAGGCTTGATTAACCCAAGAGAAGGCAGAAACAGAAGACAAAGGAAACAAAGAACAGATAGAACAAATGGAAAACAACTAGCAAGATGGCAGATTTTATTTGAAACATTTCTATAATCACATTTTATGTGAATAAACTAAATATACCAATTAAAATGAAGAGGGTAGGATTGCATAAAAAAGGCAAAATCCAGCTATATGCTGTGTATAAGAAACTCATGTTAAATATAAAGACACTTGGGGAACCTGGCTGGCTCAGCCTGTACAGCATGCAACTCTTGATCTTGGGGTTGTGAGTTGTTTGTTTGTTTTTTTTAAGATTTTATTTATTTATTTGACAGAGAGAGAGAGAGAGTGAGAGCAGGAACACAAGCAGGGGGAGTGGGAGAGGGAGAAGCAGGCTTCCCGCCGAGCAGGGAGCCCGATGTGGGGCTCGATCCCAGGACCCTGGGACCATGACCTGAGCTGAAGGCAGACGCTTAACGACTGAGTCACTCAGGCGCCCCTTGGAGTTGTGAGTTTGAGGCCCACATTGCGCACAGAGATTATAAATAAATAAATAAATTAATTAATTAATAATAAATAAATTTTTTTTAAGATTTTATTTATTTATTTGAGAGAGAGAGAATGAGAGAGAGCACATGAGAGTGGGGAGGGTCAGAGGGAGAAGCAGACACCCCGTCGAGCAGGGAGCCCGATGCGGGACTCGATCCAGGGACTCCAGGATCATGACCTGAGCCGAAGGCAGTTGCTTAACCAACTGAGCCACCCAGGCGCCCAATAATAAATAAAATTTTAAAAAGAGACAGATAAGTTAAAAATAAAAGAATGGAAAACGATATAACATGCAAGTACATATCAAAAGAAAGATGGGGTACTTATATTTATATAAGAAAAAAATAGACTTCATGGGCGCCTGGGTGGCTCAGTCGTTAAGCGTCTGCCTTCGGCTCAGGTCATGATCTCAGGGTCCTGGGATCGAGCCCCACATCGGGCTCCCTGCTCGGCGGGAAGCCTGCTTCTCCCTCTCCCACTCCCCCTGCTTGTGTTCCCTCTCTCGCTGTCTCTCTCTGTCAAATAAATAAATGAAATCTTTAAAAAAAAGAAAAAAATAGACTTCAGAACAAGAAATGGCATCATTTGGATAAAGAGAAACATTTAATAATGACAAAAATTCTCCAAGAAAACATAATAATTCTGAATGTGTTCAAATAACAACAGAGCATCAAAATACATGAAGCCAAAGCAAACAGAACTAGAAGGAGAAATGTATAAATCCATAGTTAACAGATGGAAACTTTCACACTCCTTTCTCAGTACTTGATCGTAAAAGTAAGCAAAAAAACAGTAAGGATAGAGAAGAACTGAACAACAATATCAACCAACCTGACCTAATTAGCATTTATAGAACACTCTGCACAACAAGAGAAGAATGCATGCTTTTTTCAAGTGCACATGTAATATTCACCAAATAAAACTTTACTGTGAGCCATAATATAAACAACAAATTTAAAGAATAAAACTCATACAGAGTTTGTTCTTAGATCATAATGGAATTTACTAGAAATTAAGAACAGAAAGATATCTAGAAAATCCCCCAACATGTGGAAATTAAACAAAGACTTCTAAGCAACCCTTGGGTCAAAGAGGAAATCTCAGGGGCGCCTGGGTGGCTCAGATGGTTAAGCGTCTGCCTTCAGCTCAGGTCATGATTCCAGAGTCCTGGGATCGAGTCCCACATGGGGCTCCCTGCTCAGCGGGGAGTCTGCTTCTCCCTCTCCCTCTGCTTCTTCCCCTGCTTGTGCTCTTTCTGTCTCAAATGAATAAATAAAATCTTAAAAAAAGAGGAAGTCTTAGAAGAATATTAAGTAATATTTTGAAATAAATGAAAATGAAAATATAACATATCAGGGGTGCCTGAGTGGCACAGTTGGTTAAGTGTCTGACTCTTAGTTTCGGCTCAGGTCCTGATCTCAGGGTCATGGGATCAAGCCCCACATCAGGCTCCCCACTCAGCATGGAGTCTGCTTGAGACTATCTCTTCCTCTCCCTCTGCCCCTCTCCCCACATTCTCTCTCTCTCTCTCTCTCAAATAAATAAATAAATCTTAAGAAAAAGAAAATACAACATATCAAATTTTGTGGAATGCACCTAAAGCAGTGCTTACAGGTAAGTTTATTAAATTCTTATATTAGGAAATATGAGTAATTAGTAATTTAAGCTTCCACCTTAAGAAAGTAAAGATAAATTTAAATCCAAAGCAATCAGAAGAAAGTATATAATAAAGATAAGAGGATAAATCCATGAAATGGAAAGCAGAAAAATACAGATCAATGAAACTATAGGCTGGTTCTTAGAAAATACCAGTAAAATTGATAAAACTTACCCAGACTGATCAGGAAAAAAATAGACAAGAAAGAAACTACAATATCATAAATGAAAGAGGAAGCATCAT
Organism: Leptonychotes weddellii; assembly: GCF_054177405.1. Classification (NCBI taxonomy): domain Eukaryota; kingdom Metazoa; phylum Chordata; class Mammalia; order Carnivora; family Phocidae; genus Leptonychotes; species Leptonychotes weddellii. Next base: position 775,780 of record NC_138385.1, on the reverse strand, counting down.
TACAGATCCTATAGACATTAAAAGGATAAGGGAATATAACAAACAACTTTATGACAATTAATTCAAGTACTCAGATGAACTAGAGAAAATCCTTGAAAAACATTAACTACCAAAGCTCATTCAAGAAGATATAAGTAATCTGAATAGTTCTATTACCTGTTTTTTTAAAAGATTTTATTTATTTATTCATGGGAGACAGAGAGAGAGAGATGGAGGCAGAGGAAGAGGGAGAAGCCGGCTCCCCACAGAGCAGGGAGCCCAATGCAGGACTCAATCCCAGGACCCCAAGATCACAACCCGAGCCGAAGGCAGACGCTTAAGTATCTGAGCCACCCAAGCGCCCAATCCTGTTACCTGTTAAAAAGAAATTATATTTGTAGTTAATAACCATCCCACAAAGAAAAGTCTAGGCCCAGATGGTTTCACCAGTGAGTTTTACCACTTAAGGAAAAAGGAATAGCAATACTACACAATATCTTTCAGAAAATTAGAAAGGGGGGGAACACTTCCCAAATCATTTTATGAGGCCAGCATTATGCTAATATCAAAGCCAAAGACAGTATGAAAAAGGAAAACTATTGACCAACATCCCTCACAAAGACAAATATCCTCAGCAAAATAAAAGCAAATTAAATCCAGCAATATATGAAAAAAATAACATATTACAACCAAGTGAAGCTTACCCCAGAGGTTCAAGGCTGGCTCAACATGCAAAAATCAATCATCAGAATAATTCACCATAGTAACAGACAAAAAAGGAAAAAGTATACTATTATTTTTGTAGAAGCAGGAAAGGCATTTAACAAAATCCAATTCATAAAAAAAGTCTCAGCAAACTAGCAATTCAAGGGAACTTCCCTGACTTGATAAAAGGCAACTACAAAAAGCTTACAGCTACCATACTTAAAAGGTAAAAGACTAAATGCTTTTCCCCTAGGATCAGGAAAAAAAAAAGGTCAGTTTAGCAAGGTTGCAGAATACAAGGTTAATATACAGAAATCAATTGACAACCTGATTCTGAAATTGATATGGAAAGGCAAAGGACCTAGAATAGCCAAAACAACTCTGAAAAGAAAAACAAAGTTGGAGGGCTACAGCTGCCAGATTTCAAGAATTATTATAAAACTACTGTCATCAAAACAGCATGGTATTAGCATAAAGATGAACAAAGAAATCAATGGAACAGACTACAGAACACAGAAATAGACCTACAAATCACAACCAATTCATTTTTAACCAAGTTACAAAAGTAATTCAATGGAGTAAAGACAGTCTGTTCCATAAATGGTATTGCAACAAAATGAGTAAGATAGAAAATAAACCACAACGTAAAAATCATTCCTTTGACAAAATTTAACTCAAATGGATCACTGATCTAAATATAAAATATAAAAGTATATAACTTTTAGGAAAAAAAATAGAAAATCTTTAGAACCTAGGGCTAGGCAAAGAGTTCTTAGATTTGACAGTAAAAGCACAATCCATAAAGGAAAAATTGATAAATTTTAAAATCCTCAAAACTTTAAAATCCTTGTTCTACAAAGATACTATAAAGAGAACGAAGGGGAAAAAAAAGAGAGAGAGAGTGAAGCGGCATCTGGGTGGCTCGGTCAAGTTAAGCATCCAACTCTTGATTTTGGATCAGGTCATTCATTATCTCAGGGTTGTGAGATCGAGTCCGGCCTTGGGGGCTTCGCGCTCAGTGGGGAGTCTGCCTGTCTCTCTCCCTCTGCTCCTCCCTCCCTCCCCCCGCAATGCTCTCTCTTTCAAATAAATAAATAAATAAATAAAATCTTCAAAAAAAACCCTAAATGCGATAATAGAAGTCAGGTCCTTAGTGTAATGCATGACACATACAAACCATTCAATAAATGTGAATTATTGGGGCACCTGGGTGGCTCAGTGGGTTAACTGTCTGCTTTCAGCTAAGGTCATGATCTCAGGGTCCTGGGATGGAGTGCTGTGTGGGCTCCCTGCTCAGGGGGAGTCTGCTTCTCCCTCTCCCTCAGCCCCTCTCCGGCCCCCACTTTTGCTCTCTCTCTGCCTCTCTCTCAAATAAACAAATAAAATGTAAAAAAATAAATAAAAATGAATTATTATAATTTATTATCATTATTGTTACAGCATTCTTTAAAATTGAGAAAATAAAAGACAAATGTTCATCAATAGAAAAATTGTTAAATTATGTTACATCTATTACAAGAAATCTTAGGCAATGGTTTAAAAGAATGAAGTAAATTTATATGTACTAATCTGGAAAGATGTCCAGAATTATTGTGAAAAAAGCAAACTGCAGGACAATTTGTATAGTATGATCTCATTTGTGTAAAAATAAAATGATATGTTTTGAAGAAATTTTTCTAGAATGATACTCACCAAACTGCTAACAGTTGTTATCCTTAGGGAGGGGGAGTTGAATGAGGAGGGGTTCAGAGAAAGGGGGTCTTTCACTTTTTATTCTACTTATTCCTAGATTGTTTGAATTTTTACCAGAATATATTCCTATATTTTTGAAACAGAAAACACAAAAGAGTCAACTATCTTTTAAAAGAGCAGTGATAAAAATAACTTTCTGATTGCCTTGGCTCATGGATTCAAGAGGATGAAGCACGAGCTTACCTTGGACTGAAATATTTACCTAAAAATAGACTCAGCTTCCATTTGTAATTTAACAAACATGAACCGAGTGCGGCTTGTTGGCCTAGCAGAGCAAAGAACTGAGTCATTGCCCCGGCTGTGCCGCTAACTAGCTTTGTTTTGTTATTGTGTTACAAACGGTAGACTGTGGACTTCTTAGAAACAGGGATCAATCTCTTTTCTCTGTCTCTCTAGCCCCGTGACACAGGGCTTGATTCAGAGTTGGCGCTCAACTGAAATAAAGAATTACTCCTCACGGCAATATCGGAATTAAAGGTGGCTGTGTAGAACAGCGCTGTCCATGCCCCGTTGAATCGACACATGATCGCCATCTAGTGGCAGCAGGGATTCCTGCGGAAGCCGGAGATCCGCAGAAACGGACTAGGTGTGTTCTGGGATGCCTTTTAACAAAACACCACGGCCTCTCTAAAAGAGCATGACCCTCAGAAAAAGTTGACAAGCACCAGCTAAAAGGTCATGGTTTATGTCTTGGAGTGTTGGTAAGATGACATCTAGGTACTCCTGTGTTTTAAGTCTCCTCCATCACCATCCCATCATCAGATGCCCCCCACACCTATAAGCTGCGCAAAGTCCACATTGCTACATCTGCATTCCAACCAAAAACAGCGAACCACATATGGTAGTAGGTACGTACATCCATGCTTTCCCAAAACTGATGAAATACTAATAACCTTTCGTAAGCCAGTCTGGTCGAGACAAGATACAAAACAAGACCAGAAAAAGAAATCTTCCATAAACTTTGCCCTCCAGGTGCACCATCTTTCTGAATCATCAGAAATCATCATGAGAGTGAGTGCCACTCTGAAAATATCTAGTGAGCCTTTAAAATGTCTCACATGCCAAAGGGCCGCAAGGAAACCCACCCTGGGTTGGCTTTGTAAGTAGCTCTTTGTGACAAGCCCTCACCTGCCCCTGCAGATTTCAGGGAGCAGGTTTTCTTCTCTTGCCTCCTTTGAGTACCAATGAGTCTTCCAAGTAGCTTCATTGATAGGGAAGCAGCTGAGTGGTAACAGTCTGAGAAATACTAGAGCTTGTGTTTATGGAGTAGGGGACTCAAAAAGAATAATGAAAGGACACACTGGTAGTTAACCTGAAAAGTGTCCCTGCTAAGTTGAACAACATTCTTTTAAAATGTTGCTCAGCAGACGAACGCCCGGCTGGCTCAGTTGGTACAGCATGCAACTCTTGATCTTGGGGTTGGGAGTTCCAGCCCCACGTTGGGTGTAGAGAGATCACTTTTAAAAATGTTTTAAAAATTAAAAATAAATAAAATAAGTAAATCTTTCAAAGATTTTTAAAATGTTGCTCCACAGAACAAACAACAAAAACTTCTCAAAAACTCCTAAGAGAGGGACACTGTCTAGTTCAGGGTCAATGGGGAAAGTGGCCGAGGAAATTTATGATCAGAAACGGGTCCTGTCATGATTAAAGTCTTTACAATTCCACCTCCTGCAGTTTGACACAGTATGTGCCTCGGAAACGTGGGAAGAAAAACAAAGGTGCAATTCGGTGGAAACGGGGACACCGGTTTGGGAGCGCGGTACACACAAGAACACCTTATTTGGGGCGGGTTGCTCTGGAGCAAAAGCCCACACGGGTGCGTTCGTTCCTACCACCGTGTTCTGGAGTTGCAGAGAAGTTAGGAATTATGAACAAGATGGATCCATCCAAGTACTCCCGGCCTAAAAACAGCAAGAAGCCCTAATATCTATTTATATGCAATTCCCTGAGGGCCGAAGCGGTTCTTCCTAATGGCTGGAGAGCACTCAGTAACAATCAGGTCTTGCGGCGGAATGTTTTTAAGACCTTGTCCTGAGCGTGCCGATGGAGATAATGAACTCCTGAGCGGTCGGTAGTACATTTAAAATGGAAATGGAAAGTGTAGGAAGATGCGCTCTTCCGAGCGTCCCGGATTTCGTACTAGCAGAAGTCCTTGGTTCCTGCTGGTACTCGAAAAGCGCGGTGTCAGCATAAAGAGCAGAGAAGCGACACCATGAGAAACCATGAGCCACTGTGGAAGGCTCCAGAAGAGGAGTGTCCGCTGACAGCCACACGAGAGAGCGCCCCGGACGCTGCAAGGGGAGTCCGGAGCCTCGCCGCCCGCCCGCCCGGCCCGGCAGGCCCGGTCCCGCGGCCCCTCTCCCGGTTCCCCGCCCTCCCCCCCCGCCCCCCCGCGCCGGCCTCCCGGCCACAGACCGGGAGGTCTCCCCGGCCGCCTCCCTCCTCTCGGCTCCGCGGCGCTCCGGAGCCACCCGGCCCGGCCGGCCGCGGGGCGCAGCGGCCACACCGGCTCGACGTGCGACTTCGCCGTGCGTCCGTCGGCCCGGTCCCAGGACGCCCCTACTCACGTAGCGCTGCAGCTTCCTCTCGGGGGGCGACTTGACGAGCCAGCCCGTGCACACGGCGTCGCCCGCACTCATCGTGGCCGCCGCCGCCGCTTCCTCCAGCTGGGTCGCCGCGGCAGGAGGAAGTCGGGCCGGGGATGCCGGCGGGGCGGGCCCAGCGCCGCCCGCCCAGCACCGCCCCGAGCCCCCGCCGCGACCCCCGCCCCCGGCCCGCCGCGGCCCCCTGGGGCGGGGGGACGGCGCCACCGCCCGCGGCCCAGACGGCGCGGGGAGCGGGCGGCCGGGCCGGGGAAACCCCTTCGAGCGAGCGCGCCGCGGCTCCGGGCCCCAGGGTTACGGGAGCCGAAGCCTAGGACCCGCACCTGCGAGGGACCCGGTGAGGGAGGAAGGGAAGCAGGACTCCCCTCCGACTTCCCCGCTGCCCTAGATTGTTTGCCGAGGAATGGCTCGCGTGCGCCCCTCCCCCAAAGATCATTGTATTTCAGCGAGGAGCTCGGCTGCAGAGCTATTCAAATGTCCTCCGGAACCCGGAGCATCCCAATTCAAAAGGTTACAACTTGGAGGTGCTGTTTGCAGTCTCCAGGCCTCTGGGGTTTTCAACGCTGGGTCTAAGAATGGTCGTGCCACAGGGTGCGCCGAGCACTTTAGATAATACCAATAACAACAATGAGCTAACATTGATTGAGCTCCCAATAATGAGCTAACATTGATTGAGACCTTCTGCAGTGCCAGTTACTATGCCAAGCACTTGGCGGGCATGATCTTATGGGATATGCACAATCAATGGGCCTTCTCATTGCCTCATTTTTGCTTCTGAGTAAAATGAGAAACAGGACAATAACATCACCTGTCCAAACCCACACAAATAGGGATCACGGGCCAGGGGCCAGGGCCAACATACTTTGTAAACAGAAAAGCACTGATAATCACAGTGAGGATCAGCACCCACGATGCTCATCTACCTGACCCATAGTGCTCTTTTCCCGTGGTGTGATACCTCTCACTTGAAAGTGACGCTTGGAAGAAATAAATGCGACGTCATTTCTAGGACTTACAAAGAGACTTCTCAGCTCCAAGGTCACATCACTCAGACACTATTACTCTCACAAAGCTGGACTCCAGCCACTGCCTGCACTCCCACCTCTCAGAGCCCACTTGACCTTCACCACCACCGCAATCCCCGACTTCCCTCCCGCTTTCCAAATCTCGCACTAGTGTATCGGATTAGCTGAACCTAATTCGCATCTAGAAATCCAGGTTCAAGGGAGAATGGTAAATATCTTTTTATTTTTTTAGCTCTCCCACCTTTCCAAATAGGAGGAAAACCACATATCCACCACAGTCCACCCCCTAGCTAGTCAATACTATAGACACCCTGTGCACAAAATAAACTCACTAAAGCCACAACAGCTTGCTCCCGCCCAAACAATGCTGCTATCCCTCCTACAAACTGAAAAGCACTCCTTAAAACAGGAGACCAAAAGTTTCATTGGTCATTGTAGCCATCTCTAGGGGACAGTCATTGCTCTTCTAGTTCCAACATCACCCCACCTCAATATCCTACAACCTAAAGAAAAACACTATAAAGCTAACCTCTATCAGCCTTTATTTGATATGTATAAAATATAGAAACAAGATTGAAAAACTTTGTATGTACACACACACACACACACACATACACACAGTTACTACAATCCTTATTTCTGTAACTGGTCTTCAGACCATAATTGGTGTTTATAATCTTCTTTCTTCTACTACCCTCTCTGTCCTCCCTTTGTTCTCCAGCCAAGAACTCAGGTGGTCAGAATTCTTTATGTTGTGAGCGACCCAAACCTTTATTCTCCCCACCCCCACCCCCCACCGCCGAGTCTTAATCCTCAGTGGTCCTGCCTAGCGTGGCTATAGTCGGAGGTGTCCAGGGGATCACTTGCATTGCAGGTAAGAGTCCTTCCCAATCCCGTTGTTTAACAGCAACACTTTTCCACTTGATAACCAACAGTATCAACCATCAAGCCAGTTCAGTAGACCCATGGTTTGCCTGTTGATTCAGTGGCATAAACAACCCTAAATGGCCAGATGGCAATCTCAACTTGCAATTCAATAGAACCAATGTCGTGGCCTTGGTAGAAGCACTCTTTCCTTGGGAACCAGCTGAGCTCAAAGCTGTGGGGATGGAAAGAAACACCTAGGCAGTAGATTAGGTGTGATAGTAGAGAAGTTGCTCCCACTTTCACCTCCTGATTCCTGAAACCAGGGATTCTGGCTGTGGAGAAACTACACCATAGAGCACCAGTTCAAAGTATTTCCCTCATCCTCTAAGACAGAACCTCCACCTTTCAGCATATTTTCCCCCAACCGCAGGCCCTGGGAGCCTCACCACTTAGTTGCAGATTCCCTTAACCTTGCTCCCACCTCTGTACAAAAAACAAACCCTCATGCTCTCCTCAGTTCAACCCACTGAGTCTACCATTCGCTTCCCTCTGAGACTCTGACCAATATACCTAGTCATGGACAACTCCCTACGAGGTTACAAGTCAAGGAAAAGGTTGCCATACAGTAGTAGGGCCCCCAGAGATGGGAGCCACTTGCTCGAGCAACTTTCTTATACCTTCCAGACCTGCTTGAGTCTGGTCTCAAATACTCCACTTGCCCTGGATGATCAGTTAGCACCCAATTTATCAGGGACAGCTAAGGTTACATGGTTCCTTGGTGCTCCATGGCAAGGCATTCAGACTTTACCGCAGCTGCTGATCCAAAGGAAAATACTTCTTTTGTGGTAGAATGTATTGTTTGCTTCAAAACGCCGGTGGTCCACTGAATGTTTCTCCTGTTAGGACTGGCCAGAGGCTCCATGTAGCCTGCCAGCGTGTCAAAGGCTCTAGTTATATTGGATCTACGTCATCATAAAGGTCAAGTGGCCCGGACCTGCTACGGAGTCTTTCCTTGCCCTCTGTGCTGCTGAACACACGCAGCCTCACAGATTACTTGTTCAATGCATTGGTGTACAACAGTTTTGCAACTTTTGTTTTTTTTAAGTAAATGCTACCCCCAACATGGGACTCGCATTCACAACCCTGAGATCAAGAGTCTGGCTCTACCGACTGAGCTGGCCAGGCACCCCAGGCGTGGAACAATGAAATGTAGTGTATGTTGCCTACAGAATCCAAAGAACCGCAGCAAATGCTGTGTCTCTTTTTGGGTGGTCGGTAGCATGAGGTGCAGCAACCTGTTGAATACCCAACATGGTCCAGCCCATCTCAAAATGTTACCGAGGGCCAGGCTTTTGAGTTTTCATGGGCTTTATCTCCCGTCCTCTGGCATACATGTTTATTAATAAAGTAACTACTACCTCTTGATCCACCAGGTCCAGTAGGCATAATGTCTTCAATATAATGGACCAGCCTGATGTTCACCATGATCGTTGCAAAAATGGAGTTCCACTCACCCTGGATTAGGGCAGGGAGCCCGAGGAGAGACATAGCCCTGAGGCAAGGCACTAAAGCCGTACTTCTGTTCCCGCCAGATGAAGGCAAACTGCTTCCGACAGCCTCTGCTGATTGCAACAGAGAAAAGAGCATTTTTCAGGCAAATAGGCACTTACCAGGTACCAGGGGCTGTGTTGATTCGCTCTAGAAAAGCAACATCATCTGGAATAGCAGCTGCAAGTCACAACCTGATTAATTTTACAATTACCCGCTACTCATCTCCAGGCTAACCATGTCCATTAAATAAGGGTGTGATATGGACAATCATTCTTGCATCTTTCAGGGGGCACTGTTCTCTCTTCCAGACGAATCAAAATTGCTTCTACAAGGTTATTCCCCCTAAATTTCTAGGGAGAGATGACCTGTTTGTATTGCAACTTTTATTTTCGTTTCATCAAGCCCCTTCCTAGCTTCTTTGCACTCCAGCCTGGGGAGAGGAGATCCATTTGAATAACAAGTGGTTTTCAGCACCTGGATTCCTTAGCGCGGCTTCCCCATTTATTATTTTAAAATAGGTTTGGCTTAGCCTTTCATTAAGTACTATAAATCTTAGAACTAGAAGGATTTGCGAACATAAATATCTACTATTAAGAGTTTTTACTTTAGGGGTGCCTGGGTGGCTCAGTCGTTAAGCGTCTGCCTTAGGCTCAGGTCATGATCCCAGGGTCCTGGGATGGAGCCCCGCATCACATCGGGCTTCCTGCTCAGCAGAGGGAGTCTGCTTCTCCCTCCCCCACTCCCCTTTCTTGTGTTCCCTCTCTCGCTGTCTCTCTCTCTGTCAAATAAATAAATAAAATCTTAAAAAAGAAGAGTTTCTCTTCTAGGGGTGCCTCGGTGGCTCAGTGGGTGAAGCGTCTGCCTTTGGCTCAGGTCATGATCCCAGGGTCCTGGGATCCAGCCCCACGCATGTTGTCCATGTTGTCCGGCTCCCTGCTCAGCGGGGAGCCTGCTTCTCCCTCTGCCTACTGCTTGCTCTCTCTCTCTGACAAATAAAAAAATTAAAATAAATAAATAAATATTTTTAAAAAGAGTTTCTATTTTAATTATGTTATGATGGGCAAAATGGCTGTGAATCTTATTCTCTGTGAAAAGAGAAAATTTGAGGGATGCCTGCGTGGCGCAGTCGGTTGGGTGTTTGCCTTCTGCTCAGGTCACGATCCCAGGGTCCCGGAATCAAGTCCCACATCGGGCTCCCTGCTCAGCAGGGAGTCTGTTTCTCCCTCTGCCTGCCGCTCCCCCTGCTTGTGTGTTCTCTTTCTGACAAATAAATAAACAAAATCTTAAAAAAAAAAAAAAAAAAAAGAAGAGGAAGAAAATTTGAAAAGAAAATGCCTCTCTCGGGGCGCCTGGGTGGCTCAGCCATTAAGCTTCTGCCTTGGGCTCAGGTCATGGTCCCAGGGTCCTGGGATCGAGCCCCGCATCGGGCTCCCTGCTTGGGGGGGAGCCTGCTTCTCCCTCTCCCACTCCCCCTGCTTGTGTTCCGGCTCTCGCTATCTCTCTCTCTCTCTCAAATAAATAAATAAAATCTTAAAAAAAAAAAAAAAGAAAATGCCTCTCTGATTTCTGGATCAGGGACAGCCACGAGGGGGGATGACTGCACATGCATGTTCAAATCATCTATGAAGCACGTGAACTAAAGGCCTGGAGTGCCATGGTACAATTTCAGATACAGAAACTTTCTTTTTTCCTCTATGGACCTCTGTAAAGTGCTTCTCTGAAAGTGAAAGCAACCCAATTTCCACCTAAATTTGAAATTTGACTTTAATATTACCAATGATAGTCTTTTTCATGTCTTACAAAAAAAATCCTGACATCATATCCATTATTGTTATATTTAAAATAGTATGAAATTATCGTTACAAGTCCAAATCAAACACTTCTGAACTCATTCTATGAGGACAGTGTTACTCTGATACCGAAACTGGAAAAAGACAGTAAAACAAAAAAAGAAAAGAAAACTACTGACAAATATGCCTCATGAATCTAGACATACAAATCCTCAGCAAAATACTAGCAAGTAGAATTCACAACTACATTAAAAGGATTATACACCATGACTAGGTGGGGTTTATTCCAGAGATGCAAGGCTCATTCAATATATGAAAGTCAATCAAGGGCCCCTGGCTGGCTCCATCGGTGGAGCGTGTGACTCTTGATCTCAGGGTTGTGAGTTTGAGCCCCACATTGGAGGTAGTGGTTACTTACAAAAACAGAAAAGAAATCAATGCAATCCACCATGTTTGTTTGTTTTTTTTTTTTTAAGATTTATTTATTTATTTATTTGACACAGAGAGAGAGACACAGTGAGAGAGGGAACACAAGCAGGGGCAGAAGGAGAGGGAGAAGCAGGCTCCCCGCGGAGCAGAAAGCCCGATGCAGGGCTCGATCCTAGGACCCCAGGATCATGACCTGAGCCGGAGGCAGACGCTCAACGAGTGAGCCAGCCAGGCGCCCCTGCAATCCACCATGTTAACAAGCAAAAGAAGAGGGGCGTCTGGGTGGCTCAGTCGGTTAAACGTCTGCCTTTGGCTCAGGTCATGATCCCAGGGACCTGGGATGGAGCCCCGCATCGGGCTCCCTGCTTGGCAGGAAGCCTGCTTCTCCCTCTGCCTGCCACTCCCCCTGCTTGTGTTCCCTCTCTCACTGTGTCTCTCTCTGTCAAATAAATAAATAAAATCTTAAAAAAAAAAAAAAAAGCGAAAGAAGAAAAGTCACATGCTTATATTGATTGATGCAGAACAAGCATTTGACAAAACCCAACACCAATCTGTGACAAACACTCTCATAAAACTGGGAATGGCAGGGGAGCTTCTGCAACTTGAAGAACGTGCACAGATGTTCCCTTAAGATTGGGAATAAGGCAAGAATATCTGCTCTCACTGTTCTTATTCAACATAGTGTTGAAACTTGTAGAAACAAAAGGCACACAGATTGAGAAGGAAGGAATAAAACTGTCTCAATTTGCAGATGATATAATTGTCTTCGTAGGAAATCCCAAGATATCCACAGAGAAAAACTCCCATAATTAATAAGTGAGTTTTACAAGGTTGCAGTATACAAGATCAACACACAAATCTCTTTACATGATTTTGAGGCTTATCATATAGTAGCTCCAGTAATCAAGACTGCATGCTATTGGTAGGGGAATAGACACATAGACACATAGGGAATGAAATGGTGAGCCCAGAAACAGACCCACATAAATCTGCCCAGCTGGTTTTTGACAAAGGCACAAAAGCAATTCAATGGAGGAAGGATAGTCTTTTCAACAAACAGTGCTGGAGAAATTGGACATCCATAGGCAAAAAAAAAAAGAACTTTAACCAAAACCTCACACCTTATACAAAAATTAACTCAAAATGAATCATATATTTATATGTAAAATGTAAAACTATAAAACTTTTAGAAGACAACATAGGAGAAAATATTTTTAGATACAATCCATAAAAGAAAAAATTGATAAATGGGACTTCATCAAAATTAACACTTTTGTTAAGAGTATAAAAAGACAAGCTAAAGGGGCACCTGGGTGGCTTAGTCGGTTAAGTGTCTGCCTTCGGCTCAGGTCATGATCCCAGGGTCGTGTTGGGTTCCCTGCTCAGCAAGGAGTCTGCTTCTCCCTCTTCCTCTGCCCCTCTCCCCTGCTCATGTTCCCCCCACCCCCCAAGTAAATAAAATCTTTAGAAAAAAAAAAAAGACAAGCAGCGGACTGGGAGAAAATGTTTGCAAAGCACATATCTGCTAAAGGACTCATATCAAGAATATATAAAGAACTTTCAAAACTCAGTAATTAAAAAACCCCAAATCACTAATAATCCAATCAGAAAATAGATAAAGGATATGAAGAAACAATTCATTGAGGAGGATATACAGATGGTGGCAAACGAGCACTTGGAAAGATATTCAATATCATTAGCCATTAGGGCAATGCATATCAAAATCACAATGAGATTCCACCACATACTTACCAGAATGGCTAAAATTGTTAAAAATCAGCAGAATGCCCACACTGATTCCTGATCCATGGAATGAGGCAATCATGGCAGAAAGGCCCAAGTAGAAATCTCCGGGGCTTTGCCTTTCTATCAAAGTGTAAGTCAAAAGAAATAACATATACTTAGGGGACAATGTCAGAAATTAGTTCAAAGACTTGAGAAATGCAGGGAAGGAAATTCCTATCATATCTCCATTTAATTCACTATTTGGCTTTGCGCAGCAGTTGGTTAAGTCTTCATGAATGTGACAGTTTTAAGCCAGGGCTCCAAAATTCTTTGACACTCCTCTCATTGAAAGGTGGGGTTGATGCCTTCTCCCCTTGAACCTGGATAATCTTGTGACTGCTTGAATCATACAACACAGCAGAACTGATTTATGGGACTTCCAGGGCCAAGTTTCAAAAGGTTATTCTGACAGTTTTATGCCTTATCTACTCCAACACCTGCTTTTGGAGACCTGAGCCACTAAGTCCAGAGTCTGACTACTCTGAGGCTGCCATGCTATAAGGAAGTCCAAGCCACATGGGCAGACTCCTGTTCCAGTTCCAGTTGCACCGGGCCTTCCAGCTGAATTCTCACCATACTTGTAATCTGTCGGCATTATAACATGTTTAAGGACACGGACTTTTGGGATGGCTTGTTATTCAGCTGACACATTATGCTGAGGAAGTCAGACAGGACAAAGTAGAATGTCTTCTCTCTGCTCCATAATGTCTGGGGCCTCAGCTGAGATGACTCAGTGGCTGGGGGTGACCAGATGGCTAGAGGCTATAATCTTCTGGAAGTCTCCTCCCTTACATGCCTGTTACCTGTGTGAGGATGCTTATTCTGGCTATTTCACCTGAGTGGGGTCATATAATATTTGTCCCTCTATGCTTACTTCCTTTAGCATGGTGTTTTCTTCTTTCTTTTTTTAAAAAAGATTTTATTTTTAAGTAATTTTCAGCCCCAACGTAGAGCTCAAACTCACAACCCTGAGATCAAGAGTCACATGCTCTATTGGCTGAGCCAGCCAAGCGCCCCTAGCATGATGTTTTCAAGGTTCATCCATGTTGTAGTACGTATTAGAACTTCACTCCTTTTTATGACTGAATAATACTCCATTGTATGGATAGACATTTTGTCTATCCAGTCATCTGTAGATGGACATTTGGGTTGTTTCAACCTTTAGGCTATTGTCAATAATGCTGCTATGAATATACACGCACAAGCATCTGTTTAAACATCTGTTTTCAAGTCTCTCGGGTATATACACATAGGAATGGAATTGCTGAGTCATATGGCCACTCCGCGTTTAACCTTTTGAGGAACCACCAGACTGTTTTCCCCAGTAGCTGCACCATTATACTTGACAGCAGAGTGTTGCCGCTCACGCCTGACTTTGTGGCTTGCTTGGCCAAACAATGCTCAGTTCATGATGTGCAGCTCAGGTCTTAAGATCACACAGTTATTCAGTTTCAACCTAGGACGAAAGAAAGTCAGGGGCTTTGCCTCCCAGTAAATTGGTGCATGTGTAGGTCCTAGCTTCATTTTTTTTTTTTTCAATTAATCTTTATTAAACATGAGAACTAATGCCTTTCTTGGCCTGTCTGGGGATCAAACCCACAACGTTGGTGTTGTTAGGTCACATTCTACTCAACTGAGCTAACCAGCCACGTGGCCAGTCCTAGCTTTATTTTTATCCCAAATTCCAGAGGCCTGAACTGTGATTCTCTTATCAAGGCGTGGAAAAGGCTCTGTGTAGCAGCCTAATGGGAGATGCCACCTCCAAAAAGAGGCCCACCAAGCACTGTGCTTCTTTCTTAGTGGCAGTGGACTTGAGGTATGGCAACTTGGTTTTCACTTTGGGGAACCATCTCAATATGCCTCAGCCCACTGGATGCCCAGAAACCTCATGGAGGTGGTGGGCCCCTAAATTTTCATGGGGCTTATCTCTCACCCTGAGATGAAATATTTGTTCAGGTTCAGTTGGCAGAATACCATTAATGTAATGGACCAGCATGATGTCTTGGGGGACAGGGAGATGATCAAGTCAGTCCCTGGGGACTTAATTACAATAATCTGCCAGAGAATTGAAGGGACAGTTCCAGGGGCTTCCTTTTGAGTTTTCTTCCCATAATTGTCCTCAGTCCTTGAGTCAAAATTCCCCTGTGGGAATTTTTCCAGCTGCGGATTTTTCCAATTATACAGTTAGGAACTGGGGAAAAAGCCACAGGAGGACCCACAGTGAGAGGGACACAGACTAAGTCTTCATTTCTGACCAGTGGACCACAGTGGCAATCTATGTCCCCCAGGGAAAGAAGGATGAAGGTTTGAAGTATACACTAGTGTTGTATGTACCTGGCCTAGTCTTCACTTGAGGGCTCTGAGCCTGTGGGCGACTGGATCTGGGGATTAGATGAGGGGCCATGTTTTCCACTGTGGCAATTCAAGGCAGACTGCCATTCACCAGACCTAGAGTTTTTGTTGTTGGGGTTATATAGATCATGGTCTATTATAGATGGCTTATTTTTTTTTTTAAAGACTTTGTTTATTTATTTGACAGAGGGAGGGAGAGAGAGTGCGCACAAGCAGGGGGAACGGCAGAGGGAGAGGGAGAAGCAGGGAGCCCGATGGGGGGCTTGATCCCAGGACCCTGGGATCATGACCTGAGCCAAAGGCAGACGCTCAACTGACTGAGCCACCCAGGCGCCCCAGGTGGCTTATTATTAATAGGACATCATGACCAATTAGCCACCACCAAAGATTCTTGCGGATAAACCATTCTGGTTCCAGCTGCCAGTCCTGCTGCCAATCATGATGCCCCCACTTGGCCACTGCTGCTCCAGGCTCCCTGTTTCTATGGCAACACCTCTCACCTCCTTTCCTAGATTAGTTTTCCAGAACCTTCACCAAAGTACTTCTCAATGTTTTGATGAAAGGAATGTCCTTTGAACTTTCTCTGGGGATGTAGTTAAGGGTTGAGCCAGTAGGTTGCACATGACAAGTTCATTCCCACAGTTCCGCCTACCCAAGTCTTAGGATTGGAGACAATGAGGGATGTGAGGAGTTGGGGCACAAGGACAATTGGCATTCTCTTGCTCAGGTGATTTTATCACAAGATCTCCAAGAAAGACAGGATCAGCCTCACCAGATGGGGGTGGGGGGAACCCCTACTTCTGCTGGTAAGGGAAGGTCCGGGGGGTTTCTGGGCTCAAGACACATCCATTAAACAAAAATACTTACTGAACATCTTCTAGGAGCTGGATATATAGCAGTGAACAAAACAGACAAACATTTCCTGGCTCCGTAAGGCTAACATTCTAGTGAAGAGAGACAATAAACAAGATTCATTTAAGGCAGAGGGAAGAGCGGGTGCAAAAGACCTGAGAAGGGGGTGTGCCTGGAGTGGGGTGAGTAACGGTGGAAGGAGTGGACTCAGAAAGAGAATGGGGAGCAGCCATCATAGACACTTTGGCTTCTTTTAAAATATTTTATTTATTTATTTATTTGGCACAGAGAGAGAGCACGCGTGTGAGAGAGCACAAGCAGGGGGAGTGGCAGAGGGAGAGGGAGAAGCAGACTCCCCACTGAGCAGGGAGCCCAACGCGGGACTCGATCCCAGCTCCCTGGGATCATGACCTGGGCCGAAGGCAGACGCTTAACCCACTGAGCCACCCAGGCGCCCCAGATACTTTGGCTTTTACTCTTAGTGAGATGGTGTTTTGGTTTCCTAGGGCTGCCATAACAAATTACCCCAAACTGGGTGGCTTCAAACAATAGAAATGTACTCTCTCCCGGTCTGGAGGCTGGAAGACTGAAATCACTTTAGTCTCTGCCTACATCTTCATTTCTTTTGCTTGTGTGTCTTTTCCCTTCTCTTCCCTCTCTCTTTTTTAAAAATATTATTTATTTATTTATTTGAGAGAGAGAGAGAGAGCAGAGTGAGCAAGAACATGAGTGGAGGGGAGGGGCAAAGGGAGAGGAAGAAGCAGGCCCCTTGCTGAGCAGGGACCCCGATGTGGGGCTCGATCCCAGGACCCTGGGATCATGACCTGAGCTGAAGGCAGACGCTTCACCCACTGAGTCACCCAGGTGCCCTACCTTCTCTTCTAAGGACACCTGTCATTGGATTTGGGGTCCACCTGAGTAAGGCAGGATGATCTCATCTTGAGATCCTTAACTTAATTATATCTACAAAGACTCTTTTCCAAATAAGGGTCCAGGGGTGAGAATATACCTTTTGCGGGGGGGGGGCCCGCTTCATCCCACTACAGATGGGAAGTCATTGGGCTTTGAGCAGAGCAGGGACATGGCCTGATTTACAGTTTAAAAGCACTTGCCAGCTGCTATGTTAAGACAGTATAATTGGACAAAGTAGAAGCAGGGAGATCTGTAGGAGCCCATTGGAAAAATAGAGGAGAGCCATAATGATGGCATGGACTATAGTGACAGCAGTGAGGGTGATAAAAACCATCAGAATCTGGACCTCTTTTGAAAGCAAAGCTGAGAGGTTTTGCTACCAGATTGGATGAAGAGTTTTGGGGAAAGATGAAGCCCATAGGAGAACCATCAGTGAATACCTCAAAGTTATTCAGTGAAATATTTACCAATGAAGCATTATAAAATAAGGGGGGGGGAAGTAGTGAACTACTCATGGACTGGCTGATTCTGGGGACTTTGGTTATCTATAAAAAGTCAATTTACATCATTATTATTATTATTATTATTATTATTTTTAAAGATTTTATTTATTTATTTGAGAGAGAGAGAATGAGAGACAGAGAGCACGAGAGGGAAGAGGGCAGAGGGAGAAGCAGACTCCCGGCCGAGCAGGGAGCCCGATGCGGGACTCGATCCCGGGACTCCAGGATCATGACCTGAGCCGAAGGCAGTCGCCCAACCGACTGAGCCACCCAGGCACCCTACATCATTATTATTATTACCTTGGCTTACACCTAAATAAATTCTAGATAGAATTAAAAGTGAGGAAAAGCCAATCATCAGCTGTTTTTTAAGCCACAGCGAAATAAAATCTTTGTATGGCCGAGGAGAAATGAAAGAAAAGCAGCAACTCATTAGAAAATATAATGGCAAAAGATTCCATTTACAATTGCAATAAGGAATTAAATAAAGAGAGCTTAGTTAAATCCACAGAGGTTAGATTAAGAATCGCCGCTTGAGAGAGAGAAGAGTGAGAGGACACCAAAGAAGGAAGGGAAGACAGTTTGAACCACAATTCGCTACTTCCTGCTGTCAGGTATTGCAGCCATTAAGCGACTTTTGACTATAGAGCACTTTACATGGAGCCCCCGTCCTGGAGTTCAAATGCAGGTGCGCTCTACGTGTACAACACACACTGGAAATTCTTTTTTATCTCACCCCCACACACAAACACAAATGTAAAATATTCCATTCATGAAGTGTATCGCTTATATGTTGAATTGCTAATATGTCGGATCACTGGGTTAAACAAAATTCGTTATTAAAATCGATTTCACGGGGCGCCCGGGTGGCTCAGTTAAGCGTCTGCCTTCAGCTCAGGTCATGGTCCCGGGGTCCTGGGATCGAGCCCCACATCGGGCTCCCTGCTCGGCGGGAAGCCTGCTTCTCCCTCTCCCACTCCCCCTGCTCGTGTTGCCTCTCTCGCTGTGTCTCTCTCTGTCAAATAAATAAATAAAATCTTTAAAAAAAAATCAATTTCATCTTTTTCTTTTTACGTTTTTTTTTTTTTTTTCCCATGCGGCTGCTGGAAAATTTAAAAGTCCACAAGTGGCTCGCACTGTATTCCTATTGGCCAGCACCACTCTAGCTAGATGGGAATTGCAAGCAGCGAAGGACTTTCAACCTCTCTGTGCCTCAACGTCTTCATTTTTCAATCAGGACTGATCCGATACCAACCTTAAAGGGTCGGCGAGAGGAAGCAGATAGCTGCTGTTAACAGTGCTCGCGGTATACCCAGGGCGCCCAAGCCCGCGTCAAACACAGCAAAGGTCAGTGAACTGTGGTCGGGGCCACGCCCATAGGCTATGGGCCGCGGGGGCGGGCTGCGCATGCGTCTCCAACCCGGGCAGCGTAGGGCCGGGCGAGTCCCAAAGCGCACGCGCGGACGCGCTACCTCGGGAGGGGGGCGGGGGCGCGAGCCAGCCAATGAAGTTGCGCAGGCGGCCCGCGCGCGCCTCGGGCTCACCTCCCCGAGCCTGGCCCCGCCCCTCAGTCCCGCGGCGCAGCACGCACCCGGCGTCGCACAGGTGGGCGGGTTTTAGTGGCGCGGCCTGTGGGCGGCGGGAGTCTGTGCTCGCTCCCTCGGTGGTGGCCCACGCGGCTCGCACGCTGTGCGGGGCAACATGGCGGACGCGGAAGGTAAGGGTCGTTTCCTCGTGGGTGACCGGGCTAACTATCAGCTCCGCTGCCCCGAAGAGCTGGGGGTGGGAGGGTGACGGCGTCGGGGGCCGCGTTCTCCGCCGGTTTGCCGCCAGGCCGGTCCCGTCGCAGCCGGGCCTCCTGCTGGCCTTGCCTCTTGGCCTTGGGTCTACGGTTGAGGGCAAGGGATGGAGGGGTCCTCTCAGTGACGTGACTCCGCGAGGCCCGGGCCTCCCGCCGAGGCACAGCCTCTTTAGGGCCCGGGTCCCCGTTGAAAGGCGTCGGCCGTGCCGGCTTCCCCGCCGTGACGGGAGACCTGGCAGTGCCTGCACCACGCGAAAGGGCGGTAGGAACAGACGGGGAAGAATAAGGGCCGAGGGCCTCCGGCGTGTTCGTAGCTCCAAGTCGCAAGAAAGTTCTGTGGGCCACAGAACCGGGTAGGGGGCAGTTGAGTGGTCACTTACGGAACTTCGTGGCCCGTGGGCCGAACACTTGTGCGGCAGGTTTAAGCCCTGCCACGGCCACGTGGTGAACCGGAATGGAAGCCGACATGTGCGACTGCCTGTGGTCGGTTACCGAGCCGTGCAACCCATGCGTTTGGCCTTACACACTTTGTTTTCCCCAGTAATTCTAGACCAAACGTCCATTTTCTACTTGCTCTGATTTCATTCTCTATTTTAAGTTTTGTTACCCTTATTTTCGGGAAAAACTCCCAAATCTCTTGTCTGTTTTAGTATTTATTTTGCCAAAGAAACATAAGAAGAAAAAGGAGCGGAAGTCTTTACCAGAAGAAGATGTAGCAGTGAGTACGAATGTTTTATAGTTTGCTTTAACTAAAGTGAAAGGTTACTTAGGTAACACATTACATAAAAAGACTGTTTTTAAAAGTTTCTAAGGAATGGGTTGGAATTGGGTAGTGGTTGTGTAGTAAACCACACAACCCCAGCCACCTAAATCTCTCCTGTCAAGTTTGCTGAATGGTGTTGACCACATCAGCTCCTCTCCCTGAAATTCTTTTTTATCCCACCAACAGACCCACTATCCCTCTTTCTCTTTAAGTACCTATCCCCATCTTTCTTTTTTTTTTTTTTTTGAAGATTTTCTTTCTTTAGAGAGAGAGAGTGTGTGTTGTGTGTGTGCATAGCCAGACACGGGTCTCCATCTCAGGGCCCTGAGATCATGACCTGAGCTGAAATCAAGAGTCAAACGCTTAACTGAGCGAGCCACCCAGGCGCTCCTAGCTGTCCCCATCTTGGTGGCACTTCACTTACCCTTCTGAGGTCCTGGTTCATTTCTTTTTCACTTGGAAGTCCCAGTGAAGAGGCATAGGGACTACCTTCTTTTCTATTTAAGAGGCTTAGACTTACATGGTAGTAATGGAATTGTACAAAATCAGGTGGGAAGTCTAACAGTGTATTTCTGTCCTGTGTAAGGAGATACAACATGCTGAAGAATTTCTTATCAAACCTGAGTCCAAGGTGGCTCAGTTGGACACATCTCAGTGGCCACTGTTGCTCAAGGTATGTGGCTAGGATTATGTATCGGATCAATGCCTGGCTTTTACGTAATTTAAGTGTTAAGCGGTTCATTAAGAGTGATTAGCACTAGCATCTTTGACTTAGGAAATGCCAGATGATACTGTTTTAGAGCAGTGTTCTTCAGAGTGTCTGACATGAAGGACCAGATTTTGTTTCATTTTTCATTTCCAGTGCACCAGTGCTGTAGTAGGATACAGTTAAAATGTCACAACAATGTCATACTGCCATTAAAGTTTATAAATAATTAGTTCTTGGTTTCTGTATTTAACTCCACCTTACAGACTTTTACTAGTTTGTGGGCCACACTTGGAGTAGGACTGCTTTAGTGCTTGAGGATATGTGCTTTGAAGCCAGACCAATTTGAGTCAGTGTATGACTTTGAGCCAGTTATTTAACCTCCAAGTCTGTTTGCTTATGGTATCTTCTCTTAGGAAGGCAGGCTGAGGGCTGTAGGAGGTAATCCATGAAACGTGTTTAGCCACAGTCCTAGCATGTAGGTCCTCTAGAAATTGCTGACTGTTGTGTTGGATTTTAAATAGAGTGGCTCAGTAATGAGTTGAATTACAAATTTCACAAGCAACTTAGTAGGTGCCAGGTATGAGATTAGGAGAAAGGGTAGGGTAGAGGAAGTTACTGAGGCGCCTCTTGACAAAGTGTTATAATAAATCAATATATATAAAGTAAACAAATGAGATTTGCTTATATAATTCAACACAGTTGAGTTTCTGCTTGGTCAGATAGGTCTACCGTTTAATACATCTGCTTTTCTATTGTAGGCTCTGAGGATATGCTAGTGAACTGGGTAGGCCAAGGTCCCTACTATCTTGGAATTTAAAATCTCGGGGTGGGAGATAGTTAAAATTGCTATTTGTGATAAGTACCATGATGAAACTAAACTGGGCAACATGAAAGATAAGCTTTAATTGAAGGGAGCTTTTTTAGACCTGTGGTCAAGCCTTGGAAAGGAGGAGAATGAAAAGGAGCAGACCTGGGAAAAGCAGAGATGGGAGTATCTGGAGCAGGAACAAGCTGGTTGTGTTTGAGAAACGTTGCCAGTCTTTGTACCCGAAGAAGTCTTTCTAGAGGAGTGATCAAATTTGTCTTAATTCTGTTGATATGGGTAATTTTTCCAGTGTGTAAGGAGGCTTAACAGTCTGTCACACTAGATAATGAAAATATAGGAGCAGAATCCAAGTTTATAAACTTGCGGGTTAACCATAACATGGTTGATGGTGCGGACTCTTGTTTTACATATGTTAATGGTTTATTAAGTTTATTCTGTGTTGTATCATTGCTTTCCAGAATTTCGATAAGCTAAATGTAAGGACTACACACTATACACCTCTTCCCTGTGGTTCAAATCCTCTGAAGAGGGAGATTGGGGACTATATCAGGTAAGTGTTGGGAGCATGTGGTGTTCAGACTTCTGTTCTTTTCAAAATGACCTTTTCAGGGGCGCCTGGCTGGCTCAGTCGGTAGAGCATGGGACCCTTGATCTTGGGGTCATGAATTTGAACCCACATTGGTCATAGAGTGTACTTAAAAAAATGACTTTTTCACATCAGTTGTTCAAGAAGGTAGTGGCATTTTAGAAATGCCTAGAATTGCTGGAAATACATAACCTGTACCTGTGGTGAACTTTTTTACTCTTCAGATTTAGTTTTTATTAGAGGGCCAGAGATGACAGCACAGTGATTTCTTTTCCATTTTAGGACAGGTTTCATTAATCTTGACAAGCCTTCCAACCCCTCTTCCCATGAGGTGGTAGCCTGGATCCGACGAATACTTCGGGTGGAAAAGACAGGACACAGTGGTACTCTGGATCCCAAGGTGACTGGCTGTTTAATCGTGTGCATAGAACGAGCCACTCGCTTGGTGAAATCCCAGCAGAGTGCAGGTATGTGGAAGAGGGAATAAAAAGAGGCAGCTCCTTTGTTATTGGAAGGCTTTCTATGTTTCCCTTCCTTCTACTTTTTGGCCCTTGGTAATGGTTTCTTCATTAGTTAAAAAAAATCCTAAGCAGGGATACTCTGGTTGTGTACCTTCTGTCCCTTGCCAGATCCTAGTGTGTCTGCCTTTCTTGGAGTTCCAGGTACTGGACATGTGCACATCAAGTTGACTAGATCTGTTCCCAGGACTGAGACAGGGCTGTGTCTGGGTCCCGCTCTAGGCTTATTGCTCCAGGCTTCTTGGAGTCTTTGCTGCTGCTTCTGCCTAAAGTGCCCTTCCCTCATTTTCATCAGGGGAAACTCCTACATGACCTTGCGAGGTTTTGTTCTAAGCAGGCTCTACACTGCGTATTCCAGCTGTTCCTGTCAGCACATTGGAAGTTGAACCCCCAGTGAGAGGAAGCATCTTCACTCCTTTCCCATGTCCAAACCATGAAATCTGTCTTCATGGAAACTTTACAGAAAGAAGTCATCAAACTGCATGCTTTTCTTGCTGCACAAAATGGGAATATGAGCATATAAAAACACAGAAAACTCAGTGGCCATACCTGACTACTCTTTTGTCATTTTTCAGGCAAAGAGTATGTGGGAATTGTCCGGCTACACAATGCTATTGAAGGGGGGACTCAACTTTCTAGGGTAAGTTTGTGATTACAGGGAGGGCACCTTTTGGTGATGTGGGTGTCTAAGCCCGTAGACATCTGGAGACAGGCCGGCTTTCCTGGCTGTCCTGTCTTGTGCCCTTTTCAGTGGGCTGCTCACGCCGACAGGGGCACTTCTGGCCATGTCCCTTCTGAGGAAAGGGCTCGCTGATAAGCACTGAATCATTCCTGTGTCACTAATAAAGAAGCAAAAATGGAAAGGACATTTTAGGTCTTAAATGATTGAAAAAAACTTTTTCATTTGTGTCCTGAAACTGCCACAATAGGCTGTTTGCTCTTATTTGAGAGTCTGTACGATGAGAGTCTTCATTTTGGTTTGTGCTTATTCTCAGGCCCTAGAAACTCTGACAGGTGCCTTATTCCAGCGACCCCCACTTATTGCTGCAGTAAAGAGGCAACTCAGAGTGCGGACCATATATGAGAGCAAGATGATCGAGTATGATCCTGAAAGAAGATTAGGTGGGTCATTAGGTCTGTGAGGAACTGAATTGACATTGACCACATGTGGATAGGAACGCGTTCTTGAGAATTAGATTTTCTTGTTAGGAGTAGGTGCCCTTAGTATATGGTATAGTCGGAGCCTGTTTCTATTGTATTTGGTCTTGCTGGCTCAAAGAATAACTCTGGGTTTCTCAGTCAGTGATGTGTTTACTTTGGACAATGTGCTACTTTTGTGTGTGTGTGTGTGTGTCTTAGGAATCTTCTGGGTGAGTTGTGAGGCCGGCACCTATATTCGGACGCTGTGTGTGCACCTTGGTTTGTTATTGGGAGTTGGCGGTCAGATGCAGGAACTTCGGAGGGTTCGTTCTGGAGTCATGAGTGAAAAGGTACACCGTTATGGGGCTAGAAGTTTCAGAGCTGGTACTTAACACCTTCCCGCCCTTGGTGGAATTCCTCACCTGCTTCACATCCTGGAAAAGGCAATTTCCAAAGTGTTGAGTTCAGTTCAGGGCAGCTTCCCTGTTCTGTTAATTAAACTTTGGAACATTGAAACCTGGGCTGTGGGAGATGATTGGATAGAAAGCATTACTCTATTCATTTACTACCTCCCAGCCTACAAAAATGCCTACTTAGATTTCAGTGTATCAGTAGTTACAGGTGTGTAGAAGAGAGGTGATTCTGAAGAGACTGAAGACTAATGAGTTTGGACTAAATTCATTCAGGTTTTGGAAGTTTGGGGTCTGTGTATTTCAGAGACAGTGACACTGAATATAGTTTTCATACATGGCTGCTTTTCAGGACCACATGGTGACAATGCATGACGTGCTTGATGCCCAGTGGCTGTATGACAACCACAAGGATGACAGTTACCTGCGGCGAGTTGTTTACCCTTTGGAAAAGCTGTTGACTTCTCATAAAAGGCTGGTTATGAAAGACAGTGCAGTAAGTTCTGGGTTACAAGTTCACATTTGCACAAAATGTGACTCCACAAAGATGAGATACAGTCAGTGTTCTGAAATCCGCATTCTGTGTGAAGAGATGAAACATGATGTGAGCTTATTATTTTCCTTTATTATTACCCAACGTGGGTCTCAAACTCAGAACTCTGAAATCAAGAGTTGCACGCTCCACCGACTGAGCCAGCCAGGTGCCCCACGAGTAGTTCTCTTAATGATGTAATTATGTCCGGGACAAAGGATAGCCGAGTTGAGGGTGTTTGATGCATTTTTTTGTACGTTATCCTTCATAATAAGAAAAAGAAAAATTAGGTATCCTAAACTCTGCCATTATAATAGTTGAAAAAACATAATTGTGTGAAGCAACAACATAAATGTGATGTAGCCTCCTCATGCTGGGGTCAGACTGGTACCCTCTGGGTGAATTTAAGGGGGAGGTGGAGTGTGGTCAGCAAGAGATACAGGTAAGTGAAGACAAGGTGGCACAAGCCATTGAACTCAGGGAGAGGTAGCCTGAACTTGCATGTGATTGGTTCAACAGGCCTCAGTAATCTTGCTTGCTGGTCATTTTGAGAGCCTGTTAGAGGCCCGATCTCCCAAAAAAAGCAAAAACGCTCCTGATTCTGTCAGGGTTTCTCTCATCAGTGATAAAAAAGAGAGGAGTGATTAAGGAAAAGTAAGGCTGGGTTTTTAAGATGAAAATACCTTTAAGTCCAGTGGAGGAATGAGGAGTAGGTATTTAAATTCCCCTTTAACATTTCTGAGTCAGTGTGTATAAGGTGCCTACGCCCATGGTGGAATGCCATTAGCTCCATTTCGCAGGTCCTGTTCCCCACCCTCCAGCCCCGTTCTCCTTTGTGCTGGTGAGGGGGGGAGGGATGGAGGGCAGGGGCTAGTGCAGCAGCTAGGGCTCTCACATGTAGTGCTGTCTCTGCAGGTGAATGCAATCTGCTATGGGGCAAAAATCATGCTTCCAGGTGTTCTCCGATATGAGGATGGCATCGAAGTCAATCAGGAGATCGTGGTCATCACCACCAAAGGGGAAGCAATCTGCATGGGTAAGAGGGGAAGTTGCCCTAGTTCCTTCTGCACCATCACAGCCAGGCTCACTAAGGGCAGGCCCCCAAGTGCTGGCTCCTCAGGTTCATCTAATCCTTGTGTTGTCTGGGGCCTGTTTGGGGACTGTGTTAGATGGGCATAGGTGAGGAGGAGGTAAATGAGGCTTCCCCTTGCCCCAACTGGCTGCTATTAGAGGTCGTGTCTCAGCAGCCCGGCTCCAGTGGGGAGAGGGAAAATCCTTAACGAAGGGAGTAAATGTCTGTGGTAATCGAGATGAAGTTTAGCTCATTCCTTGTTTGCCTATAGCAGTTAACTTGTGAACCTTTAGCTACTGTTGGATTGTCCTTAAAACTTCAAATGTTCCATTGCCCTGAAGGGGCTGTGCAAGCTGTTCCCCGTGTGTGGCCTGAGCCCTAAGCCTGGTGAGTGTATCTTTAGGGTGCCTTACTAGAGGTGTTCCCTTCTGGCTGCTATCCATAGATCGCTGCTTGCAACCGAGAAGGGACTCTCATGACCTTCACGTGACATGCTTTCTTTCTGGTGGTGCCAATTAAGCACGTTAAATGAATAGCTCTGATTTACTTATTAAGAGGTCTCCTGAGGCTCTGGGAAGCGTTGATTTTTATGTGGTTAGTGTAAATATTTTAACTGACAATCGTAATATGGTTTCAGAGCTTTTTTCCCATAGCAGTGGATTTTCTCCATATGAACATCCTCAGCAAAGGAAACCTCAAGGCAGTAGAGCTTCGAGTTTTAAATGTTTTTTTTTCTTTGTAAAGATTTTATTTATTTATTTGAAAGAGAGAGAGCACAAGCGGGGTGAGGGGCAGAGGGAGAAGCAGACTTTCCGCTGAGCAGGGAGCCCGATGCGGGGCTCGATCCCAGGACTCCGGGATCATGACCTGAGCCGAAGGCAGACACTTAACCGACTGAGCCACCCAGGTGCCCCTTAAATGTTTGTTTGTTTGTTTTTTTAAGATCTTGAGAGAGAGCGTGCGAACACACGCACAAGTGGGGGGAGGGGCAGAGGGGGAGATAATCTCAAGCAGACGCCACGCTGAACACGGAGCTCGACGCAGGGCTCGATCTCATGACCCTAAGATCATGACTTGAGCCGAAATCAAGAGTTGGATGCTTAAGCGACTGAGCCACCCAGGTGCCCCTAAAATGGGGTTTTAAAATTTATATAAAACAGTGGAATTAGGGCTCATAATAACGAAGTTTCTCTCTTCCAAGTCATTCTTTAATCTCTTTCTAACACCTGCAGCTATTGCATTAATGACCACGGCAGTGATATCTACCTGTGACCATGGTATTGTAGCCAAGATCAAGAGAGTAATCATGGAGAGAGACACTTACCCTCGGAAGTGGGGTTTAGGTCCAAAGGTAAGTGGGAGCAGGTGTGTGCTCTGCTGTGAGTTAACTCTTCATTTTTGTGTTGTTGAATACTCCTTGGGTGGCTCTCAGCTATGTCCCTACCACCACAACCTTGCCGTGTACCTGGGCTCTGGGGAGTGATGGTGAGTAGAAATGGGACCATCTCAGAGTTTAGAGATTTTAGTCTAATGGGGAGAAGCAGACGGGCGTCACTCATACTGCACAACGAAAGCCAAGTTGAAGGGATATCAAGGAGTATAGAGAGGTGCCTGGCATCTCGGGAGTTCAAAATGAGGGGTTTGACTTGGCTGGGGGGTCTGGGTGAGGGATCTTCGCTGGAGCCAGGCTAGCACAAAGGACACAGTGTTATGTATTGATGAAGTGAAGAAAGGAAGGGAGAGTCTGGGGAAGCGGGAATCGCATGTGCTGCAAAGGCCCTGTGGTGGAAGAATGGGGTGGGTGGGGGTGCCACAAAATGACATTTTGGAGGTTCTGACTGATAAAGAAGGCTTGATGACTTTTGACAAGTCCCATGTTTGCTCCTGTTGGAGAGCGTGAGTTCTGAGTGCTTTGCAGAGAAGTGTGAGGCCCAGCTGAGAACACACAAGGGAGGAGCCTTACTTGAGCCACCATAATACCTGCTTCATGTGTCACACTGTTCTAATGCTGAAATCCTGACGATCCACCAGGCAAGTCAGAAGAGGCTGATGATCAAGCAGGGTCTTCTGGATAAGCACGGCAAGCCCACAGACAGCACGCCTGCTACCTGGATGCAGGAGTATGTGGACTACAGGTGAGGGCAGGGTGTTTCAGAGCCCCAGGCGGGCAGAGGCGGCACGCTGGCTGCCTGGATGCAGGAGTGCATCCACTACAGGTGAGGACGGGAGGCTGTAGAGCTCAGAGGGGTAGATGCAGCATGGCGGCTGCCTACATGAGCCAAGGCAGGCGGTCACGGAACCTGGGTATGGGGAGCGGGGCAGATTTAGTTCTGGGGAGAGCTGCTAACATGGGGGACTCTAGGAACCTGCGTGGTGCTCACGAGACCTTGGGGGCTGTAGGGACTTGCCCCTTGACTGCTCAGGCCTGCTCAGCAGACAGTTATCCCTTTCTAGTCTGGCTCGTGGGACTCTAGAGGGAGTCAGTCTGCAACAGTAAGTGGTGAGTTCTTCTGTCTGTCGTCAGTATTTTGATGGTGGCTTTAGACTTGCCAGATATCACTGGTTGAGGAGGCAGCACTACCTCCCTGGAAAGCCGTTCAGTGCCTCTCACCAATTGCTGTCTGTCTTCCAGTGACTCTGCTAAAAGAGAGGTGGGGGCCAAAGCAGTGAGAGACCCACAGGAAGTTGCCGAAGTGGTAAAAGCCCCAAAAGTAGTTGCCGAAGTGGTAAAAGCCCCAAAGGTGAGTGACATGCTGTGAGCAGTTGGGAGTGTGCTTTGGGAGATGGTTGCATTTGGCTTATCTCGATGGTTGCGGTCTAGGCACGGGTCGTGGCTCAGTACGGCAAGGCTTCTTGGGGGCGTGATGCGGTGTGGGCTCCAATTCACATTCCCTGTTGTGTCTGCTGGGAGGATTGTGCGCTCAAATCAAATCTGGCTCCGGGGCAGATGAGCCGTACAAAACTCAGCGGGGAGCAGAATCACCAGAGGCTGACAACCTCTAGATCGCCTTAGCTTGTCAGGGTTGGGGGGACCACTGGCATGAGAGCACAGAATGGGTGCGCTGAGTGAGCAGGGAAGAGCTTCTGGCACGCATGGGGCCTGTCACAACTCCTGGGTTGCCCGCCGCCTTTGAAGACCTGCAGTCCAACTTGTCACAGCCCCTGAGCTTTGGTGCTCCGGCTGTGCGCATGGGGATGAGACCGTGTTTGAATTCTCTGTAAATTAAGGTTCTGTTGGGGTTTGTAATTAGAAAACTTACTCTTGGATTTAGTCAGGAACTTTTCTGGTGACTCCCCACCTTCTTACTGAACGTTTCTCATCCATTTTTGCCCAAGGTCTAATATTTGATCGCTTGTCTCCACCTTAGCGGAAGCGAGAGAGTGAAAGTGACGAGACCTCTCCACAGCTGGTCAAGAAGGAAAAGAAGAAGAAGAAGGATAAAAAGGCCAAAGCTGCGCTAGAGAGCGGGGGCGATCCAGGAGATGGGGTATGTACTTGAAGGGGGAGCAGCAGCGTTTCCTAGTAACTGCTCATAGTTGGAATGCTGCTGATGGTGAGGGGGAAATCTGAATGGTCCTGTCCGTAAAAGTAGACCGCTGGGGCATCACTAAAAAGCTCAGGGCTTGTGTTCTGTGCAAAATTTATTTAATCCAGAATATCCTCCCAGATCCTGAAAAGGCTTATTGGGCTCTTGGAACTTCCCTCATTTGGTTGTTAACAGATGCAGTGAGGCTTTCTCTTTCTCCCAGGACAGTGACAGTACCAAGAAGAAGAAGAAGAAGAAGAAAATAAAAGTGGAAGTGGTTTCTGAGTAGTGGACACCACTTTGAGCACTGTGTCCAGGTGGGAGGAGAAATTAAAGCCTTATTGAGAAAACAGAATTCCTTTTGTTCTTGAGGGAATGGAACATAGGTCCCAGAAAGGGTGGAGAGTTCCGGCACATTTTAGCTGCTACGTGAGAACTCAGTGACGTTCCTTGGTGTGGTCATCCCATCCTGTCCTGTTTTAAGGATATGGGTGAAGGAGGCAGGTTTGATGGCACCCACTTGTCTGCTTGGGAGAGTTGGGAATTCTCTCCTTCAGACCCAGCACAGCCCAGGAGCCATCTGCGGCTGGTGCCCTATGGCTGTTTTATCAGCATAGCTCTCTCCTGGTTTGCACCACCCCTCAACCCATTTTAAACGTTTCTAAACATTGCTCAGTGAAATGGTGTAGATCAAGTAAAAGAAGAGAACTGAACCACATTGTTCACTGGGGGGATAAATCTTTTCTCCCATGTCCTGTGAGGACAGTGGTCTGTCAGCTACATCCACTCCATCTCTGGCTTAGCGGTCCTTTCTGTACTCCTTCATAGCCTGTGTGTACAGCCTAATGCACCTGAATCCATCTGCCTACTTGTGTTTGTGACAGAAGCTAAAATACTGTTCCATATTCTCTCTTAATTTTCCTTTACTTTCAAAGGATGCACTCACTCACTGCTGGGAGAAGGTTGTACTTTTTACTTATTAAAGTTTATTTGTTTTTAAGTATTTCTGTTGGGTTTTCTAATTGTTGGGGATGTCAAACTAGTAGAACAAAAGATAGAAACTATTTTAATTAAAAATCTAGGAAACTTTATGTCCTGTTTGGAATTTGATGTTTTCCTTTGGTTATTTTCTCTGGTTCTATGTCGTGCAACATTCATCTTGGGGCCTATTATCTGGTATGGGACCAAATACTCTAGAATCTTCATTCAGGACATTGACTAGATAAAAAGGGGAATCATCACAAATCTAGTGATCTCCCCCAACAGTCGAGGGGAGGAAGGTAGAAGTATTTATGTAGTGGGTCTGGCAGGAGGTACCAGTGTGTGTGGGGAGGGATTCTGAGCATAGGCCTGAGGCTGGGTTTCCCTCTCCTGGAAGGGAGGTCAGAATGAAAGCCTCTGGCAAGTCAAAGCAGGAACCTGCATGTGTGCACCTGATGGGTTCTCGTCCAGGATTAGAGCATCCTGTGTGCATGTCTATGTGGGCACCAGCCTCAGAAGACTTGGGGTGGGGGGGTTTTGAGGGCATGGGTGTTTATAATCTCAGCAGCTAGCTGCTGTGTGAGCAACGGAGTGGAGTAATTCCCTTTGGATACAGATTAATTTGGGCAGCCAGTCGTGGGGTGCTCTGGAAACCAGGTCTTGAGAATGAAGAGAAAGCTGAAAGGAATGGCTGCCAGGAGGAAAATGGGGGAGATACAAGCGGAAGCAAAGCATTCAGAGCACTCTCCCCATGGAGTAGAAATGGGATGATCATCACACCTTTGCTCCCAAACTTGTCTTATAGGTTACACGTCTGTGTGTGTTCAGGTCCACACGTAATGTACCAGATCGTGCCCTGCCCAGCACACACCCCCCTCATGGGAGGGTGGGTTATCTTGACCTGTGTGTGCTTGAGGGAGACTTCTGAACCCAGGAGAGGCAACTGGTATTGATGCTGTCCTAAGGGGTTGACAGGTGCTGCCATTTCCCTCTCCAGAGACTCGTGCAGGTGGAAACCCAGAGAGTTACAAGGTATTGGCATTTCAACACAGCAACGTTTTTATTGCTTTTGAGGGTCTCCCTAGAGCAGACATTCTATTGCACAGCCGCTTCATTTTGGCATTTTAGAAAGTTGAGGTTACAAATAGCTTCAAAGACACATGAGATGCCCAGTGTAATTAAAGGTGAAGGAGCATGGGCTTTAAAGAACAAGGGCCATTGCCTTTTCCTCTCTGTGTGCACCATCTTTGATTAGCAGTTGCATTTTGATAGTACTTTGGGCCTCAGATTTCCAGAGATCCTTCTGAAACCCTGATCAGTGGGGCTCCATCTATCAGGAAAATCGGAGCCCAGCCAAGGAACTTGAACAAGACTGACACCCACTGGCCTAATTAGGATAGATGCAGAGCACTGGAAGCTGACAAACTAGGTGGAGTGTCCCTGTTTGTCTTAAAGCAAGGAGAATGGAATTCAAACTGCTAGAGAAAGGCGTAGAGTAGCTGCCCCTTTTCTGCAAGCTTAGTAAACCCAGGAGACAGGCACCCACTGTGGAGAACTGCATGCCTGGTCAAAGGCTTCTTGCAGTTTCTTAAGGGTTTCGTCAATGCCATTATTGACCAGTGAGAGGTCAAAGTAGTGTGCGTACTGGCTGCGGATGGCTTCGGAGTCCTTTTGCAGCTGCTGCAGGGCTTCCGTCTGCAAAGAAAAGAGAAGCGTGGATGAGGCAGGCCCCACAGCACGGCAGCCCGAGAGGTCAGTGATGGGCTTTAAGTGGACCCTGATTGTGGTGACCACTGCCTGGCTCAGAGTCACCTGCTTAAATGACTCCAGCCCTGAAGACCTTCCTTGAGAATGTTTAATAGAGTTGGGTGTAGAGAGAGACTCGAGCACCGCAATTCTAGAGGATCTCAAACTAACCCTGATGATAAATCATCAGAGCTCAGAAGACCAACAGCTCCGTTGCTGTGGCATGGACGTGAGCAACATCTCCCCACTGCTGCAACCACCACAGCTGCAATCCTGGGACAGGTCTGAGGTTGACTTACAATCCCAGGCCTCTTTCTAGAATCCCAAACAAGTGGCTATGAAAAGACTGATTACTCCGTAAAAGTAAAAATGTTTGCACAGCAATAAGTGCCAAAAGACATGCCAAACTTGGAAAAAGATGTTTACAACTGGTGTCACAAAGGGCTAATTACCCGAATACAGAGCTAGAAAGCAGTAAGAAAAAGGCCAATAACCCAAGAGAAAAATAAGCTAAGGACAGGACCAGGCAGTTTGCAGAAAAGATACAAGTAGCCCTCAATAGTCTGATAAGACACGCAGCCACTTAACTAAGAAAAGTACAGCGAGACTATATTTTTCTAGTAGATTGGTCAACAAATGAAACTTTGGATAACATGCTCCTGGCACAGGGAAACAAGCAATCTCCATTCCCACCGCAAGCATCCTGGGACCTGGCAGTCCTGCCTCCTGGGGTTTCTCCTACAGATCGAGCTGCACATACGTGAAGCGCCACGTGCACAGGCCACGGAGTGCGGCCGTGTCTGTGACGGTCGGAAGGAAACCACCCTGCCGGTGTGCACAGTGGAGGCCG
Source organism: Leptonychotes weddellii (assembly GCF_054177405.1). Classification (NCBI taxonomy): domain Eukaryota; kingdom Metazoa; phylum Chordata; class Mammalia; order Carnivora; family Phocidae; genus Leptonychotes; species Leptonychotes weddellii. Next base: position 743,211 of record NC_138385.1, on the reverse strand, counting down.
CGCAGCAACTTCTCTGTTGCATTTGGTGAAAGCAGGTGCAGGAACTCGGGTGGTGAGCGGGGAGCGGCTTTTCAGTGTATCCCTGGTCCCCTAGCTCTTCCCCTCTCCCCACAGCCACACCACACCCCTGGCGGTGGGTGTGGTGGGTTCAGTGCCGCCTCTGTCCTTCCCACTTGAGCCCACGTCGCAGCAGTGTCAGGATCTGCCAAATTGCCCATCTCTGCCACCGGACCCCAAGCACTTCTGGAACTATGACGGTCTCTGATTTATTTTGTCCCCGTTACCTAGTGGTTTAATAAATGTCTGCTGAGTAAATCAAATGTGCCCATGCCCTTTGGCTTCTTGGCCTTGCAGGAAGAAGGACAGCAGTAGCCAGGAGGCTCATGGGAGATACGGGCACAAGCTGAGCTCTGGACTGATGTCCCAGTCCGGGCAAACCTGGAGAATGAACCTCCATCCACCCTGTGTAACCCCGTCCTTCCCACCTGAGCGCCCTGGTCAGTAGGTGCGATGAACACAATGAAAGGTGACAGTTCGGCCGTGCGGACAATCTTCAGGGTCTAGAGAAAGAGGAAGGGGAGGAAGGAAGAAAAGAACCAGAGTCAGCTATCATGATGGCTTCCTTCTAATACATATCTTTGAGCATCACCAAGCCCAGTATCATTTCCATCACTTCTGGTACAACTATTGTGGTTTTAGGTGACCCCAGTGAAACTACGTGAACCAAACCTCATCCATGCCTGCCTTGTCAGGCCTACCCACCTGGGGCTCAATGTCAAGGATGGCAATCTTGTCCTGCTCATGAATCTGGTGCACGGTTTCAAATTTGGTGCCAAACATATTGCCCTGGTAGCTGCCAAACTCCAGGAATTCATTGGCAGAGATGTTCCTGGTCATCTCTTCGGTGGAGATGAAGTGGTACTCCTTCCCGTCTTCCTCACTCTTCTTGGGTGGCCGTGTTGTATCTGCACAAGAACCCAAATCCCTGACAAAACTGGGGGTCCTCACCATCTCCTAGGGGCTTGGCCCATGGTATCTGTATGTAAATCCCAGCTGCCTTTGGTGCAGAGAGTTTAATAGGGGAGTTTCTCCCACAGGATCCCGAAGGGCTGACAATAGATGATGCAGAGCAGGAAATGCCCTGTCCATCCAGAATGTGTTTAACTTTCAAGAGGCAAAGCCCAACGTAGAAAATTCCTATCCCTTTCCCTATATGAAGTTACATCTCTTAAATCACCAACCCCAGGAATTAGAGCTCAGAATTGGAGAAATGACAGCTGATTATGTATATATTTCAAAGATTTGATTTGTTAGAGCACAAGCAGGGAGAGCGGCAGGCAGAGGGAGAGGGAGAAGCAGGCTCCCCTATGAGCAAGGAAGCTGACAGAGCTCCATCCCAGGACCCTGGGATCATGACCCGAGCCGAAGGCAGATGCCCAGCTGACTGAGCCACCCAGGCACCCCTGATTATATTTTTTAAACAGATCTATGGGCTATGGTTTGGATTTCTTGAAAGGGTATGTAAAATTTCCTTTTTATAGCTTAGAAAGAAGAGTACTCTGGTTTGGTTTAAACTCATTTTGTTAAATGTTGGAATATTCTTAAGTCACAACATTTACTATCATTCATATAAACTGTCCTCTAAAATGTGCTCCAAAAAATAAATAAATAAAAAATAAAACGTGCTCCAGAAATCACAGCTTGAAACATAACCCCTCACACTCCTCCCCAGTGGACCTCTCCTGCATCCCATGTTTATCGAGCCCCCTATCCCCTTGTCTTGTGCATCCTCTGCTTGTCTCTCAATCCACAACTGCACATGCCTCTCTCTCTTCCCATCTTACAAAACAACAACTCTTCTTTAGTGGCTATTTCTACTTTCGAATTTCCCCACTCATTCCTCAACCCAGGGCCATCTGCTTTCTCCCCCTAGTTGGGTGTCACTTATCCCTAAAGGCAAAATGTAGAAGCAAGGAGTAAAAAAATACTAATACCAGATTCAGAATCCAGTTTTCTACTTTGATAAGCAGGATCTCTTCCTGGGAATATACACAATCATACTATGCAGATTCACTTCTGGGAATGCAGTCATCTGATTCCCTACCTGGCCACTGGCCTGATTGTTCTATTGAGAAGAATCCTACTGCCGAGACTGTGCCTTTCCTGAGCGCTGCTTTGATTCAGAAGACATTTCAGGAAAATTAGAGGCAGCAATAGTGGATAGCTAAGGAAATTACAGTATAGCCACTCAACGGACTGAGATTTAGGCACATGAGAAAATATAAAGATGAAAAAAGTAATTTTTTAAAGATTTTATTTGTAAGTAACATCTCCACCCAATGTAGGGCTTGAATCCCCAACCCAAAGATCAGGAGTTGTACGCTCCACCAACTGAGCCAGCCAGGCGCCCCGGTCATATATGTTTTCAGTAATATTACTTGCTTATTTAAAGCAGCATAAAAGTATTTTCAACTGCTTCTGTTATGCAGGCATACAACACAGAGAAGAATAGCAACATAGTTAGCTGGAGCGATTATATGTACACATTTGCATCTTTCCAAATTGTGTTTTGTTTTTATAATCAAACATTTCAAATAAAGTCACACATAGAAAAGACCACTTTGGTATCTCAGAGTGGTGCTCCCACCTGTCCTCCAAGGACCGCAGAGATACTTACATGGGGCAGGGTATGCGAACTTGTCCGGGTCCTGGCTGAGTAGGGCATTCTTAATGTGGCTGCGACCCACCCCACTGGCTCCTGGGGAGGGAGAAAAGACAGAAACCAGGTTGCTATTATTCTCATGAAGGCTTCCATTTCTTTCCCCAAAGACAAAGGTGGGGATAGGTTTAGAAATGGGACGTGGGTGAGAGTGAGTGAGCAGGTGTGGCTTCCAGACTGGGGTCAGGGAGTGGCAAAGGCCCCCACTGGGAGACAAGGCTCCAAGGGCTAAGGGTCAGGACTCAGAACATAACTGTTGTTTCCAAAGAGGAGCCAGCTGACACATGGGTTTTCTATTTCTTTTCTAAAGAGATTTGCTTTACTGAGCTCTCCAAAATTAATGGAACTGATCTATTTTTTCAATATATATTTTTTTAAGATTTTATTTATTTGACAGACACAGCGAGAGAGGGAACACAAGCAGGGGGAGTAGGAGAGGGAGAAGCAGGCTTCCCGCCGAGCAGGGAGCCCAATGCGGGGCTTGATCCCAGGACCCTGGGATCACGACCTGAGCCGAAGGCAGACGCTTAACCGACTGAGTCACCCAGGTGTCCCCCCCCCTTTTTTAATCATTTCTTTAAAGATTTTATGGAACTGATTTTTTTAAAGATTTTATTTATTTGACAGAGAAAGAGAGAGCACACGCAGGGGGAGGGGCAGAGGGCTTCCTGCGGAGCAGGGAGCCCGATGCGGGGCTCGATTCCAGGACCCTGGGATCATGACCTCAGCCGAAGGGAGATGCTTCACCCACTGAGCCACCCAGGCGTCCCAGTGGAATTGAATTTAAAGCAGTGTTTTTACTGGAAATTTCTCCAGAACCCTAATAATTTCCTCTAAGCAACTAATGTTTTAACTCTAAAGACGAGGTGGTGAGCTGCCCACCTAAAATAACTAGTTGCTGAAAAACTTGTAAGGTTTAGTTGCATTTGTAAGGTAAATCCAGATGGAACACCTGTAAGGATTCAGAGAACCCCAGAGACTGTCCTCACTGCGTTTTTTTTTTTTTTTTTGAGGCAGGGAGGGAGAGGGGGCATCATACGCAACATGGGGAGGGGGGCGGGCACCAAGAAGTTACCGATCAGCACCAGGGTCTTCCTCTTGAATGCAGGGAGCCGAACAACTTCCTCATAGGAAACAACATCCAACTGGTCAAAAACTAGGGACAAAGAAAACCAAGCCATGTTCATTTCCACAGCTGGGAAGAACGTGGTCCAGGGGGTGAGGCAGGAAAGAGCCGAAAGTCTGTCAGCCTGGCGTGAAGGCAGCTGAGGCTGGGGAGAAAGGACTTGGGCCTGGAGTCACTGAAGTGACGTGATCGTATTTTGGTTTCAGAAGACGAACTCTGGTAGACGAAAGGCTACAGGGGCTGGGATGGAAGCAGTGAGACCCTTAACTGCCCCACCGCTCTTTTCAGCCAACCAGACTTCATCTAACCTTACCAGAGGATGATGGGGGCTGGGACACTGCCCAGCACGACCACAGTCGCCAGTGACGGAATGATGGACAGGGCATCCCGAGTACACCACTTCTGGACCATGGATGCCTTTCCTTTGGGTCTATTTCTTGCTTTTCCCAGCCTCCTCCATCTGAACTCATCATGATTCTGTCAGTGAATTCCTTGGACTCACATTCTTTCTAATTTTCTGGACCCCATATTCTCCTTTTTCCTCTCTCTTCTCCATAGTTTCAGTAACATCACGCTGCCCTGCACTCCAGTCCCCCCTGGGGAGGGTGAGCTGAATGGGAGATTATTCAGCTGTTACCTACAGTCTGCTTGAATCCATTTATAATTTTAGTATATTATATTACCTACCACAGTAGGTAAAAAACAAAACCAAAATGAGTTCTCAGGAAAACACGCTGTTTTCTGGGGTTGCTCAGACCATGAGCTGGTCATGCTGAGAAAGGTCTGGAAGGCTGTTCGGTTGGTTACCTGAGGAGTGAGGATAATGAGCGGGTGTGAGCAGACCACTAGCTTTCCTTCACATGTACTGGGAAGATGAATGTTGTAATAAAAGAAAACCAGAAGAAATGGCATGCTTCCTGTGTAACGTATGGTCCACCATGCACGACACCATCTCCCTTTAGCCGGCAGAGAGGAAGCCCAGGAAGCTTACTTGAGCTGTGCTTAGCCAGATACTTGTCTTTGTATTTCTTCTTCTTCCCAAACGGACTGCAGCTGGGGGCTTCACTTGGAGCAGACTGAGCCACACTAGCCACTCGCCTGGCAGGAAAAGATGACCCAGAATGTCAGGGGAACCTCAGCATAAAAGCCCCAGGGTCACCCTTCCCCTTCTCCACCAAACCTCCAGACCAGGGACACGTGGCTGGTTCAGTCGGTAGAGCCTGCGACTCTTGATCTCAGGGCTGTAAGTTCAAGCCCCACGGTAGGTGTAGAGATCACTTAATAATAAAATCTTGAAAAAAAAAAAAAAAGACAACTTCCAGACCAATCTGCTAAAAACTTTGTGCTATCCTTGACCCTCTCATCCTCACCCCTCTCAGTCCTCACTCTCACTCTGAGGCCCCTCCTTGGTCTCTCAGCCTGTCCCTCTCTCCCTCCCTACTTCCCCCATTTCTCTGTGTGTCTGTCTCTCTCGCAGCCTCTGTGTGGATCTCTCATTCTCTCTCCAGTCTCTGTGTCTCTCTCATATTCCCCCCTCAGTCTCTTGCTCTCTGTGTCTCTGCCAGGACCCCCTCAGCTGCCCTCTCTCCCTCCCACTCTCCCACCCCCACGCCCTTCTCTGTGAGCTCTGGGTCTGTGATGAGCAGGGTTTAGACTGGTATGGAGGAGACAACGGGCACACAAAGAAACAAGTGGAAGAAGCCCAGCTGGAATGGTCAGGCTGCACTGAGGGGAGGATGTGATGGCGGGGGGGAGGGGGGGTGTCACTTCGCCTGGACACATTTCCAATGCCAGGTATTTGGAGGCCCACATAAGAACTCTCCAGAAAGGCAAGGGAGGCAACTGCGCCCTGAGAAGCCATCACTGTGTTAGTCTGGATGGCCCCCACCTCTCTGAGGCTCCTGTTCGCAGAGCCAGTGTGGGAGCTGCAGACGATGTCTGCGGAGTGCCTCACAGGCTGCGGGGGGCGCCGTGAATTGTCTGCTGCCTTCACACACGTAAACCTCAGCCGACTCCACACCCAACCCACACTCTGGTTCATTGGTTTTTGAACCTTTATGACCCTACTTCAGTAAAACAAACACATCACATATACAACTAAAACTGCAGCTTCATAAAACAGTACCTTCTCTTAGATACATGAAACATATTCCAATACTTCTACCTGATGCCCTTGTTCAAAAGAAATCCTTGTTGCAACCCACTACACTGACTGCACACCTCATTAAGCTGCAGCCCCGTTTGAATACCGCCGTGCTACTGGGTCTTCCTCAGCCGTCTGCCCCCAATCCCGCAATGCTCTTCACAACGTGTTACCTGGGTCTTCCACCATTATCATGCAGGGTTGGCGCTATATTTCATTTGCTGCTCTAATTCCAAATTTGTTTTAAGATTTTATTTTTAAGTCATCTCTACCCCCAACGTGGGGCTCGAACTCACAACCCTGAGACCAAGAGTCATGTGCTCTACTGACTGAGCTGGCTGGATGCCCCTCATTTGTTCCTCCAATTGTAAGAGTTTATTTCTATATGGCACTTCCTGTGGTTTGGTGCCACGTTTATAACTCCCACTGTGTCATCCCCAGAGATGAGGTCAACCAGAATTCAGGCTTAAATCTAAAAGGACCCCCTCCCTTGAGGCTGTACAGTGTCTTTACACTGGATTTATTTTGCAGGGGGAGGTCCGGCACTCCCAGGGCCAGGTACTGTAACCCAGCACTAAGTGAGCAATCCGACTCGGGCTGGATTTATTTTTTTCTACGTGCTGGGATTTTGCATCAAGGACACACATTTCACATTTGACTGTTTTCTGCGAGTCTCAGAAGCACTAGCCTGGGAGGCAGGAGACCAGGGAGGGCTCCGGTCCCCGTGCTGTCCCTTGCTCTGTAACCAAAGGGAAAGCATTTGAGCAAACAGAGGCCCACAGACAAATGAAGAGCCCTTCACGCGGGCTCCTTTACCTGTATCGGCTTCCGAGCCTAGCCCATCGGCTCATTGTTGCCCCCTCAGCCATGATGCCAGGTAAGGCTGCAGGTTGGCTCGGTCGAGAAACAGAAACTACACATGAGGCGACAGGTTTTTGAAGCTAAGCAATCATGTGTATGTGGCAAACATGGGCCCCTCGCACTGGCGAATTTCACCCATACAAAAGTGGCTCACCATTCCTGCAGCTCAGGAGAAGGGATCAAGCCTGCTGACTCCTTGGAGGAACCTTCCACCCGCCCCTGCCACCAGTTACTGTCATCTTTGTTGATTATCTTGATGATGTCCCCAGTAACAAACTTCAGTCCCGCCTCCTTGCAAGGGATCAGATGGTCCTTTTTGGGATCATAGTCAAACTGTGCTCTCATGAACATCTGAAAAATAAGGCAAAGGTGCTGGTGTCGGGATTCAGGTCGAAAGTTCTGCTATAAGTAAATAGGCTCAGGATTGAGAAGTGACTGAAACTGGGGCTGGACCTGATCCCTCCAACATGTTCGTGGTTACTGGGGCTGATTGTCCGTCTGTCTTGGAGAACAAAGGAGCTACTAGCGGAAAGGCATGTTTCCTTGGGAAATCTTTTCACGGTATGTTAACTAAACAATATGAATGTGCCAAAGGTCTTAAAATGTGGATACCCCTTGTCTCCACAATCCCCTTCTTTGCACAAGTTGTCACTTACGATGTCTGGAAAAGTATGTTCACCATAGCATTATTTACAAGACAGAAATATTGGAATCAAGCTAATTTTCCAAGAATGAGGAATCAGTTAAGTATGCTCATTTGCTGAATACATCATTCCCAGGCCAACTATAAAAATCAATGTGTAGAAGATAGGTAGACATCCTAGAAATGTTTAAAAGGTTCTTTTTTTTTTTTTTAATATTTTATTTATTTATTTGAGAGAGAGAGAGCGAGAGAGGGAACACAAGCAGGGGCAGTGGGAGAGGGAGAAGCAGGCTTCCCGCGGAGCAGGGAGCCCGATGCGGGGCTCGATCCCAGGACCCTGAGACCATGACCTGAGCTGAAGGCAGACGCTTAATGACTGAGCCACTCAGGCGCACCTGTTTAAAAGGTTCTAAGAAGATATGGTGAACAACGTCACATGAATACACTTGACAAATCCCTTACGAAACACAATTTCCCAAAAGCGACACAAGAAATTGAAAATATGAGCACTCATATCTCCACAAGAAAGTACTGAAAGCCGTTACGGAACACCGTCCTCCCCTGCTCCCAAACACACATGCACACATGCACACAGGCCCCACTGGCTTTGATGGCAAAGTTTTCCAAACGTAATTTGAAAAACTAAGGCTAGTCTCATACGGACACAGGACAAGATGCTTATCCAGAATACATAGAGAGCTCCTACAAATCAGTAAGAAAATGCCTTGAATGGGTACTTCATAAAGGAGGGCATCCAAATGGAGAAAAACATAAAAAAAAAAAAGGAGCTTACTCTAATTAGTCCTCGGAGAAACGCAAATCAAAACCACAATGGCCAAAATGAAGAAAAAGTACTGGTGAGGGTCTGGGGCAACTGGGCAAATGAACAAGAAGACATAATACTGAGTGAACGAAATGAGAAATAAAAGAATTCATGGTGTATGATTCAATTTACACCAATTTCAAAAAGGGGCAACACCTGTCTCTGATGTTAGAAGTTAGGGTTATGGTAACTGGAAACAGGTCACAGGGGTTCTTAGCCATGTTCTGTCTCTGGAGCTGGGTGCTGGTTAAATGGGTAGGTTCAGTTTGTGAAAATCATTCTAGTTTTATACTTATGATTTGTGTATTTTATAATATATACATACACCCACATATACCCAAACTTCAATTTAAAAAGTTTGCTTAAAAAGAAAATTTTGCCATAATAACATAAACGACCTGCACTAGAAACTTTTGCATACATTCATCTGCCAAGGCCCTATCCAAACACTTTCTCTCCTGTACCGATGATGAGCTGTCTGTGGACTGGGAATGGACCCATTTCTCTTTATATCACCTCCAGTTTCTAGCGAAGTGATGTGTACAAGGTAAAGTCTCAGTGAATTTTGAATAAGTGCTCTTAAGACTCTTTCTTCCCTTTGGCTATTATTATTGGCTACTATTAATCACTGGGCTATTATTGTTTTAAAAAATAATTGCCAATTTGCTGGTGAAAAATGATACTGCACACATTTTATTTTGTGTTTCTTTGATGACTGGTAAAATTGGCTATTTTTTCATATGTTCGATGTCCAGTTGTATTTTTCCTCCTGTGAATTATCTCTTCATTTGCTTTGCCCATTTTCCTCTTAGAATAAAGAGATTACCCTTTCCTTTCACATCGGTTACAAACAAGCAACTCAGAAAGAAGGACTGCCTGGGGCGCCTGGGTGGCTCAGATGGTTAAGCGTCTGCCTTCGGCTCAGGTCATGATCCCAGAGTCCTGGGATCGAGTCCCGCATGGGGCTCCTTGCTCCTTGGGAGCCTGCTTCTTCCTCTGCCTCTCTCTCTCTCTGTCTCTCTCTGTCTCTCATGAATAAATAAATAATAAAAAAAAAAAAAAAGAAAGAAGGACTGCCTGTTTGTAATGGATGTTGATTTAGTTCAGAGAGCACCAGGCAGCTACACTCGTGATATACTGAGAACTTAAAACTAAAATCATGTCATTTCAATTGAATATCAAAGAACACAACAGAGAAAATGGTGTCACCTACCTGTAGTGCAGGAAGACGATTTTGCTGGTTGGGAATTACTTTTAATGAGATCATTCCTTTGGTTTCTTTCTATTAAAAAAGAAATTATAATGGATATATAATAGATGGATCTGGGGTTTCATAAAGTCTTATTTCCCCTCTCAAAGTCCCCAAAAAGTGTTTTTTTTTCCCCAATACCCATCTTTACTGCACACTTTGAAATTTTTAGGACAATTCCTCCTTCGATATCAAAGTCTCATGTGCCCCATAAACCAGTGTAAGAACATGGAGATGCACAAAGAATAATGAAGAAAAAGCTAATAATTTTCCCTCCTCCCCACACTCAACCCTAAAAGGTCTCCAGATGAACCTAAAGGAACCCTGGCACATATATACCCATACCTTTCTTGACACGAAATAAAACATTTCCAAATATTTACACATATATCCATATTCATATGTATTTTTGTTTGCTTTTAACAAAAATGGGATTATACTCTATAGAACATGTTATTCATGTTCTACCATACTCCTCATTACTGGGCATGTCGACTGTTGCCAATTTTTTTTCACTATCATCTGCTGCAATAGACATCCTTTATTTTTTTTTTTAAAGATTTTATTTATTTATTTGCCAAAGAGAGAGTGCGCATGAGCAGGGTGATGGGCAGAGGGAGAATGGGACACCTGAATTATCTCTTCATTTGCTTTGCCCATTTTCCTCTTAGAATAAAGAGATTACCCTGCTCATTTGGTTGGGCACCTGCCTTCGGCTCAGGTCATGATCCCAGGGTTCTGGGATCAGCCTGCATGGGTCTCCCTGCTCAGCGGGGAGCCTTCTGCTTCCCCTGCTTGTCTCTGTCAAATAAATAAATAAAATCTTTTTTAAGAATTAAAAATAGAACTATCATAGGATCCAGCAATTCTACCTTGGGGAAATGAAGTCCATACCCTGTAACTGGTTGATATATCTTTTAAGACTCTTCTACCTGTTCCTCCTCTTATGACAGTAGCACTGTAGGGTTCTTTGCAGCTTCTATATCCTCACTGATTTTCTTGCTACTTGTTCTGTTGATTATTGAGAGAGAGATTGAAATCTTGGACTATAATTGTGGATTTGTCTTTTTCTCCTTGCAGTTCTACCAGTTTTTGCTTCAAGTATTTTGAAGCTCTTTCATTAGGTACACGGATGTTTGGATTTTGGTTGTTTCAAAAGGCAGGGTAAATCTGGTCCCTGTTACTTCATTTAGCCAGAAGCAGAAGTCCAGCGGGGGCTTTGTTTTTTGTTTTTGTTTGTTTGTTTAGATACACTCTACAACCAACGTGGGGCTTGAACTCACTACCCCAAGATTAAGAGTTGCATGCTTTTCAGACTGAGTCAGCCAGGCACCTCCCAAGGGCTTTTTTTTTTTTTTAAAGATTTTATTTTTAAGTAATCTGCACACCCAAAGTGGGGCTTGAACTCACAACCCTGATATAGAGTCACATGCTCCACCCACTGAGCCAGCCAGGCACCCCACGAGGACTTTTGATTAAAGCAAATCCCAGGTCTATCGTTTAACAGCCATGTGACCATGGGCAAGTTTCAAAACTCTCCAAGGTTCAGTCTCCTTATCTCTGTCTCAAGTGAAAAGCCACATTCTGGCCAACTGCCCCATATGGAGTTTTTTCAGTTTTTTTTTTAAAGTAAGCTCTATGCCCAACGTGGGGCTCAAACTCACAACCCCGAGATCAAGAGTCACATGCTCTTCTGACTGAGCCCGCGGGGCGCCCCTCAACTTTTCATTTATAATATCCCATCCACTCTTCATAACAAATCTATGAATAGGGATTCCTATCTTCATTTTACAGATGACTTAGAGAAATTAATTCACCTGTTCAAAATCATGGCTAGAATGAAGTAGAGCAGGGTTTCAGAGCTGCCATTAAAGACCAACGCTTTCTGACACCCAGTCCAATGTTCTTTCTAGATAGATACTCTGGGTTATTCGCCTTATTTTAGAAATTTGCTAGATGAAAATAGAGAACTGTCATTGCTTGCACAGAATAAAGATTAGCAGTGGTAAGAGTCCCCTCAATGAGGTATAAAGACTTGACAGAAAAATGACATACACTGACACCAATGTGCATCCACACTTCACAAAGATAATGGCATGGAAAATACCCACCATCGCCTTCTGCAGCTGATCTACTGAGTGATTAGTCACATTTGTGCCATTGATTTCTAGGATCTCATCCCCGACGTGAAGGGAGCCTACCACAAAATGATAAATCAGTCCACAAAGAATAAACATTAAAACAAGAGCTGTCAATAGAAATCAAGACACCACAGAAAAGAAAGCATGACCTAGAGCATGTTCATATTCCACGGGAGAAGGGAATGTACCAAGGCCAGCACTTGACAGTTTCGTTGACCAAGCAGAATAAAAGCACCACATCCACAGCAAGTGTAATGTTTCTTTGTTGTTTAGATAAACCCACAAATGCCACCTAATGGTACAGTTAATCAATGGTTAGATTCTATGTGAAAAGTAGTTACAAATATTTGTGCCACCCTAGATACAAAAAAAAAGTCCCAACTAAACATAAAAGGGTAGGGCTCACAGCATGGAATGAATCAGGTGGGCAAATACAGGTTATCGTCAGCTACTAAAAACATGTCATATTTTAATGTTCTCTCACCCCATCTCCCGCCACAAACAGCTCTTACTAAATGATGCATCTGAAAATTGACGGCACCTTCACATTAAGAAGATACAACAGTTACCTGTAATTATTTGTTTAATGTGTATTTTCTCAGTTTAATTGTTAGCTCCAGGGAGTAGAGATGGTCTGTTTCCTTCACTGTAACATATTCAAAGTCTAATGCAGTGGGTTGCATATATCTAATTGCTCAAATATTAACTGTAAAAATATTGGTATAAATAGGTGTGTAAGAACGCTCAGGAGGGAGAGATGGTGGCACTGGGCAATTCATACAAAGAGCCAGTTATTAAGCCCCAGAAAATCTCTTGCCATATACACAAAAATGCTCCTGGGTTTAAGATTGTAAGCTTCCTGACCCTCACCACTGAATAGGAAGTAAATGATTAATCCCTGAGTGAAACACAACCTAGGAGCCCCCCAGAGTACCTTGTCTATGAATCATGCCACCATGAAGAATCCTTGCCACTGTACAGGACTGCTTTTCATTCAGCTTCAGAGTGATTCCCTGCAATGAAGACAAAAGGCACAGTCAGCTGTATTTTCAGCTCTTTCTGCGGTTATCATCTTTAGGATAATTTAAGGTGATTTCTTAGGAGAAAGATTTTTTCATCTGTACCTGGGTGGTACTCAACTAGAATGGGCGTCAAAGCTGCCGGAAGGAGAGACCTGAGGGAGGGATGAGAGCCAGGGACTCAAGGGGTCAGGAGTAAGCAGGAGGTTAGAATATGATAAGGGATTACCATGGGCTCTTCTGTGACCTTCTCGAACTGTATGAGTCGCACCTTCCGTACCTCCTGCCCTTTGGCCGGGGTAGGGCTCCCTGGGGCAGCAGAACCATTGGTGTACATGTCCTCGGTCACGGCATTCACCTGGTGTGACACAGCCTGTCAGGTCAAAACAACAAAGCAATGAATAAGGGAGGCAGCAGAAGCCTGCCGTCAGGCTGTAACCGCAGTTCTAAAATCTAAAAGGCTCTGATGTGAGGCTATTTGTAAACGTTATTATCCAACTTAATAGACATGTTTATCCAGTTTGCTGCAGAAATATTAATGGTGCACACACGCATCCCTTCATTTTTAATTCATTTCTATACAGGCAAATGAAAACCTATTATTCCCAAAAGTGCTACAAAGCACAATGCTTTCTATTCTGGCAAGATAAAATTTGTCCTAAGTGACTGTGATTCAGGTTCAAGTTGGCAGCCTGTGTAAATGAAAGAAAGGGGAAAAGGGGGAAGGGAAGAAGAAACCCACAAAAAAAGAAAACACGAGGAAGTCTTCAGGGATGACAGATATTAATAACTTTCTAGAAGATGGAAAGGAGATAGGGAAATGGTCATAGATCGAGCAGAGTTGGGACAGCAGAGCTGGGAACCTGCTCATAGTAGAATCAGCCATGGAAGACTGTGCCGTCCAGCAGACCACAACGGGCTGGGGCTCAGGAGTCCCTGCACAGAAAATGAAAGAAATGAGGCTTGAGGTGAAAATAGCTCCCCAAACGCTCCACTTTCAAGGCAGGAAGGAGGACCAGGCCAGTGGACATCTATTCATGTCTCCTCAGCCAGAGCTGCACAGCGCAGCTGTCCCGGGCTGCCAAAGGAGCTCAGAAAATAAGAACTGAGGGCGCCTGGGTGGCTCAGTTGGTTAAGCGACTGCCTTCGGCTCAGGTCATGGTCCTGGAGTCCCAGGATCGAGTCCTGCATCGGGCTCCCTGCTCGGCAGGGAGTCTGCTTCTCCCTCTGACCTTCTTCTTCCCTCTCATGCTCTCTGTCTCTCATTCTCTCTCTCTCAAATAAATAAATAAAATCTTAAAAAAAAAAAAAAAGAAAATAAGAACCGAGTTGGGCATCCTGCCATCCCAAACAAGATCAGGGAGAAGTGGGTGGCTCAGTCGGTTAAATGTCTGCCTTCGGCTCAGGCCATGATCCCAGAGTCCTGGGATCGAGCCCCGCATCGGGCTCCCTGCTCCGCGGGAAGCCTGCTTCTCCCTCTGCTGCTCCCCCTGCTTGTGCTCTTTCTCTCTGTCACGCTTTCTCTCTCAAATAAATAAATAAAATCTTAAAAAAAAAAAATCAGGGAGAAATGGGATAAAGCTGTTGGGTCGGCAGTCAGTTATAATAATATAAAAACCATTTACTGACTTCCCCTTTTCAGAATCTACCTATAAACAAGATATGAAGCAGTCATAGTTGAAGAACACATTGTATATGTCAACACCATGACAGAAGTTGACAGGAGAAAGGAAATGAAGGGAAGGGGCCACTGATCTGGTCACCTTACAAAGTGGGGAGGCAAGATGTATTCTCTACAGTGAGTGGGATGCTACATGAATAATGGTATAATTTAAAGCAGAAATTGTAAATGGATAGCTCACAAGTCTGTTTTATTTTGACCACATACTTTAATTTAGTAAAACCCAGAAGATTCTAAGCTCTCTTTAGAAATTTCAGAAGACCTGGCACTGCTCACATGGCTGAGGGTGGCTGTGCCCTGCAGGTGGCCACGTGCTCTCCAGCTCACTTCCTACTCCTGCTGATTCCCCTGTACCTGAGATGTTATTTAACGTGCTATAGCCCTTCTGGGTTCAGCCTCAGGGTCCGGGCGGGGGCGGGTCCGGATAAATAGATGTTATTTTTCTTACACACAACTGGCTTCATGCACCTGATCCATCTGGGCTACGTTAAACGTACCTCTGGATGACTTTTAAAAAAAACCATGTATGTTATAAAAGGCACACGCCCTTGAATAGCCGAAAAATTTTGAAAAGGAAGAAAGTACGAGGAATCAGTCTACACACCTGCACGACTTATATAGTTGCAAGTAATAAAGACTGTGTGGTATAGACAGAATAGAGAACCCAGAGATAGACCCACACAGATACGCCCAGGTGATTTTGACAAAGGTGTAAAAACAATTCGATGGAGGAAGGGTAGTCGTTTCAATAAACGGCGCTACACCGAAACTCCACCGACCTAAACCTCACACCTTTACAATGGGTCACGGACCGACATGTAAAGTGTAAAACTCTTAACACTTTTTAGAAAAACAACATCGCAGACAGTCATCGGGATTTAGGGCTAGACAATGAGTTCTTATACCCGACACCAAATGCAGGATCCATAAGGGGAAAAGTTGATAATTTGGACCTCTTAAAAATTAAAAACTTCTGCTCAGTGAAAGCCTGTGTGAGGAGGATGAAAAGACAAACTACAGAATGAGAGGAAACATTTACAAACCAAACACCCAACAAAAGACTAGAATCTAGAATATATAAAGAATGCTCAGGACGCCTGGTTGGCTCAGTGTCAGTTAGATGAAAATCAATAAAACAACAATAGTAATAATAATTACAACCACAGGGGCGCCTGGGTGGCTCCGTCGTTAAGCGTCTGCCTTCGGCTCGGGTCATGATCCCAGGGTCCTGGGATCGAGCCCCGCATCGGGCTCTCTGCTCTGTGGGAAGCCTGCTTCTCCCTCTCCCACTCCCTCTGCTTGTGTTCCCTCTCTCACTGTGTCTCCCTCTGTCAAATAAATAAAATCTTTAGAAAAAAAAAAAAGATTCTCTCACTCTCTCAGATAAATAAATACAATCTTAAAAAATAAGAAAAAAGAATGCTCAATGCTCAACACTAAAAACCATCTAATTCTATACCTGAAACTAACAGTACACTGTATGTTAACTGGAATTTAAATAGAAAACTTGAAGAAAAGAAAAGCTATAGAGAACGCACTGATGGTTCCCCCAGGGGAAGTGGGTGGGGGATGGGTGAACTAGGTGATGGGGATGAAGGTGATGAGCACCAGGTGATGTATGGAAGTGTTCAATCACTACACTGTATACCTGAAACTAATATTACACTGTATGTTAACTAATTGGAATTAAATAAAAACTTAAAAAAAAAAAACCCATCTAATTTAAAAATGGGCAAAAGACCGGGATCCTGTGGGTGGCTCAGTGGGTTGGGCACTGGGCTCTTGATTTTGGCTCAGGTCATAATTTCGGGGTCCTGGGGTCAGCCCACATAGGGTTCCGAGCTGGAGGTGGAGCCTGCTTGGGATTCTCTCTCTCCCTCTGCCCAACCCAACTCGCATACACCTGCTCACTCTCTCTCAAATGTGTAAGTAAATCTTTTTAAAAAATAGGCAAAAGACCGGAAGAGGTATCACTGAAGAGGATAAGGAAGGAAGGACGGCCATCAGGGAGAAATGCAAACTATAACCACAATGAGATCCCACCACACGCCTATCATAATAGCGAAGATAAAAGCCATGACAACACTAAATGCAGGTGAGGATGCGAAGAAACTGAATCTCTCATCCTTCCTGGTGGGAATGTCAAATGGCATGGCCATTTGGGAAGAGAGTTAGGTACTTTCTACGATTTTATGAGAGACAGACAGGCAAAGGCAGAGGGAGAAGCCGCCTCTCTGCTCCACCAGGAGCCTGCTTCTCCCTCTGCCCTTCCCCTCCCTCTGTTTGTGCTCTCTCTCTCTCTCTCTCTCACTCTCTCCTTCTCTCTGACAAAGAAGTAAATAAAGTCTTTTAAAAAACAACAAGTATCTTACAGCCCAGCAACAGGACCCAGTCCAGCAACAGCACCCTGAGAGAAATGTTCACACAAAACTTCTATGTGGAGGTTCATAACAACTTATTCCCAATAGCTAAAGCTTGGAAACAATCAGAATGGCTATAAAGTTATTGGTGATTAGTTGAACAGATGAAGTCACTTCTCAGCAATAAAAAGGGAACTTGGGATGGATCTCAAAGGCATATTATGAGTCCGTTTCTATCACATTTTTGAGATCACAAAATTATAGAAAGGGAGAACAGATTAGTGGTCGCCAAGGACACATGACAAAATGGCACAGAACTACACTCACACTTTGTACCAATGTCGATTCCATGGTTCTGATACAGCACTATTATTGAACTCCTAGTAGACAGATTTGAACTTATTTGCACAAAATAACTAGCAAAATGGCCGGCAAGTAGCACTTGTTTGCACCCCAACAACTATAACCAAGAGAGCTTGGTACCAAAGAATGGCTACCGACAAGACATCCTTGCGAGCTATGCGGTGTACAGGATCGGTTTTCAGGAAAGTAAGAGGCCACGACACACAGTGTCCAAACAGTTCTTCAAAGTATGGCCCACGGTGACCCGGGACCATGTGGTTAACACTCTTCAAAGCGAAGTAGCTCCTGCCACATTTCATATTCCAAGTGAGTAGACTCAAGAAAACCAGAGGAAAAAGAAAAAGAACGAGGAATTGAAGGACCACTGTCTGTGATTGCTGCAAAAAAATGATGAGCTCAAGTGTCAAATTTCTGGCCTCAGAGTATGAAATAAAACCCAGGACTCTCCTTGACCCTCATTTATGAATTTCTTACCACTACTAACTGTGGGTTTATCAACTACCATTTATGTGCGTTGCTAACCACAGGGGGCCATGTGCTGTAACGTACTGTCAATAAAGTGTTTATGATGATTCACCTGTGTTTCAGACTCAGTGGGAACCTGCATACTGTTCTAAACAGTGACAGATTAGAAAGTCTTAGTCCACAGAATATGGACTGACCTTTGAAATGGGAAGAAGCCTACATGATAGTGTACCTAGAACAGGCAGATAAACCGGCACACTTACCTCATATTCTTCTTATTCAGCTTTATTGCAAAGATTGTTTTTAACATGTCAGCCTTTAAATTAAGGACTCAGCAAAGCTTACCAGAGGCAGAACACATTCCAGTCAGAAAAGTTCAAGAGCTGCTATCCCAAAGGTTGGTCTTTCAAATGTGCTTACCCATCAAGATGTTCTTTGCGATGACTAAGAGTCACTATTACACTCACCCAGAAGTTGCGAACGATGACTAAGATAAACGGAAGTCTTCAATGTGCTAACTAAAGAACCGACGTGTGCCAGTAAGGCTTCTAAAATCAAACCACAATGTTCTCCACTGCAAATTTGTCCTTGAGCAACCCTGTCTTCCTGTATGTCTTAAATGAAACTTCCCTAGACGACTCTTCAATCTCACCTCACAGCAAGTTCCTCCAAGCAGCCCCTGTATCTCCTCACCACAGACAACTGTGGGAACAAGGATGTACAGACATAAACTTCCACTTGATGTCTGTGTACACACACTAAAGGTGAGTCCTTAATTCAATCTGTGGGTCTGTGACCACATGAAGTGCAGGACATCTTCACATAGTTAAGTCATGCTGTCTGCCCTTTGGCAGCTCATTACTATAAGGGGAAGTCATTCATTCATTCATTCATTCATGCAACGTAAATGATAAATGGAAAAGATAGCCTCCATCAAGTTTAAGGTTGTCTTAGAGTGTAAACACTCAAAGGACACAAAACACAGTTTTCAGCTTTCTTCAAAACTAGCAAATGGAGCTTCACAAAGGCGGTCTGTTCTTCAGTGGGAGGCCAAGACAAGCACTGGGATCCAGACACGAGTTTTGCCCCATGAAGTCGCATCCCAGTCTTCAAGCTACATAAGTGGCCCACACTGAACCTAGGAGGAAGGGGAAGGTGTTGTTGGCCTTCCACTCGGGATACTTAACTTGCCCATCTTTTGACCTACTGCGTACCAGACACTTGTCCTGGCCCTCTGATCTGCCCTAACTTGTCTTGTTTCCACAGCTGAGAGATAGAGATTTGATTGTTTCTTCTGTTCGCTTTGTCTCCTTGAGCTGGAACGTAAGTCCCACACGGGCACCCACACCAGGAGCTTGCTCCACATTCACTGATGACATGAATGACTCGCGAGGCACGTGCTGCTGTTTCCTGAGTCATTACTGCCACGTGACTGCCAAGTGACACGAAGCAATGCTGAACAAGTAATAAAGGCAAACGCCCCAGAGTTTGCTTCCAACTGAAAGCTCGCCGCCCTCATCTCCCGGTGGGCGGGGGGAGTGGCTCTGGGTAGGGGTGACCGCTCACCCCTCAGCTCACCGGCCGCAGAAACTGGGGAGCAACCCCCCCACCCCGCCCCACGCCTCCAGTCTTTGGTCTGCAGCCTTTTGGCTGTTAACTACCGGAACTGCAGGACTGGGAGGAAACATCTGCCGCAGGGTTCAAAGGAAGCTGGGACTTAAAAAGAGATGAAAACAAACTTGGCGGGGCTGGGGGGCGGGGTGGGCGGGGGTGCGGGTGAATAAAACAGCGCAACTAAAGCTGGCTTTTTCATCCGAACAATCGCATTAAGAATGAGTGACAGCGAATGCAGGCAAGAACAAACATTTGTTCAGCCTACTGTTAGGCTCTTGGCCAACTGTTTCCACGCGGAGACTTAGGAGAAGGCCAGGCCAAGAAGCCAAGCCATCCCCAGATGGCAGACTGTGGGAGCAGCCCCCCATCAGCCTGGGCAAGATCTACTCCACTTTGGGGAAAAAAGAGAAACTGAGAAAACCAAGAGTACTCTAAGGTATTATTAGAAAGAGATTAGCACTTTTACCACAAATGACAAGAGCTGGGGAGAGGAAAGCCTAGGAGCCAGAAGTTTCTGGCGAGAACTATCTTAAAATCATACATTAACTAGGTGCACTGTTTCTCAGGCACTAAATCCATTTGAGAACACATACATCAATCAATCCAAAGGTCAAGTCTCTAAAGATCCTTTTCCAATGCACTTTATCTACCCAGTGTACTAGGTACAGAGCCAAAACCTACATATGTATGTATGCATGTATATTTCTTGATATGAAGGAAAAGGAAAAAGTGAAGCATCAGAAAAGAAACTTCTGGTTCCCAGGGCGCCTGGGTGGCTCAGTCAGTGAAGCATCTGCCTTTGGCTCAGGTCATGATCCCAGGGTCCTGGGATCGAGCCCCGCATCGGGTTCCCTGCTCTGCGGGAAGCCTGCTTCTCCCTCTCCCACTCCCCCTGCTTGTGTTCCCTCTCTCGCTGTGTCTCTCTGTCAAATAAATAAATAAAATCTTTAAAAAAAAAAAAAAGATTAAAAAAAAAAAGAAGAAACTTCTGGTTCCCTAATTCAGAGTTTTTCTTCCTGTTTTCCCTGCCCTCGGGGTCACTTCCCTTGCCCCGCAGACAAGTTTGGAGCTGCATTTACTCTTGCCTTCCTATACTCCATACTCAGGGTCCTCCAGTTTTAGCAACACTGAAAGGTTTGAGCAATTCACTGCTTAGGGGTGAAATCTCTGCATCCACGAAATGTCTGATTCTGTCTCCCTTGCCCTGGGGAAAATTTGACAGTGTCTCAAGACATTTTTTGATTGTCACAACTGGGGGGGGGGGGGTGTATTACTTTCACAACAAAAAATGATCACACTCAGGGTATCACACTCTGGCAAGAACCTCAATGGTTTCTGGGGCGCCTGGGTGGCTCAGTCGTTAAGCGTCTGCCTTCAGCTCAGGTCATGATCCCAGGGTCCTGGGATCGAGCCCCGCATCGGGCTCCCTGCTCCGCGGGAGGCCTGCTTCTCCCTCTCCCACTCCCCCTGCTTGTGTTCCTGCTCTCGCTATCTCTCTCTCTGTCAAATAAATAAATAAAATCTTTAAAAAAAAAAAAAAAAAAAAAAAGAACCTCAATGGTTTCGCACAAGCAGTAGCCCCGGCCTGGAGCACCATTCACCAATGACATCCTAGATTCGGCAGGACTGAAGGTCTGACAGCTTTACAGCACTCTACCCCTGCCTCTGTGTCCTCCCTTCTGGACTTCTCAGCTCCAGAACCAGGCCTGCATGTAGTAGGCAATCAACAGACTGGTCAGAATGGACGACTACCAGCGTGGGGTAACGCATCTGACTGCCTACGGATCAACAGACAGATCTTAGGGGACAAAGCCCCGCTTTGCAGGGAGCCTGCTTCCCCCCCTCCCTCTGCTTGTACTCTCTCTCTCTCTGTCAAATAAATAAATAAATAAAATCTTAAAAAAAAATAGAATGAAACTTTGGGTTTTGAGTCTTCAGAACTTTTACAGAAAGAATTCCCCTTAAAAGAAGCTTTCAGTGGGGCGCCTGGGTGGCTCAGTTGGTTAAGCAACTGCCTTCAGCTCAGGTCATGATCCTGGAGTCCCAGGATCGAGTCCCATATCAGGCTCCTTGCTCAGTGGGGGGTCTGCTTCTCCCTCTGATCCTCCCCCCTCTCATGTGCTCTCTTTCTCTCATTCTCTCTCTCAAATAAATAAATAAAATCTTTAAAAATAAAAAAATAAAAAAAAAAAAGAAGCTTTCAGCTTCGCCATTTTCTGGATTCCGTCCAAGCCAACAGCTCCATCACAGGTTTGCCTGCTTCTTGCCCGTAGGGGACGATGTGCTGATGCTTCGGGACAGGCAGCTCTGAGGGAGATGTTGGACGGACCAGTGCAGTTCAAAGTGTTTGACAAGCATTACCTCACGTAACCATCCCCACAACTCCCCAAACAGGTCCGTTTGACAGAGAAGAGAAACCGAAGGCACGGAGAGCCCAGAAGCTTGCCCAAGGGTACACGGCAAGTGAGAGGCAAAGCCTAGTGTTGGCAGCAAAGGTAAGAGTCCCAGAGGGAAGATGAACCTCAAGGAACCACTGGAGATTTTCCCTCCGATGTCCGCACAGTGGCTGATCTGGGTGCTATTCCATTCAAGGATTTAGCAAGTTTTCTTTCACCTGCTTCAAATTCTTTAAGAACACCAAAACAAACTGGCTACCCAGTAGACCATGTGCGGTAATTGAGGACTGCCGACTCAGAGGGCGCACTGCAACGTAAGTCTTGTAGTGACAGGGCCTTTCTTCCAGAAGGCCCACAGTGTCTCAAGCCTGTCCCTAAGGAGCCGACAGGTTTACACAAGGGCCAGGTTTACAGAACCGTTTCTGCTGACCCAAACACAAGCATTTCAGTTACATATGGGGCTCTGGGTGTGCTAAGTGGAAGGAGCCTGAGAGAAAAGACTGCATACAGTTGGATTCCACTTCTAAGACACTCCTGAAAAGGCCAAATGCTAGTGTCAAATAGTGTCAAAATGCAGCTCTGTTTCCAGGGTGATTTCCAGGTTTCCGGGGGTGGGGGGAATGAGTGTAAAGGACCACCAGGGAACTTTCTGGTTACATGACTATGAATTTGTGAAATCTTATTGAACAGACTAAATAAATTTATGAATTATATGTATGGTAATTATACCTCAGTAAAGCTGCCAAAAGGAAATTTAATAAAGAGATTTTATTAAAAAGTTAAGGTGCAGCCAAGTGAACTGATTATAGAGAATCCAAGCCTATGGGGAGCCAGGTTGTTTTAGATCCTGATTCCCTCATAGTGCATATTCCACTACATACCTTCCAATTCTGTCTTGCCATCTGAATAACAATACTGTGTTCCCCACCTGCTCATTCCGGCACTTATTCAAGCCTAGAATATTGCGATCATGACTGGAAACAACACACAGGTGTGAACACTGTACTGATGCTTATCAATTGTTTCCTTGAGCTACCAGCCCAAACAGTCTATAGCTCTACTGTTTGCTTTACCTTGTGAATCTTCAGTGTCCTCATCTGTGGAAGTGGAAGGTTATGCTAAATCTCTTCTGTCCACCTCTTCAGTCACTTATTAATTCACAGACATTTCTGAGGACCTCTTTATTAGGCATTTAAAATAAAAGCAGTGAGCATGAAATAGCCCTGCCCTGAAAAATCCTGCAGTCTAGGAAGGAGATTCACACGGACTTCTGTAGACAGTGCAGCTGCTGCTTGGCTCGCACTCTCTCTCTCTCTTTCTCGCTCTGTGGACATTCACTAGTAGTACCTGACCACTAACCTGTGAGGAAGGCCAGGCTACCTGGAGGGGCTGCTGGGCCTGTATTCTGGGCGATGGCTCCAAGTGGGAGCCAGCCTCAGCCTGCAGAGGAGTGAGTGAGCATTCCGGCGGCCGCACCTCTGCGTAAGAGACAACCTTATTTTGCTGGGTGAAATCCACACTCAGAACTATGAGAGAGAACACGGAAATGCTCAACATCCTCTCCGGGCATCCTTGAGGATAGAGGTTAACAGCTATCTGCCACCCATCCCAGGAATCCGGAGGGCACAATTACCTCTGGAATCCGTGCATTCCTTGTCCACCCGAAGATACACACAGGCCACCCCATCTGCACCGCAGCACAAGGGGCCCTCCCTAAATGCAGACGGACGGTGAGTGAGCGCTTTAGAGGCAGAGTTAGGTTTTACAACCGTTTCTGCTGACCCAAACACAAGCATTTCAACAGCAAAGCAAGCAGACCGACTCTTCTGGGATCTGTTCCTTAAAGTCTTTCCCTTAGCCTGACTTCCGTCCACGAAGAAGTTTTCCTTGACCTTAATAAGCGCTCTGTACAGGCCGCGCGGCCTCCCCTCATTTCCACCTACGAGGGCTCCTGGGGGAAACGACCCACCACACCTGAAGCCCTCCACACGAACCCCCGGTAGCCGCCGCGGCCTCCATCCCGAGGGCAGCCCCCCCGGGGCCGGGCCACGGACCAAGCAGGTCCCGCTGCGGGCGGCGCGGCCTGGAGCCGAGTCCCGGCCCCTCACCCTGCGCCCAGGGAACCGCGGGGCCCTCTCACCTCGGGCCGGCTGCGCTTCTGCAGCAAGTGCTCCAGGTAGAGGTCGGAGAGCGCCGTGCGCATGCTGCCCCCGCCCTCGCCCTCGCTCGCCTTGAGCGTCATCTCGCAGGAACCTGGACGCGGGGCCGCGAGCCGCGAGCCGCGCAGAGCCGCGAGTACGAGAACCGAGGCCTGCGGGGCGGCGGAGGCGGCGGAGGTGGCGCGGCCGGACCCGTCACCACCCCGCAGGCAGCGCGCTGGGCGGGCGGAGGCGGAGCACCGCCCGCGCCCCGCCCCCGGACCCGCCCCCGCCCCCGCCCCCGCCCGGACCCTGAGGCTGAACCCAGAAGGGCTCAGAGGTGTAAAGAAAAGGGCGCTCTCGCTGTGGCGGGTCCCCAGCTCGGCCCACACCCTGGGCCTAATGCGTGGGGACAGCGGGGAAGCCATCCCTTCCACTCCAGGCTTTACCCAGAAATCTCTGCGGGCCCAGAACGTTGCGAAAATGCCTTTAAGGCTCCTTGGGCTGCAGGTACCCTGTGATTTACATTGCTGTCTGCAATTCAGTGATGAAAGGCCTGATTGCATCCAAGAGCAAACTCCTTTTCCTTGTCTTGGGCCACATCTCCTACTGTTAATGCCACAAAAATTTTGAGGGATCGCGGAAGCAAAGGGAACCGACATTCCTTAGGAATCCTACAGCAGGATTCCTTACCATCCTAATACCTTGGTGCTGTTAAAGCAGCCGTGCTAATGAGAGAAGGGTTTCTGAACAAAACGAACATTTACTGGGTTTACAGGGCTCAAGCTGTCCCCATCCATAGACCTGATGGAAACCTGGCCTCCTTTACCCCAAGCTAGTAACCTCACAGTATTATCAGCAGTTTAGTACTCTATATAATCTTCTGTGGACCTTCGGGTAGCTCATAGCCAAAGGGAAAAAGTCCGAGGACAAGAGTTTGCAGCCACATCACCCAGCCTTTTCTCTGAGAAGAGGCTGACATCACATGATTGATGGCTCCCTTCCTCGCGATTACCCCAAAGGAACCGTAGAAAGCTGAGAGAGACAGAGCGAGAGCTATCAAAATGAAGAGTCTGATACTGGTGCGGAGATACATTAATTGAGCAATGGAATAGATTACAGACCACAGAAACATACCCCTACATGTGTAGAACTGTGGTATATGATACAGTTGGGATGTTAGGTAACTCAACAAAGACTTGCATTAAGTGTGGAAAAGGTTTACTTATATTGGAAGAGATAAAATGGGAACCCTCTTCCTGCCATATGCAAAAAACCCCCGTCTATTCTAGATGGATTAAAAACTTAAACGTCAAAAACACACTTAAATGTCAAAAAGCTCTTGAAAGAAAACATCAGCAGAGAACTTTTACTTTGGGGAATAGAAAAAGATTTCTTAACAAAACAATGTCTATAAACCACTGACTCTGAAATGGAATGTTGATAAATTTGGCTTTAACATTAAGAACTTTTACTTATCAAAAGACAAAATCAAAAGCAAAAAAGACCACACGTGCTTTGGGAGAAAATATTTTGAGTATACGCAAATGACAAAGGATTCCTGTTATAAATATACAAAGGACTATAAATTACTAATTTTTTTTAAAGATTTTATTTATTTGACAGAGAGAGAGATAGCGAGAGCAGGAACACAAGCAGGGGGAGTGGGAGAGGGAGAAGTAGGCTTCCCGCTGAGCAGGGAGCCCGATGCAGGGCTCGATCCCAGGACCCTGGGACCATGACCTGAGCCGAAGGCAGACGCTTAACCACTGAGCCACCCAGGTGCCCTAAATTACTAATTTTTAAAAATCCAGTAGAGAACTGGGTAAAAAATATGAATAAACATATGAACAGATGTTCAACTTCATTAGTGACCAGGGAAATGCAAATCAAGACTACAATGAAATACTACTGTATACCCACTCAGTTATCAAAAATTAAAAAGACTTAAAATATCACGTGTTAGAGACAGTGTGAGTCCATATGAGTTCATGCATCTACCCTCTTAGCCAGCGATCCCACTCCTAGGTATATATATCTAAGAGAAATTCTTGAATATGCACAACAAGGAACATGTACAACAATGCTCATGAAAATGGTTTCATTCACAGGAAAAGCCTATGAACAACTCAAATGCCCATCAACTGTGGCATATTCACGCAACGCAATGTGATTGAACTAAGAAGAAAACAAATTAGAAATACACAAACATATAAAGTACAGAAAAACCCCTCCTTCATCCCTGCCCACTCCCCAGAGGGAACAACCTTACCCACTTTGGACTAGAACTTTCCAGACCTTCCTCTGTGCACATAGAATATATTCAGAACTTATATATATGAACAGTTGCCTTTTTTGTCTAGGTAGAGAAACCAGAGTATACATGGCCTTGCTTCTTCTGAGCCAAACCATTCTTCCTTTTTCCCACCTCCCCGTGAAGCAGGTGTCCTCTGAGGACTAGCCCAAGACAAGATAAAATCACCCATTTAAAGTAAACAATTCAAGGATGCCTGGGTGGCTGTCGGTGAAGAGTCTGCCTTGGGCTCAGGTCATGATCCCGGAGTCCTGGGATCGAGTCCTCTCCCCGCTCCGCTCCAAACCCATCGGGCTCCCTGCTCAGCGGGAAGTCTGCTTCTCCCTCTCCCTCTGCCCCTCTCCCCTGCTCATGCTCTTTCTCCCTCTATCTCTTTCTCTGACAAATAAAAATAAAATCTTTTTTTAAAAATGAACAATTCAGTGTTTTTTAGTATAATCACAGAGTTGTACAACCATCACCACTCTCATTCCAGGACATTGTCATCACCCCCAAATGAAGCCCTGTCCCCATTAGCAGTCACTCCACAGCCCCCTGGTCCTTAGCCCCTGGCAACCACTCATCTATTTTCTGCAGGACTACTAATTGAGTCTACCACAAAGGGCTAAACAAAAATTCTCCGAGAATTTATAAGCATAGTTCGGCCCTTGCAGCTCACAGTAAAATTAAAAAAAAAAAAGTTACTACATACAAACAAGAAAACGAGGACCCATGGGTGAGATCCAGCAGAAACTACAGATAACCAAATTGGACCAAAACCTTCAGATATTTGAATTCAAGATTAGCTTAACGTTAGAAAATTTATTAATCCAGGGGCACCTGGGTGGCTCAGTCAGTTGGCCGTCTGACTCTTGATTTTGGCTCTGGTCATGATCTTGGGGTCATAAGGTTGAGCCCCCTCTGCTTGAGAGTCCCTCTCCTTCTGCCCCTCCCCCATCTCTCTCTAAATAAATAAAATCTTTTTTAAAAAAGAAAATTTCGGGGTACCTCCCAGGTGGCTCAGTCGGTTAAGTGTCTGCCTTCAGCTGTGGTCATGATCCCAAGGACCTGGGATGGAGCCCTGCATTGGGCTCCCTGCTCAGTGGGGAGCCTGCTTCTCCCTCTGCTGCTCCCCCTGCTTGTGCTTTCTCTCTCTCTCAAGTAAATAAATAAAAAATCTTTAAAAAAAGAAAAAGAAAAACAAAAAAAGAAAATTTATTAATCCAAATTAACCACATTAACATATTAATGGGAAAATCCTATTATCTCAGTAGATGAAAAATATTCGATTTTTTCCCCAAAGATTTTATTTATTTATCTGAGAGAGAGAGAGTGAGCACGAGCAGGAGGGAGAGGGAGAAGCAGACTCCCCGCTGAGCAGAGTCTAACATGGGGCTCGATCCCAGGACCCTGAGATCATGACCTGAATCGAAGGCAGAGGCTTCACCAACTGAGCCACCCAGGCGCCCCTGATAGATTTTTAAATACAGAAATCGATTGCATTTCTATATGCCAACAACACACAGAGAATATAATTTTAAAAGATACCATTCAGTGCAACGTCTAAAACGATCAAATACTTAGGAATAATTGTAACTCTATATACCGTATAGACAGAATTATAAAATTCTGTTGGAATCCACTAAAGAAGAGCTAAAAAATGGAGAGATAAGTGATGGTCATGGTTTGGAAGATTCAACCGGCCTATAGATTTAGTGGTACTGGCCATATTGGAGAAGCATCTTATCAAAATGGAAACTGAGACCAGTTAGAAGTGAAGGCAAACACTTTATCCAAACTGCTGCACTCAGAAGAACTTCAGACAGAGTGACTCCTTGAGCAAAATTTAGTTAAAGTTTTTCTTGAGGCATAGCTCAAGGTGGAGAAGTACTAGCCGAGTGAGTCAGCTGACTCAGAGAAGGGATGATCATACAGCCTTTTTCTGGGCGGCCGGTTCCAGTTCAGGGTGCTCATTGCTCAGAATCTGGGTTTGCTCCTTGGAATTTATTGCTTCTTGGAATTTATTGCAATTATCTGTTTTTCTCAATTCCTAGAACTGCCTTTAGGCATAGAAATTCAGGTCAAAGTTCATGAATGGAAAAGTATAGCTTCTCACAATACTAAAAAAATACAATTGGGGCTGCCTGGGTGGCTCAGTGAGTTGAGCGTCTGCCTTCGGCTCAGGTCATGATCCCGGGGTCCTGGGATCGAGCCCCACATCCCTCTGCCTGCCGCTCCCCCTGCTCGTACTCGCTCTCTGTCAAATAAATGCATAAAATTAAAAAAAATTGGACTCTACCTCACACCATATAAAACTTAGTTTGGTAGCTTAAGGACTTAAAAGTGAAGGCAAAAGGATTTCTTAGAAGAAGGTGATTGCCAAATCTGACCACTTTAAAGTAAGTATGTCCCCTCTTCAAAATACATCTCATCAAGAGTGAAAATGCAATCCTTGAACTGGGAGAAGGTATTTTCCACATCAATAGCATTCAAAACAATGGTATACAGAATATGTAAAGAATTCCTACAGAAGAGTAAATGAAACTACAAATTAGCAAAGTGGGCAAAATTCATTAACAGGAATTTCATAGAAGAGAAAGACAAATGATCCATAAACACATGAAAAGGTCTTCGGTCTCATCAGTTATTAGGGAAATACAAAGTAAGAAAACAACAGGGTATAATTTCTCATGCACCGGACTGGCGAACTACAAAAGGACTGATGATGTTTCATGTTCTCAAGCGGGCGGGGCGCTGGGAACCTACTGCTGGCAGGTGTGTAAATTGGTGCAATCACTGATCGTGGGGTGGGGCGTGCACTTACCCTTAGACCCAGCAAGTCAATCACAGGGTATAGTCTGTAGGGAAAGTCTCCCACGTGTGCACTGTGAGATGGGCAATAATGTTTGTAGAAGCTTTATTGAGAAGAGAAAAGAAAAAACAAAACCCGGAAACAGTAGAAATGTCCTTCTACAGTTGGTCTAAATAAGTAGAGCTCTTTTCAAGTATCAACCTGGGAGAATCTCAGAACATACAGCAAGTAAACAAAGAAAACCACAGAAGAATACATACATATGATTGAGGTTTTATAAAGTTTAAAAAGAGGCAAGGCTATGGTGTTAGAAGACGGGGTTGCTTTGGGGGCAAGGAGGGGCTGGTGATGCCAAGGAGGAGGGGGCGACAGATCTGTTCACTTTGTCCACTTGTCCCCTGTTGGCCTCTAGAGCAGCCCCTGGTCTTTTGGTTTGATCTCACTCTCAGCAGCCTCTGTCGGTCTTAACTAAGTTCACCTTGGCCTGTGGTGTGCCCTGTGGCCGACAGCGCCCTAGATCCCATCTCAGTATCAATTAGAGTATCACTTCCGTCTTTCTTTCTCTTTGCATTTTCCATGTAGCAAATTCCTACCTTCCAGTCTTTTGCCTCAGCTCAATAAATGGTGACTCCATCCCTTCACTTGCTCAGGCCACAAGCCTGGGAGGTACCCTTGAAGCCTTGCTCTCTCCCACACTCATCCAACTTAGATCCTGCCTGCAACTTGGCTGCTCCGCACCCTGGTCCAAGCAAAGTTGTCTCTCACCTGACTAGTCTCCTGGCTTCTGTCTTTGCTCCCCTGTATTCTCAACATGGCAGCTGAGATGACCCTATAAAAACATCTACCAAATTATCTCCCTTCTCTGCTCCAAACGTTCTGTTGGCTCCCTTATCACGCCCACCCAAATCCATTCATTGGCCCACTGGGACCTACTCGGCCCTCACTTTACTCTGGTTTGTTTGTTGCTTTCGAACATACCAGGGGTGCTCTTGTCCCATCACTTGTGCCCCGCTGTGCCTTCTGCTCAGAACACCTCTTGGCTCAATGATCTGGATCCTCCCACGGGCACAGGATTACTGTCTGTGGGGTTACCTGCCAGGCTCGCAGTAGCTGTTCGGTAAGTGTCCACTGAATGCATGCTTTCAACCCCAGAACAGCAAAGGGGAAAAGCAAATTGATAATTTGTAAAACTATTACCAGCATTACATTTATAATAGTATCATTTTATAATATATAAGAGTAAACAAGTAGAAACACCCTAAGTAATTATTGGAAAAAGGGGTGGTTAAATGACTTACATCATATCCACTGCAAGGAATACCAGGCATGATACTGACATGGAAAGATATCCATGATTTGTCATATAGTGAAAAAAACAGTAGGCTACAAAATAGCACGCACCGTGAAAGACTGTCCACGTGAACAAATTTCTGTGCCTGTGTGCACATCAGCATTTCTCAGTGTTTTAAAAGGCGAAAATAAATGCAAAGAGAGTTTAAGATGGAAGACAATTTAATTTTAATTCATGGGTGCTTCCTCATTGTAAGCAAATAGCATACTCTGCCCAACTGAATCTTCTAGTACTTCATTGGACTGGTTCACCTACAAGAAAACTGGGAAAAGAAGAGAAATGGATGAACTAAGTTTAAATTCCTATACAGTGGCCTGGTTTGCACAGAGTTACTTTGTAGTTACATTACATTTCCCAAGATATGATTTTAGACAACGTCTCCTCTTAATATGAACCACGTGATTTCATTCAGACAAAATGCTTTGATGACTTGAGAAAATAAGAGTATGAATGTTTCTAGCATCGTATGGTTGGGATTGGAGGTAGATGTAGAAGTATGGTTAGGTAGCTTTTCAGTTAAGTGTCTGACTCTTGGTTTCAGCTCCGGCCCTAATCTCATGGGTCGTGGGATCAAGCCCCACATTGGGCTCTGTGCTCAGAGTCTGCTTGAAGATTCTTTCTTTCCCTCTCCCTCTGCCCCTTCCCACTTACACTCTCTCTCTCAAATAAACAGACAAATCTTTTAAGAAAATAAAGTATTTGCTAAAAAACTAACTAAACAATACAAGTTGTTCTGAAAAGAGTAGGAAGTGCAGTTAGATGAAAAT
Source organism: Leptonychotes weddellii (assembly GCF_054177405.1). Lineage (NCBI taxonomy): Eukaryota > Metazoa > Chordata > Mammalia > Carnivora > Phocidae > Leptonychotes > Leptonychotes weddellii. The sequence goes on along the minus strand of NC_138385.1, from coordinate 712,247 downwards.
CAATAAAACAACAATAGTAATAATAATTATGACCACAGGGGCGCCTGGGTGGCTCCATCGTTCAGCGTCTGCCTTCGGCTCAGGTCATGGTCCCAGGGTCCTGGGATCGAGCCCCGCGTCGGGCTCCCCGCTCCGCGGGAAGCCTGCTTCTCCCTCTCCCACTCCCCCTGCTTGTGTCCCCTCTCTCACTGTCTCTCTCTCTGTGTCAAATAAATAAAATCTTTAAAAAAAAATAATTACAACCACCCATTTACCACCACAAGGACATAACCAATGTCTAATACTTTGGTTAGATCCTTAAAAGCTTTTTACCCTGTACATATAGTTTTTTAAATTAATTTTTATTTTTTTTTGTTTTTAAGTAGGCTCCATGATAGCAGAGCCCAACACCGGGCTTGAACTGACGACCCAGAGATCAAGACCCAGACTGTCATCAACAGTCTGGTGCTTAACTGACTGATGCTTAACCAGGTGCCCTTAGTTTCTAATAACAAATTAGTTTAAATTGTATATCCTCTGTTATAATCCGCTTTTTCCAACTTAATATTTCTTGAATATGATTCCATGTAATTATCCTCTACAACAACATTTTGGTGACTATATAGTACTCATGGTATGAACATTTGGTGCTTTCTTTAACCAGCCAATGGACATTTAAGTTGTTTCTATTTTTTCACTATTATAAACCATACTAAAAATTCCTTATACACGTTTCTTTGCATACTTCTTAGCACTGAGAGATGAACAAGGCTTCCATGATGATTTCCTCAGGCAACGAAGCACTTAGTTTAAGGATAAGAGGCACAGAGAAACTCTTTCCAATCCTCACGGTGAAATGTATTTTTTTTAAGATTTTATTTATTTGAGAGACAGAGAAAGAGAGAGCACACTAATGACTGAGCCACCCAGGCGCCCTAGGGAAATGTATTTTTAAAAAATCAGTATTACTGGGGCACTGGGCTGGCTCAGTTGATGGAGAATGCGACTCCTGATCTTGGGGTTGTGAGTTCAAGCCCCACATTGGGGGTAGAGATTACTTAAAAATAAAATCTTTTTTAAAAACTCAGTATTATTGAGAGTCTACTATGTGCCCAGTATCAAGTGCCAATTTTTCCTGGGACTTCATGTGCCTTTATGACGATAGACTCAAAGCTTCCTTTATTACGGCAACATTTAAAAAATTATACCTCGAAGTGTTCTTTTCCTGTTGTATTATTTTGGTCCTCTTCTACAAAGAAGTTAATTATGTGCCCCCTGCATCTATCAGTGTTTCTTTTCATATTAGTTTCACTGAAATATTTCTTAATCACTAAATAAGGTTTTTTATATAAATTACTCATGTCTATTTAATGGTTCTGGCTTTTTAAATCCTGTCTTGCCTATCTCCTTTTATATTTCTTCATCAAAGTCTTCTTTTGTTTTGCTGTATCTTGTCTTCCCTCTTGCCCTCACTGTCCTCACTGGTGTTTCTTTCACGAGCCAGCTTGCTTGTTCCCAGCCAGGCCTTAATGGTTTTTCTCCTCAGGTTGAGGCATCTACTTCAAAGAAGGAAGTATTTCTTCTGGCATGTTGCCTGCTTTATCTCCACAGAAGTCCTTCTGAATATGTATGTTGAACCAATACCTCAGATGCTTCCGATGCAGCTGGCTTGCTGGCCAGAGTTTGAGTAACGATGACTCAGGAGATGGAGAATCAGATATATCTTGACTTGAGTCCTGGTTTCTTTCGTTGGGAAATGCAGCCTTTCTCTGTTTCATTTTTCCTTCCATATGTGGAATACAGCCACCCTGTAGGGCTCACGGAAATATGCCACTCAGGATCCCCCTTGAGAAGAGCCTTATTTCTCTAGCTGCTGAGAGTGTTGTCAACACAGAGCCTCTATAAAATTTCAGCCACTTCAGGGGTGCCTGGGTGGCTCAGTCAGTTAAGCCTCTGACTCTTGATTTCGGCTCAAGTCATGATCTCAGGGTCCTGAGATCGAGCCCCTGCATCGGGCTCTGTGCTGGGCGTGGAGACTGCTTGAGATTCTCTCTCTCCCTTTGCCCCCCATCCCTTGTTCTTTCAAAAAAAAAAAAAAGTTTTAGCCATTTTAGGCTAATGTGGGACAACTCTGATGGGGTCAGTGGAGGCTTTTTTGGGCTTGCAAAGCAGTTTGACTTCTCCCTTCCTCCCCCCACACTCCACAGGTGTTGATCCCTGATAATACCCTGAACACAGAACTCCTGTCTGTCCGCTTCCACGACAACTGACTTGTAGCACAATTTTATCATGAGATGAAAATCCCATTTATCACTGTATCCAGCTCAAAGTCCAAAGTACCTGGGTGATGCTTGGTTCTCTCAAATCTGGGTGCAGCTCCTCTTGGTTTGAGTAACTTATTAAGTAAAACAAGTTATCTGCTCCTGATCTCCACACCCCAAATGCAACGATGGAGCAGGAAGAGTATAACCACCAGAAACATTCCCATTTGGAAAAAGGAATAATGGGAGACACACAGCAGTGTGATTAGGCCTGATCTGCTTTATAGGAGAAGCTCTGTGGCCCACTGCCCACCTTCTCGGAGGTTCTTCCTGTCCATTATTCTCTGTGGCTGTGACTGAAGCAAGTGTTGGGGAGCATGCCATCCTAGGAAACTTCAAAGCCTGTGGCCTTCTCATGGAAGATCAGAGGTCCAAATACTGTTTTAAGGCTCACACAACAGACAGTTCATTTCGTTCTGGCTCACAGTTTCTTCAGCAATAAGGTTCTCTCAAAAACTTAGCTAACATCTGTTTGGCTCCAATCAGTTCTATGTGTCAGTAACCATGTCCAAGGTAGTTTCCTAGACAGGGTTCCTGATCCTGTGATCATTTCAGATTATCAGGAGTCTTAGGTGGCGATGCCACACCCTTACCTGATCTTTGCCCTCAGTCACTTTATTAGATTGTGCAGTTTGAACAATCCTTTAGCATGCTCTCATAGGTTCTCCCACTTGGACTCCGTCTCCCACCATAGCATTGACCCACCAGACAATTATTCAGTTGTCTTATTTCTCTGTCTCACTAGCAACTAGGACAGAGACAGGCAAGTAGTCATCTTCTGGTAAATTCTGATTGGATTAATAAAAATAAGATTTTTCTACCTATATTTATTTTGTTAACTATTTCAGAGATCTCTTTGACTTCATGTGGTTTATATAGATAAATATTGTGGCAAATTTTGAATTTGTGACACTTGAAAACATAGTTAATTGTATATTTTCCATGTATAATTCCTAAACCAAAAGGAAAGATAATTAGGAGTTAATGAAGTTAGTAAGAAAAAAAATCAGTTGGAAATGCTGGTTATTCAATGTTACCTGTAAGTTGCTGGTAATGGATGGAGTGGGTTGGATAAAACAAGAATTACCTTCCTTAAAACTTGCCCGTAATTATAGATGTATAGGCTGGTGGGGAACTTGATTGTTCTTCCTCCCCCTCAGGTCTCCCTCCCTCTCCTCACCCCACAGCAGCTTACGTGAGGCAGCAGAGGGTCCCCACTAGGACTATGGCGAGAAGAAAAGCAAAAATAGCTGCTGGAGGTATGGAGCTCTTGATGAGATCCCACAAGTAATCTCTGAAGTTGCTGAGCCAGAACCTGTGGTTTTCTGCAGAAAAAGCACAGATGTTCAATGAGGAGAGATCAAGTACATGAGAAGGCTGGGATGTGAACCCTGGTTCAAGTTCAAATTAGTGTCCCAGATATCATGCTCTTATAGTTGCCCAGAGCCCATATTCTTTTTTAAAAAATATTTATTTATTTGACAGGGAGAGAGCACATGCACATAAGCAGGGGCAGCAGCAGAGGGAGATGGAGATGCAGGCTCCCCGCTGAGCAAGGAGCCCGATGTGGGGCTCGATCCCAGGACCCTGGGATCATGACCTGAGCCAAAGGCAGACGCCTCACCAACTGAGCCACCCAGGTGCCCCCAGAGCCCATATTCTTAACTACTTTGCTGTGATGCCTCTAAGACTTTCAAGGAATATACATTAAAAAAAAAGGTACCCATAGATGAATATCATCTGTGCCTCCTTGTACGTCAAACAGAAATAATAATCTCTGTCCCAGATATCTCAAGGGTTGTTTTGAGGTCATAGTGAAAAGATCTGAGCACTATATGTGTGCATGTCAGCAGCTGGGCTTTGAGAACAAGTCTTCCCTAACCCCTCCCCCCAAACAACTTTAATTATCCCTTTGTCCTCGGGGAGCCTTTGTCATATTTCACAGAAGATTGGCATCTAGGGGTTTGGCTGCCCATCTGTGAACTCCTAATCCATGTCATTCTGCAAAGGGCTTGGTGCACAGTCGGTGGGTTAGTGCCTGTTGATCTAAATTGACCAAACCAGAATAGTTTGCTTTACTGTGAACACTATTTTTCTTCTCTTTTTTTAAAAGATTTATTTATTGGGGGGCCTGGGTGGCTCAGTAGGTTAAGCGTCTGCCTTTGGCTCAGGTCATGATCCCAGGGTCCTGGGATCGAGCCCCCACATAGGGCTCCCTGCTCAGCGGGGAGCCTGCTTCTTCCCCTCCCTCTGCTGCTCCCTCTGCTTGTGTTCTCTCTGTCAAATAAATAAATAAAATCTTTGAAAAAATAAAGATTTATTTATTTATTTGAGAGAGAGTGAGAGACAGCATAAGCGGGGGGTTGGGGGGCAGAGGGAGAAGGAGAGAGAGAATCCTAAGCAGACTCCCCGCCAAGCAGAGCCCAGTGCAGGGCTTGATCTCAGGACCCTGAGATCAGGACCCGAGCCAAAATCAAGAGTCAGCCGCTTAACTGACTGAGCCACCCAGGTGCCCCTGTGAACACTATTTTTCAATACAAAATCAGCTTTTCCTGACCTGAGACATGAGTCTTATGTCTCACAAAGATAATAGGAACATTGATCCTAACAGCAAACACACCCCTTGAGTGTGGTTTCGATCCTGCTTTGTCTTGTATTCCAAAGACAGATAAAGGTGATGTAGAGGAAGCTGCAGTCTCCAACGAGAGGCAACTCATGGAACACAGCAGAAATCCAATGTTCAGCAGCTTCTGGGGCTCCATGGATTCTCCTTAAGGCCACTCAGCTGTACTCCTAGCTTGTTTGGCCAAAGGGAGATGTCCTTTTACTTGGCTCTTTCCAAAGCAGCTTTGTCTGAAAAGTTAGAAAATGGTGGGGTTTTGTTTTTGTTTTTTAGAGAGAGTGACCAGCGGGGGAGGGACAGCAGGAGAGGGAGAGAGAGAGGATCTCCAGCAGACTCTGCACTGAGCATGGAGCCCAACGCAGGGCTCGATCCCAGGACCCTGGGATCATGACCTGAGCCAAAGGCAGACACTTAACCGACTGAGCCACCCAGGCACCCCAATAAATTGTTTTTGAATGAATGAATGGATAGCAAATTTTGTTTATTGCCTGAGCCAACAGTCCTTCCCATCCCTTATTCACTTACTGGAGGAACTAGAAAAGCTGAAGCCTGCCTTTCCCAGCCATCCTTGCAGCTAGCAATGGTTGGGTAACATAGTCTGGACAATGAGGACTAACAGAAATCTGTTGGGTAGCTTCTGGGAAGACTTTCTCCTGTCTTGATAAAAGAGATGGTGCTACCATTTTCCCTTGGTATGAGAAAAAATAACCCCTATTTGAGCCATTCTAATTTGGACTTTTTTTTTTTTAAGATTTTATTTATTTAGGGGCGCCTGGGTAGCTCAGTCGGTTAAGCGTCTGCCTTCGGCTCAGGTCATGATCCCAGGGTCCTGGGATCGAGCCCTGCGTTGGGCTCACCCGAGCAGGGTGAGGGGCAGAGGGAGAAGCAGGCTCTCCACCGAGCAGGGAGCCCGACACGGGGCTTGATCCCGGGACTCCGGGATAATCACCTGAGCTGAACGCAGACGCTTCACCGACTGAGCCACCCAGGTGTCCCCTAATCTGGACTTTCTATTACTTAAGACATTTATAACTAATACATTCATCTATTGTTTGATAGGGCTTAAAGAGACCCATGTCGGGTGGGAAGCCACTTACCTGAAAATTGACTTAGTGACAAAGGATCCAAAGAAGCCAGTGAATTAGGCTTCAGTCTAATAGAACTAGTTTGCAGAAGACGCTGGTCAGAGTCTTCTCCTAAGGTCTCTAAAATTCCAAATAGAACTCTACCATCCCTTGTGATATCATCTATGCATATGACCCTCCCCCCACCTCTCTCCGACAGCTAAACATAGAGGCATCTTTTTCTGTCTATGTACAAACATCTGTGTTTCCTTTTAGGCTTGAAGAATTCTCAGATATTTTATTTGCCACATGGTATCTACTATACTTTACAATAGTGTACACATGGGACTTTAAATAATGATAAAACTGGCATTTCATATTAGTGGAGAAAAGAGAGCTGGTTTAATATGATCAGCTATTCATTTGGGTGCACTGAAGGAAAGGCCCTACACACAAAAATAAATTCTAGATGGATCAAGGACTAAACAAAAATAAAATTATATACATATTGGAATAAAATATGGGTGAAAGTTTTTATAATCTTGGTGTGGAAAAAGCTACTTTAAGCATGTTATAAAATCCCAAACCATATTTGAAAGTACTGATGATAAATTTATTGCATAAAAAATGTAAAGAAATATTGTAAAGAAATATACATGACGAATGACAAATTAGGTAATACATTTCATAGCATATATGACAAATAGGGTAATATTCTCAACATACAAACAACTCTTACAAATTAATATTTTTAAAGATTTATTTATTTTAGAGAGAGACAGAGACAGAGAGCGCGAGCATGCAGGTGAGTGAGGGGAGGGGCAGTGAGAGAGAATCTCAAGCAGATTCCCTGCCGAGTGCAGAGCTCGACCTAGGGCTTAGTCCCATGACCCCTGAGACCATGATCTGAGCGGAAACCAAGAGCTGGATGTTCAACCGACTGAGCCACCAAGGTGCCCCATCATACAAGTTAATTTTTAAGAAAAGATGATCCCCTCCATGGAAGAACCAGCATAAATGATCTATTAGAGTTCTATCAGAAAAACAATGGATAAATTATGATATATACCAAATAACATAATAGTATACAGCAATTAAAATGAGCAACTAAAGGGGAGCCTGGGTGGCTCAGTCAGTGAAGCGTCTGCCTTCGGCTCACATCATGATCCCGGGGTCCTGGGATTGAGCCTCCACATCGGGCTCCCTGCTCAGCGGGGAGCCTGCTTCTCCCTTTCCCACTCCCCCTGCTTGTGTTCCCTCTCTCGCTGTGTGTGTGTGTCTCTCTCTCTGTCAGATAAACAAATAAAATCTTTAAAAAGAAACGAGCCACTAGGAAACATATGCAAGAGAGCTGGTTTCCAGTTTGGAGCTGTTACGGATGGTGCTCCCCTGTCTCATGGCTTACATGGCAATTCTACTCCTAGGTCATTACCCAAGAGAATTATCGTAGGGCATCCACATGCCCAACTTTGGTAGATAATGCCAGGCTGTTTTCCAGAATGATTATACCACAGCAGAAGAGAGTTCCACCAGCTCCCACATCCATTTGTCAATTGTACATATGCTACAAATATCTTCTCCCGCTCTGTGAATGAACAGAAGATCTGAATCTAAATGTAGTCAAATTTATTCATCTTTTCCTTCATGGTTAGTGGTTTTGGGGATGCTGTTTAAGAAACCTGTCCATGACCCTCCTAGAAGTTTTATTGTTTGTTGTTCAGAGAGCTTTAATTACCTTAAAACTGATTTTATTTTGTATAGTGTGAGGAAGGGGTCAAATTTCTTTTTTTAAAAAAATAGCTTTCTCTTTTTTTTAAGTTTATTTCCTTATTTTTAGTAATCACTACCTCCAAGGTGGGGCTCGAACTCATGACTCCGGGATCAAGAGTCACATGCTCTACTGACTGAGCCAGCTAGGTGCCCCAAATTTCAATTTTTCATATGGATTTCTGATTGACCCTGTACCACTGTTCTGGAGAGCTTTTTTGTCATGAATCAAGTGTCAATACCACGTTGTCTTAATTACTGTGACTTTATTTTTTTTTAAGATTTTATTTATTTATTTGACAGAGAGTGAGAGAGAGAAAGCACAAGCGGGGGAAGCGGCAGAGGGAGAGGGAGAAGCAGGCTCCCCACTGAGCAGGGAGCCCAATGCGGGACTCGATCCCAGGACCCTGGGATCATGACCTGAGCCAAAGGCAGACACTTAACTGACTGAGCCACACAGGCGCCCCAATGACTATAGCTTTAAAATAAATGTTGCTGGGGCACTTGGCTGGCTCAGTCAGGATAACATGTGATTCCTGATCTCAGAGTTGTGAGTTTGAGCCCCATTTGGTTATAGAGATTACTTAAAAATAAATAAAAAATCTTAAAAAATAAAATAAATGTTGCTTTCTGATATTGGGAATATTTTGGCTATTCTTGGCCTTTTACATGTCCACATGCTTGATTCCACAATGAGAAAATGCAGGAAGTTAGATTGAGATTGGTTGAATCTGTAGATCTGTCTGTGAAGAACGGAAATCTTTGTAACATTGAGTCTTCTAATCCCAATTATTTAGGTCTTTTAAGATACCCCTCAATAAAATTTTATAAATAGTCTCAGTCTTGGTTTGCAATATGGATGAAATTGTATCCACAAAGTTTCTAGAAGCACTGTCAGTCATCACCCTGTGATGAGATAGTCGAGGAAGAAGGTTAGAAATTGTTACATTTTATAAGCAATAAAGTGAAGTCTAAATCTGTATCTTGTCATCATAAAGCTCGATTTCTATATAGTCTGTACACTAAACTTTTCTTTTTTAAAAAAATATTTTATTTATGTGAGAGAGAGAGCACGAGCAGGGGAGAGGCAGAGGGAGAGGGAGAAGCAGGTTCCCTGATGAGCTGGGAGCCCGACGTGGGGCTCGATCCCAGGACCCCGGATCACGACCAAGCCGAAGGCAGACGCCCAACCGACTGAGCCACCCAGGCGCCCCTAAACTTCTCTATAACACTGAAAAATAGACTTGTTTTAGTATGTATCTTCCAAAGATTGTTGACTTGTAACCTTGAGATTATGTTTGATAAAATGCTTGTGAGAGAAAATTGTATTTGTTCACTTAGAGACTATATTTGTCATAGGAGAGTGAATTTGCTTCCTGATCTTCTGAAAATTAACTTGCTATGATCTCAGTGATTTTGTAAATAACTCACTTCCCGCGGAGCAGGGAGCCCGATGCGGGGCTCGATCCCAGGACCCTGGGATCATGACTTGAGTTGAAGGCGGACGGTTAACGACTGAGCCACCCAGGTGCCCCTGTTCCGGTCTTTCTTTAATTTTGCTTTGCATTAACAGACTCTGATCTGAAGATTCAAATTTGTTTGATTATTATTGTTATTTTATCCCAAAGTTTTTCCTATTGTTTTATTTGACCACAGGCACAATATTGTACAGCACAGCTCTAGAACTTATTCATCTTGCAACTCCCCTTTCTCTTTCAGTCTCTCTCTATATAAAGTATTCTCCTGGATCAAGGCTCCATTTCTAATTTTTAAAATTTTATTTTACCTCTTGTAAATGATATCACTTTCTACTCTGGGCTCAGTTTAATCTGGTTTTCTAACTCACTAATTTGGTTTTCTAAAGTCTCCATCCTGCTATTCAGTGCCTCTGTTTGTTTTTAATATGAGTGTTCACATTTTTATTTCCAGTGTAGAAATACAGATCTCGAAGGCATTTGTTTGTATGTGCCAAGATTTTATTTAGTTATTGAGGAAATCAGCAGGAAGACAAAAGGCCTGGGTCCAAGAGCATTTGAGAAATAGAGATGTATATAGTCAATAGGAAAAGAATGCCAAAACATGGTCATTAAGTTAGACATAAGAGTGACTAAACTTTTACAGGAAATAAAACCATATCACCTTTGGGGTTAACTTTTCTACCAGGCTATTAAGAAAAACAATTTATTGATTTCTGTAAATTAACCTCTGACCTTACAATCTTACAGAATTATGACCCTTTGTACCTTCATCGTTGTGGTTTGTGCTACATTCCCCCAAAAGGTCGGATCAGCGTCAAGCAGGATTATTAGAAAATGCTCTAGCTTGTGGAAAAAAAGCATTTATTTTCTTACTTCTTCTGAGATTGTAATACATTTTTCTCTTACACTAGGAACTCCTGTTTTTAAATTGCTCTGGATTGCCAACTTTGGATGCTTCCTCCAGCTGCTCTATGGTTTATCCTTGCCTCTAGCCCCCTTTGCCATCTAGGAAATGTTTGTGGAGTCATAGTGAGGGGGGCAAGCAGGTGTAAGAAGCAGGTGGAGGCGCGTCCTGCATGGCGGGTGGGGTGCACTAGAGGTCTTTTCGCTCTGCTTTCGCCAGCTCAGTGTTCTTCTGACTCCTTGAAACTCCAGCTATGTAATTGGGACTCTAGTTTCCCGTCACGGTATAGAATTTCCCCTGCTTCATTTTTGCTGTGTTTCAGCAGGAAATTAGCTGAGGGAGGGAGTAAAATGAGTGTATCACTAGAATTATACAGGTGAAGCTCCTATCCCAGACAGCCATGGATTTTCCTTGTTTCTCTGTGGGAATATTAAAAATATGCTCTTTAGAAATCTATTATGATTATTACCTTTCTTGGTCACCACATATTTCAAGGGGACATTGTCATTTTACTTCTGTGATCCTAACCTATTATTTTACTTGTTGGTTAGAATTAAGACCAAATGGCTTTATTTGTACATCCTTCTGAGATTAAATTGAACTCTTTAAAGCCATTCGCTCCTTTAAAACTCTGATGAAATCTTTGGACACTGTTGTCAGAAAAACGCACATATGCATTCATACATAATGTTGTATATAATGTCAGGGAATTGGGGGGGGCGGTTCTTGAATCCCACCTGTGAGTCTCAGTTTAAAAACACTAGTTTTTGAGGGAAGAGTATGACCAACTAAGATAATTGTATCTATCTATAAGGAGGCAAAAATAGACTTTATGTACTGGTTCTTACATTATCTACATTTTGCAGATTGTTAAGATGACTTGCCTTTGGCTTCAAGGCTGTGGTGATATGATCCCCAAACATGTTTTGCTCCATGCTTCACCAGGATAAGAAACAAATGAGGGTTTTATTTTAAATGTATGAAGCCTAATCTGAAATGCTTACTTCATGAATATCTTCTGCCAACTTTAAACACACTGTTTTTCTACAAAAGAGGAAGTGGTGGCTGTGTGAGAGACCTAATTTGTCAGGAGGAGAATGCTTTCCAGATGAGTTTTCTCCTTTCCTCATTACATGGGAAGGAAAAGCCAATCTGGGAGCAGTTGCAGCAAATGGTGAAGAGTTCAACTGAATGCAACGCTCCCAGGAAACGCAGGATTAATGACAGTTGATTTGGGAGGCTTCAGGGCAGTGTCTGCTAGGACCGTGTAGTCTAACCACATAGAAAAGTCATGGCGCCATGGGCATCGTGGGGCAGGAAATAACCTGGAGGCTGGGCTCGGAGGCAGAAGACAAGTCTGAGGGGTGCTGGACCCTCAGGACAGCTGCTGTGCCTCACAGCCCAGAACCTCCAGCCTCAGGGCAATCTGGCGTGCCCAGCTCTGGGGGTAAATTCGAAGGTAGCGAGTCAGTAGGGGCGGGTCTAGAGAGTTCACCACAGGTGTGAAAGAGTCTTGATTTCCCTGAAAAACCTGAAAGAAGAAAGATAGCATTTATTAGTTGTCTGACAGGAAGAACATTACAATGTTTGTCCCCCTTCCCCCGGCTCCATTGGCCTCCCACTGTGTCAGCCGCAAACCCATACCTCCGCCCCCAACATGGCCCTCCGCCTCACTAGCATCTATCGCAGGGCCCATTGCAATGCACAGACGTTTTTCCACTCCCCATTGGGAGTCCAGGACTGAACCGGGGGGTGGGGGGGTGACTGGATGACTCTGCATCCTATGCATCGGCCTGGGAAAGTGACATCTAGAATTAAGAGCACCTGGCTAGCCTGCCGTGGAGGCCTTTGCTCCAGCTAGGCCTTATATCTGGAATGTTCTCACCCACTTGCCAAAATCTTAGTGAAATTGAATGTTTTGTGCGAGGTTACACCCCACATCTGCCTGCTGAGCCGGGTGGAGGGGGGAGTCAGACTTTTGCCCAGGAAAGTGCACAGTAAGCACTCACTAAATGGTATCTACAGTCCAACCAACGTGACTTGCTTTCATACGTTGGTTTCACACCTCTTGGTACTAACTTTAGATAATAACAAAAGCAACACAATGTCAGTCAGCTCCATGAGGGTCAGAGACCTTGGTCACATAGAATATATAGTATAATGTATATACATGGCAAATACACTATAAACATTTGTTAAAGTTTGTGTGTTTGATGAAACTCTTGAGAAACATTAAAGTCCCTATTCTGGGATTTTTCGACAAATGTTTACGGTATATTTGGAGGCTTGTACGTCTTCTGCTAGACTTATTCCTTGCTTTGTCCCCTCAAGTTTTAATTTTAAAATGTTACCAACCTCAAGAAATTGAAAGAATAATGCAATGAACACTTAAATCCTTCACCTAGATTCAGTAATTGTTAACATATCATCTATTTCTCTACACACATGCTTACACACACACACACACACACATTTTCTGAACTACTTGAAAGGAAGTTGTAAACCTCATGTCATTTTGCTCCTAACTACTTCAGCATGTCAAACCTAAAAATAGGGTATTTATAACCACAGAATAACATTTTCATATCCCCCAATGTAATATTGATATAATATAGCCTAGTATTCTAAAATTTCCAGTTATCAGTATGATACCCTTTATACAATTTTTCCAATCCAGAATCTAATAAAAACCACACATCACATTTACTTATCATATCTCTTTAAATCACCTTTAATCTAGAACAGACTCCTAGTATCTGGACTTTTTTTGTCCTTCATGACATGGACATTTTTAAAAGTGTAGGACTATTGTGTTGTAGAACCCACATTCTAAATTTGTCTGTTTTCTCATTATTAGATTTTGGTTAAATATTTTTTTAACATTGATTGATTGATTGATTTTAGAGACAGAGAGAGAGAGTGAGCACACCCAAGCGGGAGGAGCAGAGGGAATCTCACACGGGACTGCATCTCACAACCCTGAGATCAAGTCCTCAGCCTATACCAAGAGTCTGACGCTTAACCAACTGCGCCACCCAGGTGCCCCTTGGTTAAATATTTTTAGTGAGAAAACCCAGTGCATGATGTGTCCTTCCCATTACATCACATCAGGGGACACATGATGCTAGTTTGTCCCATAAATTGATGATGCAAAGTGTGATCACACGGTAAAGGTGGTGCCCACCAGATCACTCTGTTCTAAAGGTGATCATTTCCCTTCCCGAACAATCTGTGGGATGATACTTTGAGACCGTGTAAATATTCCCCAACAAGCTTTCATCCAATGGTTTCAGCATTCATTAAAGTTCCCTACAAGTATTAAATAGTATATTGATGAATGCAAATTGATTTCCTAATTTTGTCATTTCTTCTACATTTCTTAGCTGGAATTCTTCTATGGAGAAAAGCTCCTCCTCTCCCTTTATATTTTAAGCTATGATTCTGGACTCCTGGATTCTTTCTTTATCGTATGTATTATAATCCATTACCATCATTATTCTTTTTGATGCTCAAATTGTCTCAAATTTGGCCAGCAGGAACCCCTTCAATCCAGCTCTTGTGTCCTTTTTATAAGACCCCATTAGTGTTTGTGCATTCTGGCACACCAAGATGTTCCAAGATACCTGGCAGTTTCTTTGCTCCAGCTTTGGAATCAGTAATTTTTCTAAGGATCCCAGCTTCGGGGCGCCTGGGTGGCTCAGTTGGTTAAGCGACTGCCTTCGGCTCAGGTCATGATCCTGGAGTCTCGGGATCGAGTCCCGGGATCGAGTCCCACATCGGGCTCCCTGCTTGACAGGGAGTCTGTTTCTCCCTCTGACCCTCCTCTCTCTCTCAAATAAATAAATAAAATATTTATAAATAAATAAATAAATAAGGATCCCAGCTTCCTTTTACTGGGAAGTGGTATCTAGAGACAAAGAATGCTCTGGGTTCAATGAAGCTCTGCTCCAGGCCGAGGCTCCTGTTCCATGTGTCTTCTCAGGTTGGACATTTTTATCTCATGGCAGAAGCACAAGAGACTGAGTCAAACATACACATTTAAAGTTTCTGTTCGGACTCACATTCCATTGGTCAAAATGAGTACTATTGCCAAGCCCAAAGTCAATGGAGTTTTCAAGGAAGGAGGCAGTGAAAAATCAAGAACAATAACACATTTTACCTCGTTTGCTGTTTTCTGTTCATTTAGAAATTCTTTATAATTTCTTGTTCCAGAAATAACAGATGATTTTATGTAGGCAGGGATAAGAAAGTTGGGTGGAGTATTAGGTTTGTTAGTCCAGGAGCACCCTCCACTGTTGATAAAGTGAAGTGCAATTTCTTTAATAGATGGGACAGAAAGGGGCTCGCGTCTTGTGATGTTTTTGCTTTTATAGGACACTTGATTTCCACCAGTTGATTTCTGTTCTTGTTCATCACCAAGCCTCCAACAGATATATCGCCCTTCACCAGAAACAGTGTCACCTCTAGTCCTACATACTTTCAATCCCTTTCCTTTTGGTTCCAGAAGCCAATGCTCTGATCCACAGGTCTTGAGTATTAGTATTTCTTCACTCAGGGTGGGAATTTCTCTTTCCAGAAGTGATTTTGTTTTCTACCACTGACCTTTTCTCTTTTTTTTTTGCACAGTCTCTCCTAGACTCTCCAGAGTGAGCTTTGGAGCTAGCTCAGCTGGCTCTGCATGTTTATTTTCTACTGACTTGTAAATAGAAACTTATAGTATTCTTTGTATTCTAGCTATTCTGTAGGTGAGTTATGGGTGGTTTTATGCAATTAAAAATATATATTCATAGCACTGGTGAAGAAAGATTTATTTCTTCCTTTCCAATTTAGATGCCTTTTATTTCTTTCTCTTGACTAATTTCTCTGGTTATAACTTCCAGTAACATGTTGAATAGAAGTGGCAAAAGTGCTAGTCCTTGTTTGTTTTGTGAAAATTAATAAAAGGAAACCTCCTTTAGAATGGAGTCAGGAGGCCAGCAGGGTGAGCTCTCACACCTTACCACTTATCTTCAATTGAAAATCCAACAAAAGGATACCATTTTCTTTACTACTTTACTACCAGAGCAGGAGGGAGGAAGGTTCACCCCTCCTCCACCCTCATCCCTGCAACAGCCCAGCCAATAAGAGACAGTCACAACTCAGCCAATGAGAAACCACTACACTTCCAACTTCCAGTTTATTCCAATGGACTTTTTGTTTATAACAGCTCCTCCCAACTCCCCCCTTTCCTGTATTAAAAGGGTGTGCCTCTCTTTTGTTCTGTAGACTTGCCTATGGTTCGGCCCTAGCTTGCTTGTTCCAGATTGGAATTCTCTGCTATTCCAAAAAAATCCATTTTTGCAGGTAAAATAACTGGCGGTTTTCTTTTTAAAGTGAACATTTTGCCATTTCTCCACTGTATTTTCCCTTTCATTCTGGGATTCCGGTTATGTAATTTCCTTTTATATGTTTTGTCTTCTGTGCTCCATCCTAGGTAATTTCTTCAGCTATATCTTCCTATTGACTAAATTCTCTTTGGCTGTGTCTAATCTGCTATTAAGTCTTTTTTTTTTTTTTTTTAAGATTTTATTTATTTGACAGAGAGAGACACAGAGAGGTAACACAAGCAGGGGGAGTGGGAGAGAGATAAGCAGGCTTCCTACCGAGCAGGGAGCCTGATGCGGGGCTGGATCCCAGGACCCTGGGATCATGACCTGAGCCGAAGGCAGACGCTTAACGACTGAGCCACCCAGGCGCCCCTAAGTCTTTCTTTGATTTTCAAGCTTCAACAATTATGTTTTTCATTTCTTTTTTTTTTTCAAAGATTTTATTTATTTATTTGACAGCGCGAGCGAGTGAGAGAGCACAAGCAGGGGGAGCAGTAGGTAGAGGGAAAGGAGAAACAGGCTCTCTGCTGAGCAAGGAGCCCGATGCAGGACTCGATCCAGGACCCCAGGACCATGACCCAAGCCGATGGCAGATGCTTAACCAACTGAGCCACCCAGGCACCCCTATGTTTTTCATTTCTAAAAGTACTTTTGTTTTCCCAAAACCGCCTAATAATTTTGGATAATTTGTCATTTATTTTTATGTTTTCGTAGTTCATCAATTTCTGATGTTTTTCGATACTAACTCTGTATTGATTGTTCTTGCTCACTTGTTTTTTTAAATTTAATTTCATTAATTTTTTTAAAGTAGGCTCCACACCCGGGACGCCTGGGTGGCTCAGTCGGTGGAGCGTCTGCCTTCGGCTCAGGTCATGATCCCAGGGTCCTGGGATTGCGTCCCCGTGTCAGGCTCTCTGCTCAGTGGGGAGTCTGCTTCTCCCTCTCCCACTCCCCCTGCTTGTGCTTTCTCTCTCTCAAATAAATAAATAAAATCTTTAAAAAAGTAGGCTCCACACCCAATGTGGGGGCTTGAACTCATGACTCTGAGATCAAGAGTCATATGCTCTACCGACTGAGCTAGCCAGGAGCCCCTCTGCTCACTTGCAGTCAAGTTGGTTTGTTGTCTTGCATGTTTGCTAATATTTATGATCTTATCATTTAAGGATGTGGGAATCTTGGGGACCTAAACTGGGAGTGCTTTCTTCTGAGTGGACTTCCAGATGCCAGGAGGTGCTACTAACCTGCAACTACTTTAGCTCCTTTCTGGGGTTCATTACCTAATGCGTTCAGTTTTCCTTGCATTTTGCTCAAAGCTTAGTCTCCTAATAACACTAATATAAGCATTTTCCTTTAGGAAAGGTCATCCATTTTACATTTTCTCATATTTTACCTCTGTTTGCTATGATTTCAGCTCATTATTTTCAAATAAAAGCTCATGGGGTTTTATTTGGGGACTGGAGAGTCCCCTTTCCTTACCGAGTGTAACAATGCATTAAGAAGTATGCACCTCAGGATGGCCCGCACTATGGAACCAGTGGCAAAGATCTTTAAAGGAGTTTTAGTTGTTGAACTCTTGGGCGTTTTTGGAGCATATTTTTTGTTTAATAAGATGAATGCAAGCCAAGATTTCAGGCAAACAATGAGCAAGAAATTTCCCTTCATCTTGGAAGTTTATTACAAATCCATTGAACAGTCTGGAATGTACGGAGTCAGAGAGCACGATCAAGAAAAATGGCTGGGGCGCCTGGGTGGCTCAGTCGTTAAGCGTCTGCCTTTGGCTCAGGTCATGATCCCAGGGTCCTAGGATCGAGCCCCGCATGGGGCTCCCTGCTCAGTGGGAAGCCTGCTTCTCCCTCTCCCACTCCCCCTCGGCTTATGTTTCCTCTCTCGCTGTGTCTCTCTCTGTCAAATAAATAAATAAAATCTTTAAAAAAAAAAAAAAGAAAAATGGCTGAATAGCAAAAATTAGGACCAGTCATCACGTTCGGCCTCCCATCTAAGCTGTTTGAGACCTTTGTGGGGGAGAAGAAAGATGAGCACACCACATTGCAGACTCCTGGCCCCACAGAACAAAACAGGAACTTCTGGTCTGCCATGGCTCACAGTCATTTCCCATCCACTATGCAAATCCCCTGCTTTTGTTTGTTGCTTTCCTTTGGCATTTATTATTAAAGACTACTGCTTAACAAATAAAAGACTAGGAGAAGGAAGGAAAAAAAAAAAAGGTATGTACTATAGAGTGCCTGGGTGGCTCAGTGAAGTGTCTGCCTTCGGCTTAGGTCATGATCCCCGGGTCCTGGGATCGTTGGGCTCCCTGCTCAGTGGGGAGTCTGCTTCTCCCTCCCTCTGCTCTTGTGCTCTTGCCTGCTCTCTCTCCCTCTCAAATAAATAAATAAAATCTTTAAAAAAAAAAGAAGTATGTACTATAAGTGAGATAGCCTTCTTATCGTGATAATATATACATAACATATAATTTACCATTTTGATCAGTTTTAAGTGTACAATTCAGTGGCATTAAATAGATTCACAATGTTGTACAAGCATCACCACCATCCATCTCCAGAATTCTTCATCTTGCAAAACTGAAACTCTATGCATTAGACAGTAACTCTCCATTATCCTCTCCCCAAGTCTTCGGTAACCTCTGTTCTACTTTCAGTCTCCATGAACTTGCCTATTCCAGGTACCTCATTATAATTGTTAATTCTGTGTGCCAACTTGCCTAGGTCAGGAGGTACCCGGATATTTGGTCAAACACTATTCTGGGTGTGCCTGTGAGGATGTTTTTGGGTAAGATTAACATTCAAATGGTAGAGTGAATAAAGCAGATTTTCTTCCAAACCTTTGAAAGCCTGAAGAGAATAAAAAGGCTGACCTTCCTCTGAATAAGAACTCTTCCTGCCTGACTGCCTTTGAACTGGGACATTGGCTTTTCCAGCTTTGGGGCTCAAACTGAATTACTGGCCCTTCCTAAGTCTTGAGCCTGCTGGCCTTCAGCCTGGAATTTACACCATCAGCTACCTTGGTTCTCAGGCTTTTGGACTCGGACCGGAACTAGACCATTGGTACTCCTGGGTCTCCAGCTTGCTGGTTCACCCTGCAGATCTTGGGACTTGTCAGTCTTCATAATCATGAGCCAGTTCCTTACAATAATCTCTTTATACACACACAAACATACATAGGTGTGCATGCACACACACATTCTATTGGATCTGTTTCTCTGGAGAAGCCTCTCTAATACACTCATATAAATGGTCCTTTTATGTCTGGCCTATTTCTGGACACCACATTTCCCATGCCCCACCATGGGGTGTGGCCTATTTCATTTAACATAATGCATTCAAGGTTCATCCATATGGTAGCATGTATCAGAGATATACCCTTTAAAAAATGGGAATATCCTCTAGCATACATATTATCTATACTCTGGTCCACTGAACTGCCAGAAGCAGAAGTCTAATCCAGCATTGGAGGATCAGGGAATTCTTCCTGGAGGAGAAGATGTTTATCTGAGACTTAAAGAATGAGCCAAGTAAAAGGGGCAGTGCTAAGTACCTAGGAAAGAATTGTTCTAGGTAGAATAAACAGTATGTAAACAGGTAGAATGTAAAAGCCTGGTATGAGAAAGAACATGCTGTTTTTAGGGACCTGAGAGTTTCTTAGTATGGGGGGGGGAGCTTAGAGAGCAAAGGAGATTGGTAAGGGCCACACCATGGTTAATTCTTGATGAAAAAGAAAGACGATAGAGATGAACTATTCATTCTCTCATTACTCATGGGATAGCAAGACTTTTGTCATGTCCTCTAATTAGCATAATTTGTTGACTTATCCAGCAAACCCACATCAAGAAGGAAGATTGTCTGGGTCCCATATGTTAAAGATCAACGAGGCTTGGGACTCTAAGTTGCTGATGAGGATACAGACATCTTTAAACATCTGGCAAGTAATTCTCATTCTTCTTCAGCCCTCTGATTCTTGCCATCATCCTGGATGACATCAACATCCATGAGGATAATCAACTTTTGGCTCTACTCTGCTCTTTCCTGGGATTGTACGTCCTTGCTTGGAGTCACTGTGTCCTCCCAAAATGTCTTTCATGGTGTCCTATTACTATAGAGACTCAATAAAATTTATCTTGAAAGTTTGATCTTATATCAACCTTGTTATGTTTCTAAATGTCAAGCCCTAGGAGAGCTCTTGTGCCTTTCGCATGAGACCAGCATACCTTTACTTTGCCATTGTGAAGAAAAAGAGTCCAGTCGTGGCCATCTTGACTACTGCTGATGAGGAACTCCTTCACATACATGCTGGTAAGGAGCGATTTTACTCCCTGCGTGGTTATTCCTGTGACTCTCATTATCTTCTGGAAGTCCACTTGCAGCCACTCTTTTGGATTATTTGCCTGGGGAAGTCAGTTAGACTAGTATCCTTTTGCTTACTATTTGCTCCCAGAAATCCCCACATCCTTTCTTCACCATGTCATAGCACGTATCACTCTGCATCTCAATGGTCTCTTTGTCAGTCTCCCTTATTAGACTCTAAGCAACTTCATTGCCGAAATTTTTCATGATTCGTCCCTGTATCCGTCTGCCATTCAATAGGTGCTCAGTAAATGTTGGCTAAATGAATATAGAGCCGTATATAGATGGACTAGAGTATTACAAGTTCGGCAATGTGTTATACAAGCTGTTTTGCTTAAAGTAAGCCCCTTGGAGGAGCAGAGACCATTGACTGCATTCATCACCAAAAGCTATTCAGTGATTGAAAATCACAAATTCACTGGTTCTGGAAAAACAACTGTGCCCAATGAACTGTACATGGCTGTGGCACTTTCCTTTGAGGCACCGAGAAACTACTTCAGCTACTGCAAGTCCTTCACAGACATCTGCCCAGGATTGCATATAGAGATTCTGCTTCTAGGAGGTTCAGTTAGGGATTATTTCCCCCCACAAATGCTGTGTGAGATCACATGGCACATCCACTAGACATCTGCAGGGATTTTTCCCCCCAGAGGCAACCACCCTTGACACTTTTTTGGGAACAGTCAGGTGACAGAAATGCCTCTAAAGAAACAGTCAAGGACCTTCCCTATTCTTTCCCAACCTGTACTCCCTCCTCTGCATCAGTTAAATGGCAAATTTGTTGCCTCTTACCTGAGGTCTCCAGGCGTTAGTCCTCCCCTGGAGGTGTAATCGGGCTTGTGAAGGAGACCAAGTGGCAAACATACTGTTTAAGTAGGATGAGGCAGTAATCTGGGCATCCGATATTGCTTTATTCTCCATCCCCAGTGGCATGCTGCAACCTCAGAGAAATGAAAGGGATGTAATCGTCAGGAGAAGATGCACCCACAGGGCAACTGTCATCCTGACGTCATTTCTCAGGCATTGACTTCGGCACCGATTCTTTTACTGTTAACCTGACCTGCCCCTCATTTTTGGGTCAGCCCTTCTCAGTTCTGTTTGACTTTGATTTGCCTTGTTAATAGTACCTTGGGAGGTGCTGCCCCTAGGGAATCCCATGTTTCGAATGACCAAGTCCTGGGTTTGCTCAGGACTGGGCTGGTTTTAGCATTAATAGTTTTGTGCCCAGCGAAATCCCCCTACTCTTCAGAACACTAGGACAGTTAGTCATCCTCCCCAGTGTTGGGAGAGGGAAGGACACATGATGACTTGGCACTTACTGTTTAAATCACAGCCCATCAGCTCCATGCGAAGAGTGCTGCGGATGCTGTAATGTGTTGGGTGCAAACGGATGTACCGAGCAATAATTGGAGGGTTAAAAATATTGTGTTTTATCCCAGATGAATCCACATTGCCAAAGAAGACCTGTAGGGAGGAATTAGCAAGTGGAGACAGTAAAAAGCAATTGCTCCCAATCATATCTGCCTCCTAATCTTGCTTTGTGCATTTCTCAACAGCATTCAACACACACAAATAAAACCATTCTAGCTAGACAGATGTGAGAATGGAATACATGAAGGAGAGAAACACCTGGAAGAAGAATGGAACAAGGGAGATTAAGTGTGGGCAGGTGAAGTGGTCTTCTATTTTGGGGTCCTGTAAAAGGCTCATCAAAGTTGAGGAAGCCACTTAGGGTCTTGCTAATCCTGCAGTATCAGCATCACCTGGGAGCAATTAGAAATACCGTATCTTGGGCTCTATTCCGGATCTACTGAATCAGAATTCGAAGTTTGAGAAGCACCAGCTTAGGCCAGAGTCAGCTGTGAAAGTCTGCCTCACTTACTGGCCTCAGAATAATCTTCCAAGAATGTGGGCTGTGTGTGTGTGTGTGTGCATGAACTGTGAGGCTTTAATTAATAATTCCTTGTGTATGAATTCGAGACACATGGTAACATCCATCATGTGGGGTTTAAGACCTTGACAAGTCTAGGTTCCAGAGGAAAGTGCACAGCATATTTAAAGGAAAAGGAACACAGTTTGAGAAATATGATAGTAATGCCTATTCAAAAGGCCTAGATTTAAACCATGGCACATAGTATAAGGAAAGTTGAAAAAAGTTTTTTTTAAAGATTTTATTTATTTATTTGAGAGACACAGACAAAGTGAGAGAAGGAACACAAGCTGGGGGAGTGGGAGAGGGAGAAGCAGGCTTCCCACTAAGCAGGGAGCCCGATGCGGGGCTTGGTCCCAGAACCCTGGGATCATGACCTGAGCCGAAGGCAGATGCTTAACGACTGAGCCACCCAGGTGCCCCGGAAAGTTGAAAATTATCTTTTACAAAACACCTGGGATTTGTATCTGCTTGAATACACTAAAATAGGAATCAGTGTAAGTCTGTTATATAATCACACAGCAGAGTAATAGTATTATGGGGAATTTTCTAAGAAATTGTTTTGCCGGGGCGCCTGGGTGGCTCAGTCAGTTAAGCGACTGCCTTCAGCTCAGGTCATGATCACAGGGTCTCGGGATCGAGTCCCACAGCGGGCTCCCTGCTCAGCGGGGAGCCTGCTTCTTCCTCTCACTCTGCCCCCCACCCCACTCATTCTCTCTCTTTCATATAATAAACAAAAAATCTTTGAAACAAGAATATAGAGGGGTGCCTGGGTGGCTCAGTTGGTTAAGTGTCTGCCTTTGGCTCAGGTCATGATCTGGAGTCCCAGGATCGAGCCCCGTGTTGGGCTCCATGCTCAGTGGGGAGTCTGCTTCTCCCTCTCCCTCTGCTCCTCCCCCCACTCGTGTTCTCTCTCTCACTTGCTCACACTCACTTTCTCAAATAAATAAATAAAATCTCTAAAAAAAAAGAATATAGGAGCGCCTGGGTGGCTCAGTTGGTTAAGCATCTGCCTTCTGTTCAGGTCATGATCTCAAGGTCCTGGGAATGAGCCCCGTGTTGGGCTCCCTGCACAGTGGGGAGTCTGCTTCTCCCTCTCCCTCTGATACTCCTCCCTGCTTGTGCTCTCCCTCTGTCTCAAATAAATAAAGAAAATCTTTAAAAAAAAAGAATATAGATGCAGAAATCCTCAAATAATTTTAGCAAACTGAATCCAGCAGCACATTATAAATATTACATTTCATGTCCAAATAAGAATTCTCCCAGGAATACAAAGATGCTTCAACATAAGAAAATTATTTAACACTAAATTAATAAAACAAAGTTGAAAAAACCCACATGATCCTCTCGATGCAGAAAAAGCATTGAGCAAAACCCAATTTTTCCTGACAAAAAACAACAGCAAACTAGGAATAGAACGGGAATTACCAAACATAATAAAGGGCATTTATGAAATGCCCATAGCTAATGTCATACTCAATGGTGGAAGACTGAAAGCTTTTCTCCTAACATCAGGAACAAGACAAGAATTCTTGCTTTCACTGCTTCTATTCAGGATTGTAATGGAAATCCTAGCCAGAGCAATGACACAAGAAAAAGAAATAAAAGGCTTCTAAATTGGAAATGAAGAAGGAAAACTATCTCTATTCTCAGATGACATAATCTTGCATATAAAAAATCCTAAACAATACACAAAACACATAGAGTTAATAAGTGAATTCAACAAAGTAGCAGGATATGAGATCAACACACAAAAATCAGTTGTGTTTCTATATAGTAGCAGTGAAAAAATCTAAAATGAAATTGACAGTTCTATTTTTTTAAAGATTTTATTTATTTATTTGAAAGAGCATCAGCAGCGGGGAGGGGCAGAGGGAGAAGCAGATCCCTGATGAGCAGGGAGCCTGATGGGGGACTCAACTCTAGGACCCTGAGATCATGACCTGAGCCAAAGGCAGACACTTAACTGACTGAGCCACCCAGACACCCCCAACAATTCTATTTAAAATATCATCAAATGGATGGGGCACCTGGGTGGCTCAGTCGTTAAGCGTCTGCCTTTGGCTTAGGTCGTGATCCCAGGGTCCTGGGATCGAGCCCCGCATCGGGCTCCCTGCTCTGTGGGAAGCCTGCTTCTCCCTCTCCCACTCCCTCTGCTTGTGTTCCCTCTCTCCCTGTGTCTCTGTCAAATAAATAAATAAAATCTTTAAAAAATATATCATCAAATGGAATTAAATACATAGGAATAAATTTAGCCAAGGAGGTGCAAGACTTGTGCACTGAAAATTACAAATTATTGCTGAAAGAAATTAAAGAGGACCTAAATAAATGGAAAGTCATCCTGTTTCAGTAAACTGAACATTTAATATTGTTAAGATGGCCATAGTCCCCAAGGCAATATAGAGATTCAATACAACCCCTATCAAAATCTCAGTGACTTGTTTTGCAGAAATGTGAAAGCCAATCCTAAATGCATATGGAACTGCAAGGGACACAGACAGCCAAAACAATCTGGAAAAAGAAGAACAAAGTTGGAGGACCCACACTTCCCAAT